>NW_022145611.1:1244397-1339397 GCF_000002235.5 Strongylocentrotus purpuratus
TGTAATTCCAATCATGAATATCTTGATAATCAGACAGGTAATCGGCTTGTAAAAGTCATGGGGTTCCTGACTGACCTTAAAGTTCATAATTATCATTGCATCATGAGCTAACTCCAGAATTTTGTTTCAGAATCTGAGACAAAGTTACTGGATCCCTTTAACCCTGGACTTCCTTAAAAAAAGGGGGAGGGGGGGGGGGGGCTTGAAACTGTCTTTAAGCGGGAAAATAATGACTATTAGTTTTGGAATCGACTTAGGAGCTATAGAGCCAGTTTAGTAATTGTCTGATTTTCAGACCATTGTACCGAATGGTCGTACATTTTATGCTGTGCGCAGATTCAATCAATTTAATTTTGGCCATTACAAGAAGTGGGTTATTGATGTAGACAAATGCTCATGTACCCTTTACAGCTCATGTTATGTATGTTATTACAAGAATGAAAAAAGCCAGTCAGTCACTGAACAGTGTCTGACAGTGAAGTCTAGCAAGTAAACAGGTTTCCTTGCATAATTTGAATATTAGGACACTGCTTACATTTAAATTTCACAGATACGACATACATGACATATTCATAATTCCTGCAAAGTTCTACAGTATTTGATGCAAAAGGAACATAGTACCTTTAAACTAACAGAATTTTACTCCTGTGTGAGAAGAGGTTAGCATGATGAAAGAAGGGGGAGAGGAGATATCACAAAACTAGACAGAGCCATAATGAAAGTGGGCAATATCAGAATGAGCAATCAAATTGGAGGGGGGGGGGGAGGGGGGAGGGGGATACCAGAGTTGCACTAGATTCGATTGGCAATTCAATTCATATTTATTTTATTTCCAACAGAAAGATAAACAAAGTTATTACCTTTTTTTCATACAAAATTCATTTTTAACTATACAAATACACTTTGCACATAATCAAATTATTACAAGCAATTCTTAATTTCAGAGAAAATGGGGGGGGGGGGGGGGGTGGGGGGTGGGGGGTCCACTAACAAACAGTGCTTGTAGTTTGTGGATCCCCCCCCCAAATAAAATTGTTTCAAATTGTGCAAACGAAGACTTGGAAAACACAAGACAATATTACAAAACATCAAACAACCATGGAACGACAAGAAGAAGTAAAACAGATTAAAGAAGAAGGAAAAGGGAAAGGGGGAAGAAGAAGAAGAAGAAGGAAGATGGTGGGCAGATAGAAGAGGATGCCAGGGTAAGAGAAGAAGGAGATATTAAAAAAACTTATCAGCGTGTCCACACACAAAACAATATATCCTGAAACTCTATAACGAAACGTCGTAGAAAGAATCATCGTATAAATTCCAGTTATACCATTCTAGTATGACTAGTTATAGTACTAGTTACGTCCATACACAACACATTCTGTGATTAGGCGTGATTATTTATACGTTGTATAACGAAACACATGTTTGGGCACCATTTTGTTATATTACGTATCGTTAGTAAGCGTCCACACACACAATTTCATTGTATAACTATCGCAAAACAGTATAACTATCCCAAAACGGTATAACTAATCACGGCTTATCACGTAAAAAATGTTGTGTGTGGACACCAGGTATGTTTAACTGTGGGGTAATGGGGGAAGGGTGGTGTAATAATAATAATAATAATAATAGGCATTTCTATAGCACCGTCCATCTAGATATTTCTATTCCGAGGCGCATCTATTATTACCCCGGCAATTGGCTAGCTGCCATTTATACAGCGCTCCAGCATTTCAAGGAAGTAATTCGTGCCAGGTACCCATTTACATCACCTGGGTTGAGTGTGGCAAATGTAGATCAATGTCTTGCCAAAGGACATTTAATAGTTGGGGTCAGAAGGATAAGAGAAGGAAAAGGGCTGGGGGTGGAAAGATAAAGGAGATATCTGAGGACTTGAAGTTTGATGGAGAGATGAGGGGAGAGAGAGTGGTAGTATATTACTGATTTTAGTGAAATATCAATCCACTGCACTGTTCTTATTCCCCATTCCCTAATTTTCACCAGGGAGGTCTGTTCCCAACCAGGAGCCATTTTCAAATTTTCCAATATTGAATTGGTCTTTCACTAGATCACAAAGACCACCACACTAAAATTATTCATTTTTCATTCCAAGCCCTAGGCCTTTATTGAATATGTTTACAACTTTGGCAATATATAGGCTAACAGAAAGCAAATGTGATACCCTGAGGCCAAACATGACATGGCATGTAGCTATTACTCATAAACTTCCTGACTATGGTTTACTAGTATTACTTTCTGGATGACAAGCAGAAGAAAGGATGGGATAGGTGATATGCAGCTATAGTCATGATATCAATGACTATGTTCACACTTAATCTCAATTACATTTTATGCTGAATCACACACAACATGAAATTCTATTGTATTGATATCTTCAAGCCAATTGCAAATTAATTAGATGACATGAAAGTCAAGTTATTTACAGAAAAGAAAATGAATTTTATGTTAGAAACTTCATGTTTGTGTTTGAGCCCTTGTTTTTTTTTAACCATCAATGTAAAGAAATCTTGGCTACTAGCTGTTAGTCTGGGGTGAGAAAGAGGGAGGGGGGGGGGCACATGATGGGGATCAAGCATTTGCTTGGTGTTGCTACTCCTACATTTCAACTGGATCATATCTTGATTGCTACTATAGAAATTAAAAACAAATAAAAGAATCACAGATTGCTTTACATGCTCACAATACTTTGACAAATAAATAATTTAGAAATAAACACATCTCAAGGATGGTAAGTGATCAGATATCATCTATTTGGAGCCAGAAGGGTATTAACTCATATACTTTAACACAGAGTCAATGCCCTTCTGGCTCAAAAACAGATGATGTTTCGTACTGACAGTAAAACACAAAAACACCACAATTATCTTTTTTTTAATAAATTGAATTAGTCTAAAAAAATCCCCACAAGTGTGATACACCGTTCCCTAGATAATCCCTCTGCTGGTGCTGTTCTGAAAACATTTTAAGGAATAGCATATCTTACAAAGTATTAATGCAGAATGAAATAACAACATAAATTAGGGCAAGTTAATAAAAATAGGAAACAATGATAACAATCAGAAAGTGTGAATGAGTGTGGAGAATGAGAACTTGACGAGGGGGATATTATCTGATAACAAATATATCGTTATAATCCATGAGACTTTCCTTTATGGAGACAAGATTTGTATCTCCATACTAAAAATAGCCCATATTGGTCTTAAAAACTCTTATCAGTTATGAACTTAGCAGGATACATTTAGAAAGAAAGCCTGTCTTTGCTCTACCCCAATGATTTGAGTTGCGACTTAAGAACATTTTGTAATGTCTGAAACAAAGAAGTTTTTCACAAACTCAATTACAAGCAGAAAGAAGCCGAATGAAATACTAGAAATCTAGTTACTTTCACATAAATGAAATGTCCATGAATTTCATGACATTTTCAATAATAATAATAATAATAATAATGGCCTAATAGTCCACTCCAAATTTTATTAAACCGAAACAGAAATTCTTTTGAACAGCGCCAGATCGACGTTGCTCTATCCCTTATTGTTGAACGCCAAACAAGGTAGCAACAACTCCCATCTTTTAACTTCTTTTGGTATGACGCGGCCGGGGTTCGAACCCACGATCTCTGGGTTGTGAGGCGGACGCTCTCTACTGACTGAGCCAACACTCCAGTACATAGTTTCATACGGTGATATATTTTGAATCACAGTTGACACAACATCAAATATCAAATCCCAAAATTGCTGCAAATAAGACCATCATAATAATAATAATAATTAACAACATTTGTATAGCGCTTATCACAAAATATGTCTCTAAGCGCTTAAGAAAAATAGAAAGAGAAGGAATTACAGCCAAATATTAAGTTATACATAATAGATAGTGGACAATCGAGGGGGCTGCATATGCAAATGAAAAAGGCTATTTAACAAAAAAGTAGGTTTTTAACATGGATTTGAATTTGTCTGTTGAATCTGCTTGTTTTATACATTGAGGTAAAGTTTCTGGTTTTAAAGTGTATAGTATGGAATAGAGTTCATTATTTATGTGTGCATCATCCTGTCAACATTGGATGCAAGGAGGGGTCTGAAGGTCTCAAACTACATCAATCCATCCACTTGAGGAATGATGTTTGGATGATGAGGAATGTGTGATGAGGATGGGTGACCGTGGGAACCAAACCTCTGCTGGTGGCTCAGTCCCCCCTCCTCCTCCTCCTCCTCCTCTTTATCTCTCTATCTCCTATCTCTTCCAATTTTGTTTTTCTCCCCTCACAGCTGTATCAGCATGTCATAATGAATTTACCTCATCAATCTGGTATCCACCAGACTGACATGTCACTGAGCAAGATGTTTGGTGGTTGAGTAGTAGTCTATCAAGTAAAGACCCTTGTATCATTTTAATTCACAGAATTGTAGCGTTCTGACAGGTTTATTATAAATAAAACTTCTGTCAAGCCTATCCATCTTTCTGTATGATGCTCTCCTCTCCCTCTTTTCTAAATTTGTATATATTCATCTTTTTCTCATCTATATTTGTTTTTCATTCATACATTTGTTGGATTCACTTTGCAGGTTTATCTTTACATCAATAATATTTCGAATTTGAGCGTCTCTCTCATAAATACAATGTTGCTATATTTTAACAGATATTGGTCCACTACCTTGTCTGTCTCCGTGTTGTGCGCCTAATCAGCTTAGAAAATAACACTCTCTCAACGCTTAAACACGCTAAAAATTGTGCGATTAGTGGAGACTTCGCGCTCTGTGTGGGATATGTAAGGGAGGGGGAAAATGAGGAAGGAGAACAAAAATATGTATAAAAACAGACAGAATATGGAATATAAAACAAACACATGCGTTGGTAAACTTATCTCTGATTTCAACATTCTTATGAGCTCAAATTAACCTGACACTATTCTTAAATATAATTTCTTTCTATGGATATCCAACATAAGAAAATATGATCAATGTATTTTTTTTTTAAAAGACCAATATTTAAAAAAAGAACCTCCATTATCCAGAGGGGTCTATAAAAGTTTGTCCATGTTTATTGCACAATTCTGGTTAAGATTTGTGTCATGATGGGGACAGAATGTCTGTGTAGGAAATATAGGAACCCACAAATCTATTTCCATAATTACTCTGACAGACCACGATACTAACCATTGTAACCAAACTGACATTTTACTCAAATTGTTTGATAAGTTTCAGGAAAGAGAAGAAGCCATACAATGTTGATCTTATTTTGTGAAGGACGGGGTCTATATCCGTGTATAAAACAGATCTGAATATTAAATGTTTTGGTAGAATTTTAAACTTTGTGATGTTGTCTTAAAACTGGAAAAGTATTGAGCAGAAACCATGCTCATTCCGAAGATTCACTTTGAAGAATGAAATCTTCCAGAGACCCGTTACATGAGCTGAAAAAAAACTGTTCTACAGATCTGTAGATTCATAAATGATCCTGCAAAGGGTTTTCATCGAAAGGGTGCGGTGCGGCGCGGTGTGGTGTGCTCAACGCACCCATTCGATAAAAGGGGGTCTATTCGCTATTCATAAGGACCGCTATTCATAAGGTCCGCTATTCATAAGGACCGCTATTCATAACGTGTAAATTCCCGTACTTCCTGGTCCGCTATTCATAATGGTAAAAGAGGGTCGCTATTCATAAAGAAATAAGGTTCGTTAATCATAAGGACCGCTATTCATAACGTGAGATGAGGGTCGCTATTCATAATTCATATTAAGGGTCATTAATCATAAGGACCGCTATTCATAATATGAAAGCAGGGTCGCTATTCATAATACGACGAAAGGGTCGCTATTCATAATACGAAACAAGGTTCATTACTTATAAGGGTCGCTATTCATAACACGCGAAGAGGGTCGCTATTCATAATACGAAATGAGGGTCGCTATTCATAATAGGAGAAGAGGGTCGCTATTCATAATACGAAATGAGGGTCGCTATTCATAATAGGAATAGAGGGTCGCTATTCATAATAGGAGAAGAGGGTCGCTATTCATAATACGAAATGAGGTTCGCTAATCATAATAGGAGAAGAGGGTCGCTATTCATAATACGAAATGAGGGTCGCTATTCATAATAGGAGAAGAGGGTCGCTATTCATAATAGGAGAAGAGGGTCGCTATTCATAATACGAAATGAGGGTCGCTATTCATAATAGGAGAAGAGGGTCGCTATTCATAATAGGAGAAGAGGGTCGCTATTCATAATAGGAGAAGAGGGTCGCTATTCATAATAGGAGTAGAGGGTTGCTATTCATAATACGAAATGAGGGTCGCATTTCATAATAAGAAATGAGGGTCGCTATTCATAATAGGAGAAGAGGGTCGCTATTCATAATAGGAGAAGAGGGCCGCTATTCATAATAGGAGAAGAGGGTTGCTATTCATAATACGAAATGAGGTTTGCTAATCATAATAGGAGAAGAGGGTCGCTATTCATAATACGAAATGAGGTTCATTACTTATAAGGGTCGCTATTCATAACCCGTGAAGAGGGTCGCTATTCATAATACGAAATGAGGGTCGCTATTCATAATAGGAGAAGAGGGTCGCTATTCATAATACGAAATGAGGGTCGCTATTCATAATAGGAATAGAGGGTCGCTATTCATAATAGGAGAAGAGGGTCGCTATTCATAATACGAAATGAGGTTCGCTAATCATAATAGGAGAAGAGGGTCGCTATTCATAATACGAAATGAGGGTCGCTATTCATAATAGGAGAAGAGGGTCGCTATTCATAATAGGAGAAGAGGGTCGCTATTCATAATACGAAATGAGGGTTGCTATTCATAATAGGAGAAGAGGGTCGCTATTCATAATAGGAGAAGAGGGTCGCTATTCATAATACGAAATGAGGTTCGCTGTTCATAATAGGAGAAGAGGGTCGCTATTCATAATAGGAGAAGAGTGACCTTTCATTACTTATTAGAGAAAGAAGATGATTCGTTGTTCCATTCTCGACTCTTAATCCTTGTCTGAATTCAGTTTCCCCCCCCCCCTCCCGCGCAAAACGTGGAAGCTTTGATGTTTCATTAAATTATTAGAGAAAGAAGAGGATTTGTTGTACCATTCTTGATTATTAATCTTTGTCTGAATTCAGTTCCCACCCCCATCCCCTCTTGCGCAAAGCGGGTAAGCTTTGACCTTTCATAGTTTAATGAAATTATTAGAGAAAGAAGACGATTCGTTGTACCATTCTCGACCCTTTTTCTTTGTCTGATTTGAGTTCCCCCACCCCCTCCCGCGCGAAGCGCGGAAGCTTTGACCTTTCATAGTTTAATGAAATTATTAGAGAAAGAAGACGATTCGTTGTTCCATTCTCGACTCTGGCTACGCGCCTGCTTTAAAGGGAAAATGAAACAATCATGATTGTGATAGCACACAATAATGTTAGTAGAAATAAGAGTTGAGAAGCGGCCCCCCTACCGTTAATTACAAAATTGACTTTGCATCGCAGGGGCTGTTTTAACGTTTAACTTTGATTCAGTGGCTCGAAAGTTACTGTCACTTTAAGCGCCATTTCCTGTCTTTCCACCTTTTTCACCCGACTCCCCCCCCCCCCCCCCCCCCCACTCAGTGTTATCTAGGGTACGCGTACGCATTTCCCTCTCTTTGAAAGCACCCCTCTATCTCCGGTGTGTAAAGTCAGTACGGGCCAGATTTGTGTGTATTACGGGCCGGACTTTGTTGCGTGAAAAGTACTCCTTTACCGGAGATTTTGGGAACACGAATTCGGTCCCTCCGAGCCCGGAGTGGGAGGGAGGGGGGGGGGCTTTCCTTTCCCTCTCTCTGTGTTTCTTTTCTATTCTTTCTCGTCTCTTCTCTTCTCTTTTCTTTTTCTTCTCCTTTCTTTTGCTTCTCCTTTTTTTCCTCTTCTTTTTCCCTCTTTTTTTGCGCCGCCAATAGGGGGGGGGGGGTGGGGGGGCGGTCGTTTTGGCCCCTCTGGATCCGCCAATGAGTATGCCTGTGGTGTCCAGTGGCGTATCTGGCGCTTGTTCTCGTTTCGGGGGGGGGGGGGGTGAGAGGGGCGCAAAAACGTATCCTTTCCCCCTTGTTTTTTCTTCTTCCTCTTTATTTTCTTTCCCTTTCTCTTTTTTGCTGAGGGGAGGGGGGAGGCAAGGGCCTTTCGATCCAAACCTTGTTCGCGGGAAAATCGCAACTGATATCCCTTTTCTTTACTTTTCTTCTTCCTCTATTTTTCTTTCCCCTTTTTCTCCTCTTTTTATGGGGGAGGGGGTGGAAGCAAGGCCCCCCGATTTCCTTCTTTTCCTCCATTTCTTTTCTTCTTCCTCTTCTTTCTTTCTTTCCTTTCTCTTCTCTTTACCTTTCCCTTCTTTTCCTTCTCTCTCTTTTTCTCTCCTTTTTTTTGGGGGGGGGGGGATTTACCACCCCCGGCCTACGCTGTAGCCATGGGGTGTCCTCTATCCAGTATGTCGCTTTCTTATTAACATTAAGTTTATTGCTTATGTCATTTTGACTTTTTCGGTATTATGAATAGCGACCCTCTCGTCGCATTATAAATAGCGACCCTCTACTCCTATTATGAATAACGACCCACTACTCCTATTATGATTAGCGACCCTCTTCTCCTATTATGAATAGCGACCCTTATTTCGTATTATGAATAGCGACCCTCTTCTACTATTATGAATAGCGACCCCCACTCCTATTATGAATAGCAACCCTCTTCTCCTATTATGAATAGCGACCCTCATGTCGTATTATGAATAGCGACCCTCTTCTCCTATTATGAATAGCAACCCTCTTCTCCTATTATGAATAGCGACCCTTATTTCGTATTATGAATAGCGACCCTCTTCTCCTATTATGAATAGCGACCCTCTTCTCCTATTATGAATAGCGACCCTCTTCTCCTATTATGAATAGCGACCCTCTTCTCCTATTATGAATAGCGACCCCACTCCTATTATGAATAGCGACCCTCTTTTCCTATTATGAATAGCGACCCTCATGTCGTACTATGAATAGCGACCCTCTTCTCCTATTATGAATAGCAACCCTCTTCTCCTATTATGAATAGCGACCCTCATGTCGTATTATGAATAGCGACCCCCTACTCCTATTATAAATAGCGAACCTCATTTCGTATTATGCATAGCGACCCTCTTCTCCTATTATGAATAGCGACCCTCTTCTCCTATTATGAATAGCGACCCCTTCTCCTTTTATGAATAGCGACCCCCTACTCCTATTATGAATAGCGAACCTCATTTCGTATTATGAATAGCGAACCTCTACTCCTATTATGAATAGCGACCCTCTTCTCCTATTATGAATAGCGACCCTTTCATCGATTATGAATAATGACCCTTATGAATAATGACCCTTATGAATAGCGACCCTCATTTTCCATTATGAATAGCGACCCTCATTTCGTATTATGAATAGCGACCCTCATTTCGTATTATGAATAGCGACCCTCATTTCGTATTATGAATAGCGACCCTCATTTCGTATTATGAATAGCGACCCTCTTTCTGTGTTATGAATACCGACCCTTTTGTAATATTATGAATAGGAACCCTTATGAATAGCGACCCTCACGTCGTATTATGAATAGCGACCCTCTTCTCCTATTATGAATACCGACCCTCTTCTTTGATTATGAATAGCGGTCCTTATGAATAATGACCCTTATGAATAATGACCCTTTTCTCCAATTATGAAAAGCGGACCTTATGAATAGCGGTCCTTATGAATAGTGGACCTTATGAATAGCGGACCTTATGAATAGCGGTCCTTATGAATAGCGACATTGACCCGATAAAAGAGGGGGGGCTTTTCTCGAAAGGGTGCGTTGAGAGCGGAGTACCGTTTTAACACACCCTTTCGATAAAAGCGAGGGGGCTTTTCTCGAAAGGGTGCGTCGACTAGTCTTTCGCATCAGTCGTTTAAAATGAGGATCTGGCACAGAAGGTAATAGTTGCCAATTTAAGTATATCGAAAATGTATTAAATAAAATGGAATGGTCTTGATTACAGAGTGGTCTCTTTCGTTAGTACTATGTTGATGGGGGAGACAGAGAGAAGGAAAAAGGGGAAAGGGAAAGGGAAGATAAAAGGAAAGAAAGAAGAGAAAGAAGAAAAGAGGGAAACGGGGGGGGGGGGGGGGGCGAAGGGCTCTTGCCTCCTCCTCATCCCCCCAAAAAAAAATAAGAGAGAGAGAGAGAAGGGAAAGGGAAAGGGAAAGAAAATATAAAAGGAAAGAAAGAAGAGGAAGAAGAAGAAAAGAGGGAAACGGGGGAAGGGCGGAGGACTCTTGTCTCCCCCCCCCTCCCCGCCAAAAAATAAATCAGAGAGAGAGAGAGAAGGGAAAGGGAAAGAAAATATAAAAGGAAAGAAAGAAGAGGAATAAGAAGGAAAGAGGGAAACATGGGAAGGGCAAAGGGCTCTTGCCTCCTCCCTCCCCACCCCCCTCCCGCCAAAAAAATAAATAAGAGAGAGAGAGAGAGAAGGGAGAGGGAAATAAAATCTAAACGGAAAGAAAGAAGAGGAAAAGAATGAGAAAAGAGGGAAACGGGGGCGAAGGGCTCTTGCCTCCTCCCTCCCCCCCCCCCGCCAAAAAATAAATAAGAGAGAGAGAGTGAGAAGGGAAAGGGAAAGAGAAGATAAAAGGAAAGAAAGAAGAGGAAGAAAAATTTGTGTCCTGCCAGTGTCACAAATACAGTAGATATAAAAATATGCTCATCTGACGATAATTTGATGTATAAAACCCCTCACCTTCTTGGGGCTCCGCCCCTTGGATCCAACACCAATTTGTGTCCTGCCAGTGTCACAAATAGATATAATATTATGCTCATCTGACCGTTATTTATTGCCCAAAACCCCTGAGCTTCCGGGGCTCCACCCCCTTGACCCCACGCCAATTTGTGACCCCTGTGTCACAAATAAGGTATAAAATAATAATAATTTAATGTACAAAACTCCTGAGCTTCTGAGGGCTCCGCCCCCTGGACCCAACACCAAATTGTGTCCTGCCACTGTCACAAATAAGGTATAAAATTATGCTCATCCGACATTAATTTTGATGTTTAATACCCCTGAGCTTCTGAGGGCTCCGCCTGTGAAAAAAAACGTGTAAAAAAAACACGTTAATTTTACCGTTTTGGGGAGATAGGCCCCCCCCCTCCCTGGCGTTCAAGGGGGGGTACATTTTTTCAAATTTTTGAGAGCCCCAAAAATAGATTAGTGCTCTCTAGTAATTTTGCGACTACTCCGGAACCGCGGCAGATATAAAGTTTTTCTTTCATGACTTTTTTCTTTCGAGTCTTACGCATCTTTTGAAACATTTTTTTGTTGAAAATTGGACGTATAGTTGAGGAGTCACGTGACCTTTTGTTTTTGCATGTCAGCCCTAAAATCGCTCATTTTTGTGATTTATGTACCAAACATATGGAAATACCATTTATTCTTTTAAATAAAGAGAAAACATTGGTTATTTGGTCTTGTTTTCAAATTAATGTGTTTGTTTTGGGGTCAAAATAGTTGAATTGTGGTTAGAAATGAAATAAAACAACAAAAAACAATATAATACATAAATATAAATTATCAAAACAAGAGATAACATAGGGATAAACTGGCTCTTCCAACTTTGTTGTCGTATTATTATTCTAACGAATAAATGTAGTGAAAAAGAACGCTTGAATATGAATTATATATGATTTATGGGTAAAAATGTGAATTCTCTGACCTTGTTTGCATAAATTACCATAAATATGCAAATGAGTGAATTTTTCAAAAAATTGAAATTACCATAGTTTTTTATACACTTCACTTGACATGCATGCACATTTTCGCGGCGATCGGCTGTGAAACGGCCGAGATCTTAGGGGGACCCCCCCCCCCACCCTCAAGTCTACTCCAATCACATTGAAAAAAAGTATGACTTAAATCATCTCTCTCATCATTATACCGCTATAGTATTCATGTTTTTAATATTATTTATTATCCTTCCATTAAACAAGTTCATAGAGAAAATACTTATCTCTCTGCAACATTAAAAAAGAATCTTCATTAATATGTCTTAATTTGTATTGATAGCCTTGTGGTCGCCAACAGTGGCGTAGGTAGGGGCGTCTCCAAAGGGGGTGTGGGGGTACGTCACCCCCCACCCCACCTGTCAGGATATTGTCGGTAAAATTGCGCTGCAATCGGGAAAAAAGAGAAAAGGGGGAGGGATAAAAAGAGAGGGAAAGGAAAAAGAAAAAAAGAAAGAAAGAGAAAAACGAAAAAGAGGGAGAATAGGAAAGGAAGGAAAAGAAAGAAAAAAAGGAGGCAAGAGCCCTTTGCCCCCGTTTCCCTCTTTTCTTCTTCTTCCTCTTCTTTCTTTCCTTTTATCTTCTCTTTCCCTTTCCTTCTCTCTCTGTCTCTTATTTATTTTTTGGCGGGGGGGGGGGGGGGGGAGGAGGCAACAGCCCTTCGCCCCCGTTTCACTCTTTTCTTCTTATTCTTCTTCCTCTTCTTTCTTTCCTTTTATATTCTCTTTCCCTTTCCCTTTCCCTTCTCTCTCTCTATCTCTCTTATTTGTATTTTTGGCGGGGGAGGGCAAGAGCCCTTCGCCCCCGTTTCCCTCTTTTCTTCTTCTTCCTCTTCTTTCTTTCCTTTTATCTTCTATTTCCCTTTCCCTTCTCTCTCTCTTATTTATTTTTTTGGCGGGGGGGGGGGGGGGAGGCTAGAGCCCTTCGCCCCCGTTTCCTTCTACTTCCTCTTCTTGCTTTCCTTTTATCTTCTCTTTCCTTTCCCTTCTCTCTCTTATTTATTTTTTGGCGGGGGGGGTGGAGGGAGGAGGCAAGAGCCCTTCGCCCCGTTTCCCTCTTTTCTTATTCTTTTTCCTCTTCTTTCTTTCCTTTTAGATTTTATTTCCCTCTCCCTTCTCTCTCTCTCTCTCTCTCTTATTTATTTTTTTGGCGGGAGGGGGGGGGGAGGTAAGAGCCTTTTGCCCTTCCCCCGTTTCCCTCTTTTCTTATTCTTTTTCCTCTTCTTTCTTTCCTTTTATATTTTCTTTCCCTCTCCCTTCCCTCTCCCTCTCTTATTTATTTTTTTGGCGGGAGGGGGGGGGGGGGGGGGAGGCAAGAGCCCTTCGCCCCCGTTTCCCTCTTTCTTCTTCAGGCTCTTCTTTCTTTCCTTTTATCTTCTCTTTCTCTTTCCCTTTCCCTTCTTCTCTCTCTATCTCTTATTTATTTTTTGACGGGGGGTGGGGAGGGAGGAGGCAAGAGCCCTTCGCCCTTCCCACGTTTCCCTCTTTCCTTCTTATTCCTCTTCTTTCTTTCCTTTTATATCTTCTTTCCCTTCCCTTTCCCTTCTATCTCTCTCTTATTTATTTTTTTTTGGGGGGGGGATGAGGAGGAGGCAAGAGCCCTTCGCCCCCCCCCCCCCCCCCCCCCCCCCCCCCCCCCCGTTTCCCCCTTTTCTTCTTCTTATTCTTCTTTCTTTCCTTTTATCTTCCCTTTCCCTTTCCTTTTTTCCTTCTCTCTGTCTCCCCCATCAACATAGTAATTACGAAAGAGACCACTCTGTAATCAAGACGGCGTAAATATTCATAATTGAATGACACACGCCCTTAAAACTAAAACAACAACAACAACAACCATTCCATTTTATTTAATACATTTTCGATATACTTAAATTGGCAACTATTACCTTCTGTCCCAGATCCTCATTTTAAACGACTGATGCGAAAGACTAGTCGACGCACCCTTTCGAGAAAAGCCCCCCCCCCCCCCCCCCCCCCCCCCCCCGCTTTTATCGAAAGGGTGTGTTAAAACGGTACTCCGCTCTCAACGCACCCTTTCGAGAAAAGCCCCCCCCCCCTCTTTTATCGAATGGGTGCGTTGAGCACACCACACCACGCCGCACCGCACCGCACCCTTTCGATAAAAGCCCCTGCAAAGGCATATACTAACTTTAAAAAATATTGCCTTCAATGAAAGTAAAGGTTGCCTTACATACTATAAAAATCCTATAATCTTTAAATGATTAGAAATAATAAGCATAAGCATAATGGCAACTGAAATATAATTCAAATCAAGATTGTTCAAAAAACAAGAATTATAGACCATCCAGTGATTGGAAAACAATAAGTCATCTTGGTCAAATCAAGTCTGATTATGCAGACTACCTGCTTCACATTTATAGGAGAGCCTTATCTGATTGTGTACACTTTCAGTAATGGTTGTGTTATGGGCAGATAGGAGACCACATGTGGGAATGTCATTCTACAATTTGCTGGGCACATTATAGTATGCTACATCCCCTCCCCCCCCCCAAAAAAAAAAAGAAGAAATGCCTTGAATTGACCATAATTTGACCCAAACTAGTCATGAGTCAACAACAACAATGGATTTTGCAGCACAGGGATTTTTTTCTGATTGTTTCTTTTTTCTTCTTTTTTTGGATAGTATATCCTTAGAAAATAGACCTGGTAGAAAGATTACCGAGAAAATTTCCTCCTCCTTTTTCTTCTAATGTTCTAGAAAAAGTCCCTATTTCGCAAATTTTCAATAGTGCTGTGATGTATAATGGTTGAATGAAATAGCTTCACAATAACACGGCCCTAGAAATAGAATATGAATTTTTTTTGGGGGGGGGGGAGGGGGGGGGGGTTCAATGGTGACTACATTATTTCATTCAAAACAAAGGTGTAGGCTCTACAGTAAACCGAGTTTATAATTTCTTTTTCTAATAACACAGTGTTCCATCCGTCTACTAAAATCTTCACTCTTTCACTTGCCATGGTGATCTAAATTATTGTTTTTAAAAAATCCTAAAGTAATACAAGTTTACTATTTTGGGGTAACCTCTAGCATCGCCATCAGTACAACTTCTACATTTTCAAGTTACTTTGTGTTAGTTGTTTATATATGAAATTAAAAAGAGGGCATTTTTTTTAAATATTGCAAGTTTTTTATTAATTTTCAACTATCCCTGCTAAAAATTAAAATAGGGAACAAATTTTTGCTATTTGATTGTTGATATATGTACAAATACTTCTCCTAAAAGACAATTATCATAACTGCTTCCTCTCTATATCCCTTCAAGCAATAAAACGTTGTATTGGAATTTGAATACCCGGTAGGCATCTGGTTCAGATCATGGAACAACCTGCTTCATATCACAGTTGAAATACAGCATAGATCTATATACAAGTGTTCTGGCCACTTGAAACACAAAGTTTAGGACTTGGAACGAATATGAGTGCTGCTGATCGACTCACTCTTTGAGTCACTCCACATCCAAACAAGGAATATGAAAACGGTATTACAAGTCTGACCTAATTCAATGGGACCTTGCTAGTGCAATGTATACAAGTACCTTTTTTTCATGGATGATTAGGTGGAAACCTGAGCTTGAGGGAGCCTGTGGCTGTAATGAAATCTCAGGAAGTTTAGTCTACCAACTAGAGTGGAAACTAATATCATAACACATCAGATGATAAGGCTCACTCAACCAAAGAAGGCACTCCCTTTATAAACAGCAGATCTTGAGATAAGGACTGTTCACACTCAAACAAAATCATCATCATCATCATACTAGCAAAGACAATAGTGGAACCGGAAACTTTCATACTAAAATGCAAAATGTGTAATGACATCCACTCTAATCTCAAATAGCATATTTCTACTTTCTATCCATCTCACCTGTAATGACCTTGCCATTCAAATCTCATTTCAGAAGCATAGTGACGGTTTTTATCAGTTCTTATAAACCATCAACGTATCAGGTGTACATGTATGATAAATGGGATTGTTTTAAAAACTATTAAGGAGTTGTCTTGTCTTCAACTTGTGATCCTGGACCATCATGTCCCACTTCTTCCAAAATACTTAATACTAGGCCTCGTCTTTTAAAGAGCTGTGATTGATCCAAATCAATCACAAGTACGGCATAGTTGCGATTGATATCAATTGCAAATAAGTTGCGATGAATCGCAAATGTTTCCAAGACGGGGGGGGGGGGGGGGGGGGGGGGGCCTGGTGTCCTTTGGCAAGACATTACCACTCTCCACCCAGGCGTTAAATGGGTAGTGATTGGAAAGAATTCCTTGAATGAGTGCCAAAATCAGTAGCCTAGTAGCAGAGCCGAGCAATATTGGACTAATTTGGAGCATCTTAATTAAAGGTAAAGACCAGTATTGGAAACGCCCCAATTTCATAAAATGAAATGGAAGCTCTTATTACCAATCATGTGAAAGAATATGTTTTGACTAATCATGATGATAAAAATTTTGCAGGGAAACCGCCTACTAATTGATATATTGGTAAATTAGTTTATCTATTGGCCTGTGAAAGATAAACGCACGTGTCGCACACGTGTGCGTATAGTCCCATATACATCTTTCTGTGTACAGTGCTTGTAACTTTACGAAGACTGGGCTAAATTTCTTATCATTTTGATGATTCCAGAACCTTGCAGTACACACCAATACTTATATGCTAGATGATCAACCTTTTCTGATCGATTCCACAATACAATGTTTCTTTCACAATGCAATCGCATGACCATAACTGGTCTTTATCTTTAAGCACCTTGCAAGGTAGAGTTGTGCGCTATAAACATATATCCAATATTATCTATATCTGAGGTAGACCGCTCTAACATCTAGTGTAGACCGGTCCAGAAAGTGAGTGAGACTGAGAATGGGATCTATATTTTAGCTTTGTGGGTTGACTCTGAGGATTAGAAAAAAAAAGCAGTTATCTCTCATGCATCAAACCACTTGGAAATGATGAATCTAAAAAAAAACTAGGGACTCATTCACACAACAAAAAGTAACAAGAGCATAAAAGAAAAGCATTATGTACATGATTGACCAGAGCAAAAAACAACAACACATAATAATGAAAAATCAAGCATAATTAAGAAAAACGTATATGTTAATATGTCCTTGTCTGAAATGGCAATACTATCAATATCCCTACCATGTGCTACTACTACCCCATCATCTATCAGTGTTATTCAACTCCATTTGATGGAAATTGTCTTCCCAGCTAACATTCAACAAACTAGACTTGTTTTCTTTGCAAACATAATAGCAATTGTTTGAGTCTTGGAGACAGACTACTGATCTAATTCCCAGGCTGGCCACTGACTTCTCATATAAACAACCAAGCTGTCCATTTAGTCTTTGTTTTCAGGCTCTACTTGACGCCTTCAGCAAATCTTGATGATCAGTATCAGTGGGCCAACACTACAGCCTCTCCAGCTGTATAGATAGGTGTACAATAATGTGCATTACATTCCTCCACATACGTGAGCCCTTCTACATAGTTTACTTTACTTTCTAATACAAATATTATTTTACATGAATGAATACAATATGACATATGCTCACAATCCGTGCATGGTCATGTTACCACGTCAAATTGAACAAGATATTGGGAGAGGGAGAGGGAGAGGGAGAGGGAGAGGGAGAGGGAGAGGGAGAGGAGAGGGAGAGGGAGAGGGAGAGGGAGAGGGAGAGTGAGAGGGAGAGGGAGAGGGAGGGGGAGGGGGAGGGGGAGGGGGAGAGGGAGAGGGAGAGAGAGAGAGAGAGAGAGAGAGAGAGGGGGAGAGGGAGAGGGAGAGGGAGAGGGAGAGGGAGAGGGAGAGGGAGAGGGAGAGGAAGAGGGAGAGAGAGAGAGAGAAAGATAGCAAATGGTGGGGGGGGGGCTGAGATAGAAATCATATGCGCAAGATTTAGGAGAGACACAAAGTGCACATGCTGATGCTATTTGACCAAATATGGCATTCCACTGCCGAAACCACTGGTAATAGGAGAGTATTTTGAAAGGAACCAAACAGTGTCATGAACCACGCATGCACACGTACACTGCTTTAGGATTTCAAAATTGGTTCCTGTTGTGTCTGATGCTCCCACTTCATGCATCGTTCATGAGCTGCACCAGTCTCTGTAAACTTGTGACAAGAACTACAGTAGCCAATTCAACGTTGCATTTAAAGAATTGATATAAATTTACTTAGGCCTATTTCTTGTACTGCCACTGGGGTAACTCTCATTTCTATTTCAAGAAGTGTCAAGTTATATACAGACAGCTTGATCATTCCAGAGAGAAGAGTTGGTATACACGAAAGTGTAGAAGTGTCTAGTGGAGTGGTGCTTCACTTGAAATTCAAAGGTCGTGGGTTCGATCCTGGACATGGCACTAATGTCCTTTGGCAAGGCATTAATCTACTTTTGCCACTCATTCCCCAAGAGAGAAATGGGGACCCAAGAAAGCATTTGTGTTAGTAATTGCCTATGCCCTCATGGTGACCATATGGTAGGAATACTCCCCAGGGAGTGGAGATGGTGCACATGTGCGTGAATGAATCCAATGACCAGGGTAATAATACTTGTAAAGCACTTAGAGACGGTATTCTATATCAAGCGCTATATTATAAATCCACATATTATTATTATTATTATTAT
This sequence comes from Strongylocentrotus purpuratus, assembly GCF_000002235.5. Taxonomy (NCBI): domain Eukaryota; kingdom Metazoa; phylum Echinodermata; class Echinoidea; order Camarodonta; family Strongylocentrotidae; genus Strongylocentrotus; species Strongylocentrotus purpuratus. The sequence continues at coordinate 1,262,871 of NW_022145611.1, forward strand.
TAAATGGCTGTGCTCTAAGCAGTATGACTGAGGAAAGTTAATGATTTTTCAACTGAGTAGGAATACCAGATACCTGATGATATCTCATGTTATTATTTTTTGTGGTGAGATAATTTATGTCTCTTCATCCCCTAATGTCTATCTATAGATATTCCTAGAAAGAGAATTGGATTAAGAAACATACTGAAACAAGATTTCTATGAATCTGTATCATAGAATGAACAGTAGTATCTTCTTCAAATATAGAACTTATGGGAGAAGAGACAAGATTTCACAGTAAAATTTTTAGAGAATTTTGTTCATAAATAGAATATCTGTAAATCAAGATTTCACATATTACTTTCCTGGTTTCCCTCTAATCCTCTTCTGACAAATCACTGGAATGCTTATAATACAGCCTCAGCTCAGAGCCTTAATACCAGACAAAGATAAAATATAAATAAAAATACTTTAATAAGCAGCTGTAAGATGTGAAACGAGCATGATTCTCAGTTGAAGATGGGTGGGGTCTCATGTGTTACTTCTCAGATGTCTGCACATACCAAGGATGTACTTTTTCTCGAAAAACTAGTATCTTTCCATCTGTTTACTTGCTGAAGAAGTAGATAAGTTAAATGTGGAAAGAGTTAGGAGGAGGAATGTTTGACATAAAGTTAATATGCATTTAGATACAGCCCATTGTCACCAGCTTTTAGGCGCACCTCCACGATCTGTAGAGAGGCTTTGAAGCTCTTTTCTAAAATTAGACCTTGATTAACATACAACAACACACTTTTGGAAGCATAAGAATTTCACACAGTTGGAGAGTAGTCCAGATTCCAAATATCATTGAATTAGAAGCTTTAATTCTTTGCAATGCAAGAAAGTTCTGATAGGCAAAAGTTTCTACTGCAATATTTTGTGGATAACCTGATACACTTGTGAAATATCCTGAGTGAATATTTTAAAGAAAAAAGTTGAAAAACTAAAACAAAAACAGGAGCTGGCAAGTCTTCTAATGCACTCTGCTTTCTCCCAACGACCTTTCACCAGCAAACAGGGTCAAATGGATCAAGCTCGATTTACGGGAGGTCACAGGTCAGAGAGATTTATAGACTTTGGGAAAGCACTGGAGGACATAGGAAACAATTTACGTGGTACAAGAAATATATCCAAAGGCTTGTAGAGCTAAGATGTCACATATCAGATGAAACACTGGGGGATGTGCAAGTGGGTGTATGCATGGAGCTAACATCATCATGTGTTCATGTTGTAGTTGTTTGCTTATTTATTGTACAGTTGTAAAGTTAGCTTGAATGACAGCTGGCTGGCATATCTGTGCCATTAAATCAAATCAAAAGATAAAATAGGCCCAGTGAAAAGTAGGACCATATATAATATATTGACTCAAACCAGTAGTGCTCATGCTAGTGCTAGTGAGAAAAGACACAAAAACCTTATGTTGACATTATTTTTAAGTTGTGATACAGAAATTCACGACCTCCTAGTTATACATCATTAACAAATCTTGTAAAAAAAAACAGGTAAATGGAGGAATGTAGGCTGTTTAAACTCTATCATAATCCTTACATAAAAAAGTAGATACAGTGATGACTACATCCAGATAATTTGTCAAATATTAATAATTTAGATAAAATACATGTAAATTGAAACTAAAACACAGAAAACAGCACTTTTCTTAAATCAATATTAAGAATTGTGAAGGAGATTGATCATTGAAAGTCAAACTGATCAGAGAGTCAGTAAGCATAGACCAGTGTTTTTCAAAAGACACTATTAGGATGCTGCGACAGAAATTTAGTTATATCAACATTTATTTTGGATAACATCAAATTTGTGAAAACTAAAATATTAGAATTCACTTGGTACTTTCATGAGGACATATATTTAAAGATAAGATAGAAAAGTGTCCTGGCAAGTACAACCATCATGTAAAATGAATCTTCTGGGGTAAATTTGAGGTTGGGATGACGCAAAACTTTTTATTTCTTAAAAGGGTGCTGAACTAAACACCACTACATGTACCACCATTACCACCTGAATGATAGAGTTATATAAAATTGAACACTAGAGGGCAGATGACCAAATATTTTTGTGGTCTCCTCTGTGTCATACCATTTGGTTAGTATTGGTTGGAGAAAGGAGATGAAATATTCAAATTCAAGTTCATTTTATCCAAAACCACACAAAACAAGATATAATCTTTTACTCAAAAAGATATTGGTAATAGTACATTAATCAACATTTATAACTTGATTACATCATCAAATGAATGGTTTTAGGACCCCTGTAGAAGCTAAGCTTGTGAGTGGGGCCCTAAAATAGTGAATTGGTTAGTGAGTATCACTAGGCGCGTCCTCATCATCTCGAGATTGCCAAATAGCCCGCTATTTCTGATTTGGGAAATAATCCCGAAGTAACAAATCGCGTCTTCACTTTCTCGAGATTCGACCGCGAAACTTGAAACTCGACCTTGAGAAATTAGCTCGAGATATTTTGCTCAGGGTTAATAGCGCGTATTGTGAATCTTCGGTCTAGTAAAGATGCATGGGACAAATAGCTGGATATTTTGCAAAATAGTGGGATATTTTGCAAACTATCCCAAGATATCTTGGGATGACAATCCTGACCAAATATCCTTCTAATTGCTACTTCGGTCTGATGAAGACGCAAATTAGTTGGATAGTTTGCGATCGGGATAGTTCAAATAGCTGGATATTTGGCAATCTCGAGATAGTGAAGACAGGCCTATATTGGATGAAAATGAAAAATTGTCACACGACACTCAACAATTTGTTATAGACACACAAGCTTACAATACAACAAATTGTCTGCATGGTAAAACAGGTACAAAAGTGAGATAAACTGCACACCTCTCTTGCTTGCGCTTACATAGCCACTGTTTAGATTGTCTTGGCTGTGCGCATCTGAGCGAGGTGAAGGTATGGATTAATCAAGAGGGTCTCAACCCAAACAAGCAAGGTGTGAGATCAAGAATACCCTCAATTTTATATAACAATTATTGCATGCATTTTGTTTATATAATATTGACTGGCCTTGAGGGAGATACCACATATATTGCCCAAACTAGACTCATATTGCCCCAAGTCAAAGACAAGGGCAATATGAGTCTTATGAGGGTAATATATGTGGTATCTCCCGAAAGTTAAGCAAGTCAATATTCTTATTGTTATCCAAATCAGACATCTAGAGCAAATACATGAATCAACCATGACAATCTCAAAGAACTGAAAAAACTTTGTCAAACCCGCAATGTGCATCCACTGCTTGACATTTTTTTTTTGATACACTGCAAACAGTGTGCCTTTGGTGTGATTATTACTTCACAATAGAGTGCGCGCAAAGTGCGCAGGTTCTCGTACACATAAAGGATGCGCAATGAAAATTACATGTACGGCGCGGTCGATATGAGACTATATTTTCACTCGTCTCTACACGCAAAGTCAATACGCGCAGGGAGACCAAGGAAAATACAAAGAATATACCCCTCCGTTCCCACTGCTAGTGAAAACTAGGGCAATACGGTTTTGTAAATGACCAACTCAGATGTCTGATACGGGTAATAATGTTCAATATTCCATACATTCAATTTGATATGTGGTGGTTATTTTACCTGACTGCTATGAAATGCTTGTTAGTAAGCAACCAGACGGCCTACTGCTTTTAGGTCCTCTCCGATGGACCTGGTAATGATTTGTATACTATTTGATGATGCTATACATTGTTGAGGTATGTACAGTCAAACCTGTCTATAGCGACCGCCCAAGGGAAACACAAAAGTGGTCTTTGTAGAAAGGTGGTCTTTGTATAGACAGATACCTTTAGTACATGTTTCAATGAGAAACCATTTTCAAGGGAAACAAAAAATGTGGTCCTTGTAGACAGGTGGTCACTAAAGCAGGTTAAAATGTATAAATATTTATAATATTTATTTTTTCTCTTTCTCTCTTTCTTTTATTTTGTTTCTCTTCTTATAGTTGATTGTTGTCTTGATGAAAGTGTACATATGTTGAATAAAACCAATACAAACAAATTATTCAATTAAATATGATCATAGGTGTAAAGCAATGCAAGAAATTAAGAATTTTCACCAGGAGAAAAGAAATATTTCTCCATTTGGAGCACATTATCTATTCTTATTTTGACAGAAAAAATATCCTATTTACAAAACTAGTACACTAAAAAAGAAAACCCAACCTGAAATGGGTTTGAATAAATGATTTAAAGAAGACAAAAACAATTCTAAAACAATCAAATACAGCTCTAATTCTAATGGATAATATTGGCAATTCTATAAATTCCCTTGGGAGCAGCATTCTAATTTTCATTGAGAATTCAAACATTATCATAATTCATCTTGGTTGTTCATGAAGCAATAGATGTACCACAACAAAAATGCATCTAATAACATATCTAGGGAATTAGTGCAATAAAAATAATTTTGACCCCCCCCCCCCCCCCCCAAAAAAAAAAAAAAAAAAAAAAAAATGTTTACCGGTACTACAAAACATTGGAAGAACTGCTGTAAAAGAAAATCTTTTGAGTAATTGTCAATGTGAGTGTGTAATGATGTGATCAATCCCAATTACTCACCTTTATAACTTATTAGATAGATAGATATTTGGTTTTATTCAAGTACTGATTAAAAAGTCCGAAGACTAAACAAGTCAGTTTACAATATAAAATGCATAACAAAAAATATAACAAGGTAAAAAAAACACATGGATGAATTAAATCATTAATAAGTAAACAAAAATATAATAAGTATATAAGTATATATATAGTATATATTTGTTTTCAATTTGAATTCCAAGTCCTTTCACTATAGCAATGATCATATTATATATAACTTATTAATCTTTTTGCATTTCTTCACTTTCACATATCTGTTTATTTGATTATTCTGCTTTTATTAAATCCAAATGATGCCAAGTTCAAATTCTTCTTCATCAAATACCTGTGAAGATTCAATCATGATCCTGGCCAGATAAGAAATATATCAAAGTGGGAAATATGGAGAAAAGAAGAATATTGTGTCTGTTTGGAGGCAGAAGGTTATTAGGTCATGTTAATTTACTGAGAGCATGCAGGGAGAGTTAATGCCCTTCTGGCTCCAAACAGACAATTTGCACCTTTCAAACAACCAAATCATTTCAATTTCAAAATGCACATCTTAAGGGTCAAGCCAATCCTGGAGCCTTTGAAAGTTGAAGCATTTGAGTGAAAATCCCACATTTTCATTGCACTGTAATCAGATTACAAACCATAAACACCGGCAAACTCTTCAAATGACATAAAAACTCTTTAAATCGAGGTCCATGAACTTATGACGCTCAGAAAACAACACTGAATAGAGGACCCTCTAAATCAAATTAGGAACAATTCCAAGCAAGAGCCCTAATCTTGATCCACTGCCTTCCATGGGACCAAGTGGAACGTTCCCCCGAGAGCATGTCTCAAGCAGAGCGGCAACGACTTACAGCTACGGCAAGGAAATGAAAGAAAAGCACAAAACCAGAGGGAAATTTCCTCCAAACTTAGGAACAACTAGACCTGGTGAGATGCTAGAGCCATGTAATGATATCATGGAAAGTTTCCTCGCCTACACAATAACACAATAATATCCACCGCTGGTTCCTAAAATACGGATTTCCTTATTTTTCTCTGCCATTGACATAATTTGTGCCAATTTATTCTACCCACGGAAAGGTACTGGCTGACTTAGGATTTATTACCCCATCATGAGCCGCTATGGGACAGAATACTATCAAACACAGAAAGGGTTCACTTCAAGTGGCAAACTTGATCCTCAGCAATGTGGGTGTATCCTACCAGGTTTTTTTTTTCTTTCATTTCAAAAATCATTTCAGGAGTTACAAACAGTTCAGATGATATCGAAGTGCCTATCAATGCTTCAAAATTGTATGCATTTCTCTTTTTTCTCCTCTTTTGTCTTATTCTATACTTTGTTTTTTAAATAAATCTCCAATATTTCTTTTACTAAGAAATTTCTCTTCAACAGTTTTGATGCTGAAAACATCAGTTTAACTGGTCAAAGTAATTCGAAAAGGAGATAACCAGAACTGTAGTATAGCAAAGACATGATCTAAAGCTGGTTTGAGAAGGAGACAAGTAGGGTTAAATGTTGGGTAAACTTGGCAAAGAATATAAGCACCGAGCACGGATCAATACCACAACCTCACGTATGAGAATCAAGAGACTTCAGGAATATACCCCATTGCTCCTATCACATGATTTCTTATATCAAATTTCACATTATGCTTTATTTTTAAGGCAGAATGAGCGTTTTGGAACGCTCATCGTGAACGCTCATCGTGAACGCTCATCGTAAACGCAGCTCCAACCGGGTACTGTTTATGCTCCCTTCTCCAGGCGAATTCGGGCTCTAGTATCTGGATTCGCATGCTACGTTGACCATGGGAGGACAGGTCAAGTTTGGCGTGCTTTTTTTAATATGCTTTGTAGACACTGCATAGGCAGGAGCACTGTATAATCAAGGAGATACACAGCAGATGACTCACAAAATGTGGTGTAGCAAATGCATGATGCAACTGGTTAGGCCTTCCCTGTGTTAGGCATCTTGCTAATTGATATGCTTTGTAGGCACTGCACCGGCAGGAGCATGTATTAATGCAGGCCAGGCGGCCACTGCCTGGATGTGTATGCGATATGCGTTAAAATAAAAAGAAGAAGTAAAGAATAAAAGTACACAAACAAGATAAATAAAATTTGAAACATAGAATGAAAAAACAGGAGAAAAAATAATCTCAAAATAGAAAAAAAACAACTAAATATTAAAAATATATCATCTAACATAGAAATTATCTTTTATTTTTTCAAATCAAAGTTTTTTTTTAAAGCACATTATCTATTAACAACCCAACCCTCCCCCCCCCCCCCATCCCATTGATTTTCCACGAGTCCTGCTAGTTAGATTTTCACGTGAACCGGAAACACGTTTATGATGACGTCATTCAAACATGTTTTCAAATGATTGTTCATGTATGCTTCCTCAGAGACCATCTTTTTTAAGAAATCGTTTATCGGTGATTCTACAAAAATGAAGTAAACGCGTATCAAAAGCTTCATTCTGGCCTAAAAAAATGAAGCATAAATGCACTTTATGAGAGATATGACACCTTATTTCCAGAAGTTGAAGCATAATGATATAAAGATCATAACTCACCTATTAGAATTCATAAACTTAACAGACTTCATTCACATATCACAAATTTCAATTTTGAATAAGTTTGTAACTCACTCTTTCTTCCACTTTTGAATCGATACATATCATCCTTGTTTACACGAAAGACGGTAGTGAGGAAAATCGTAACGCAAAGTGAATGCAATTTTTTTTCACTACCGTCACTTCGTGAAAACAGCGACGATATACTCATATTTCCTTTTCATCTCACAAGAGCTATTCCTTGAGTTTTTGCACTCATGTATGAAAACTAATCCTTCATCATGTCTTTACCCAAATACCAAATCATAAGCTGATGTGATCAAATACATACATAAAACAAGTTAAAGGGACTATGTCCCATTTGCAGGCCAAAAAAATGAAAAAGTTAAATTCCAACTGTATTTGAAAGATAATACTAATTTAGAACTTCCCTAAAAAAGGTGGGGCTTGAAAATGTCTTCAAGTGGGAAAATAACGACTATTAGTTGTCAAATCTACTTTAGGGCTATAGAGCCCAAAAGTAATAGTCTTGATTTTCAGACAATTGTACCGAATGGTCATACGTTTTATGCTGCGCAAAGATTCAATCAGTTTAATCTTGGCCATCACAAGAAGTGGGTTATTGATGTAGACAAATGCTCATGTACCCTTTACAACTCTTTTCATGTATGTTATTACCAAATAAGAAAAAAGCCAGTCAGTCACTCAATAAATAGTGTCTGACAGTGAAGTCTATCAAGTAAACGGTTTTCCTTGCATAATTTGAATATGAGGACACTGCTAACGTTTACATTTCACAGATAGGACATACATGACATATTCATAATTCCTGCAAAGTTCTACAGCATTTGAGGTTGGCTGCAAAATGGACATAGTACCTTTAATACATAGAACTCATCTACTGTTTATCATATGATCTTTGATTGGCTTGAATAAAGAATAGGGGGAGTTGGGGAGAAGATAGTTTGTCTTATGGACGCATTACTTCTTGCCTCTCAAACGAAATTTGGATATTACTGATAATAGGTACACAATTGAGTTTGTTCGTTCGTGTTTCCTTAGAGCAAGATTAATGCATCTTGATCTTCGAAGTAGTTGCTACAACCGGCCGTGTCAGACACTTTGCCCCAGGATGTGAGATAGGACTCCTGTAGCGTGCCCCCATTTAAAACAATTATACGACAACAATTAACATTACATTTAATTAAAAGTATGAAACTATTAAAATTACTCTCTTTACCCTCACAATGCCATCAAGTCTACATCTAATATATCTACATATAATAATTGGAGTTTTCAGCTACTAGACTTCAAACAAACATTATACATATAACTTTAAAATGTCATAAAAAGACCAGCTTTTCTAATCTGAACAATATCATATACAATATCAAACTGTGGACCATCTCCAGTTTAAAGAAATGGTCTACAATTCTAATATTACCAATCAATCTTGGTAGATATTGGTGATACATACCGGGTACATAATTATTTTATCCTAAATAGTGCAGAATCCAATACCATATTTATCAGTGTGCTTTACATTACTAAATCAATTGTAAATATGCAGACAAGCAAATGATGATGATCAAAATAAATTTAGAGAACTTAAATATCATTCAGTATTCAATATTAGATTATTAAAAAGGGGATCATCTTAAATAGTCACTAAATGTTTACAGAAATGTTGAATATAATTATCTCACGCTATCTACAGGTATTGATACCACTTAGAAGATTAGAATTATGATTTAGAAGCGGCAGCTTGTTCCATAATATGTTCCGATAGAGGAAGGGGAATTAGACTAAACACAGAAACAAACCTTTACAAGTTTCTGTAAAACGCATTTTCTCCAGCTGTTTGCAGAGGGCAAGTAAACAAATTATTCCATGTCGCTCTACAAAAACTTTGTCTGCCTTTCTCTCTTTCTCTTCCACATTTTCTAGCTCGCTCTTTCTTCAGACCGAATTAAGACCCATCATGGTGACCTTCAACTTGACTTCACTGAACTTATTTTGTTTTTTATAGACAGTTAGATAAAGACATCAACCGCCTAGATTGAATTGACTTTGCCACTTACGACATGTTACTTGGTCACGTTTTCCAACCTTCAGAAGGGGGATGTGGGGAGGAGAGAGGGGCTGATCGATCGAGTTATGTGTGGTTATGAGGAGAATATTTCTCAAGTAATCATTAGTATTAATACTAAACAACATAACTTGTTAGAGCGGCTTCGATGACCCCTTTCAGGCTTTTGAAAGAGCCAACATCAATGATTTCATTTGGTTTGGCAAACGTCATGGTTTGTAATTCCGAGGGAATGTATATATAGAAACATAAAGTTAATTACTTGGATTAGTAGAAATAGGAACGATGATATCTTCAGTCAATATAACTGAGTCTACGTGCAGTCATCTGGTCTGACACTGACTCACTTATCATGCAGATCAAGTTTTGACCACCGTGTTGTTGGTTGAGAATGAGAAAGGCCTTAAGTCAATTTGCATACTTCTGAGATAAACACGTTTAAAGTTTTTGAGCCTCATAAAAGGCCAATTTCCCAGTTTCTCAAAGTTTTGAAACTTATGCAAGACATGGCTTATAGATTGGTCATTTTAAATTCATTCTAACAACATGGTGCTTTCCGTTATGCAATTTGGGGCCTTAACGAGAGCTTAGAACGACCTGTGTAAAGCGTGGCTGATGTGCGTAACATGTAGCCTATAATGTCAGATCTATACATAAATAAATTATTAAACAATACAAATTTTTTGCCAAAGTAGCAGGTGAACTGAGACAATTAATAGAAGTGCATGAGAGTTCATTGCCACCCTGCTGTAACTGACACGCTGGCATGAGAAAGGTGATAATCAATGATTAAGTCATCAAACGTTGGCTCGTTATATGCTGCCATGTACCGCAAATTAACATCCCACCTCAGCGCAAACCGATAAAGCCAGCATGGAGCAGGGAAAAGACTCCACCACTTATCTACTTCATTATCTACCACTGTAAATCTGTTTCTGTGCATTAACTTTGAGACCTAGTATGTAAGAGATACGAAGAGAGAGAGAGAAAGAGAGAGAGAGAGTGACAGAGGGAAAGAAACAGAGAGAGACAGACAGAGAAAGAGAAAGAAAAAGAAAGAGAAAAAGAAAGAAAAAGAGAGAAAAAAGAGAAAGAGAAAGAGAAAGTTGTGATATGAAAAGGGAAAGTATTTTGTGGAAATACATCATATACTTACAATTAACTTTGAGGAAAACAACAAGAGAGCTGAGAGCATTTTGTAAGAGCATTTGGGTGTAAACGACAGGTGTGTCATAATGGAGTTATGTCGTCTGTTTTCGTTCCTCTTCTTTTTTTTCTTTTCGGAGAGGTGTTCCCAAGAGAGAGTTGGGCAAGCTTAACGAGGTAACATAGTTTAGTGATTTGGGGTAATTTCCTTGCTGGGGTGAAATCCTTGGCGTAGTTAATTCAATCAGGGCTGGTTTACAGCTAAAGAGTCTAGATTCATAGAGAGCTACACTTACAGTGGGCTTGCTCGTGGAGGGGCTTTAGTTAAAGGTACAAGTTAACTTTCAAAAAGACTTTTGAATAATTATTCAAAAGGCAATATTTTGTTGTTTTTGTACAATAGTGCGAACAATAGCCAAAAGGTAATTATTGACAGCTGGTTGCACCATGCAGTAGTCCATTAAGGAGAGTCCAATATAGCTAGGCCAATCAAATCTTCACTCGATCCTGCTCAGCCCCGGCCAGGTGATGTTACGTATCATTATGACATGGATCAAATCAAATGATTGGTTGAGAGCGTACACGTGACCAGGCATTTATTTTGCCTTACACGTAATTTGAATAATGACCGGTCATTATCCAATGGTAATGACCGGTCATTATCAAAATCATGATATAAAACATCATTTTATAAAAGAAATAAAACATTATCTTATAAAACAAATAATACACATCATTTTGTTCAGGCATTTGTCAAATTACCCACACTCAGTACCTTCAAAGCAGTCCAAACACCATTGGCTATCGACTCGGGCGTGTTAGATTGTTCCAAAGGTATACTCGTGTGGGTAATTCTTACTAATGCACTCACCGCTGTGTATTATTTGTATACTAATCTATTTTTGTTTAAAGTAACTACACAAGATATTGCAATATATGGATGGAAACAACAATGGTATGGGCATTCTTTTAAAATTACTCCTCTTGTTATAAAATCATCCACTGTAGGATGAAAAATTCCAAGGTACAAATTAAATTTCTATCAAATCAAATTTAATTTTGATCAAGAAACATTTTTTTATAGCTTAATTAATCTCTTTACCTTGAAAGGGAACTATACAACATAAAGAGTTTATTATTAACAATTTCATAACTTTAGACTCGATTTCAACTGCGACAACGATCACTGAATATTGTAGGATCGCATATGCTTCCAATATGTTCATTTGAACCAAATTCATAACCCCATACCAAAACTTTGTATTACCTTCAACATCACCTTGTAGATTTCAATATTCTCTTTAAAATGATGTGCTTCACTTGTTGCAATTCAATTTATTTATGAAGATAATTATGAATTTCAAAAGGCCCTAACGCATATCTCATCATTTTCCTTGCGGCAAAAGGGCCTTAACCTACAAGGCAAAAATACAAAATGATTGTATCAATGACAGATTATTTCGTTAATTCTTTAAATAGAATAGAAAGTAGAAACACCATTAAAAGAAATGATTAGTCTACAATAGACACAATATACTTAGTATTTGTCAACGTATGGGACTGTAATGAAAATACACAACGAAAAAGGTGTCCTAAATGCATTATATTATTAAAAATATTCAGATATCATTTAAATCAGTTTTATCAGTTTTCGTGATCAAGTAACCGTAGCAGGGGAGGCCGCAGCATTCCCATGGTCACACACTGTAAGGGGATAGCTAGCCGCACAGTGTATTTGGAATTTGTGGAGACAAAAAACCTGCGGCTGCAGTACGGCCTTTGAAGTGATGACGCACGGTCGCCTTAAGGCTGCCCTATAGGGCGCCCATGGAATTCCTGCGGCCGCCGCAATTTTGTTGGGTTCTGCAAAAGTCAATTTTAATACATTAAGACCCTAGGGTAGCCGCGTTGCAAACGCAAGGCCACTGTAAGCCCGACGTATGGTCGCCGTGGAACCACTCTACCTGCATGGCTACAGTGTGTCTAATTGCTATGACGAACCAAGAAATGAAAAAGTTATAACTCCGCAATATAATCCCACGGTGACCCGTAAGGCCTGTAAAGATAGGGGAACGCCCTAGGGTGACCCTGAGGCCACCGCAGACTATCTGCGGTTGCTGCAAGTATCTCTCAATTTCGGGGGGTGTACGGCCGCTGTATCCTAGCCGTAGAGCAAATGTGACCTAGGCATTAGGAGGCACACAGAGAACTCATAATAATTTAAATAAAAATGAGGTGATATATGTTAAATGTCAGAAGATGGCGCTAGATAGATATAGAAGTTAGTCAGGTTGAAGTGATTGTAGTCACCTGATACAGCTTCTGCAAGAAGGCCTACACATTAGTACACAAATTTACATTTTAAAGCTTATCTGTATTGAACGTATGTGCCATACTATTCTTGTATGATTTACTGTATTGAAGATGTGCTTGGAAACGTTTAAACTCAGAACACCCTGATGCCATATGATGGATAAGTGAATTACAAAATGTATCTTCAAATTTATATCCGTTTGTTTGTGTCATCAATTTTAAGCTGATTTTTTATTCATTAATTTTTTTATTTTTTCCCTTAATTTTATTTCTCTTCAAAATTTAGTAAGGACCTAATTACTAAGTAACACAGATTGTTTATAAAACAATGAGTTTTGATTGAAAAGTATCGCTTCTATATTTTTGTGACATGTCAATAAATTTGGGCCTGGTCGGTTGTGCCCTGTCCCTTCTAATACCTTGCGTAATCTTGTCTATTAGGCTTTACCAAGACAAATGCATCAACATAAATACAAAAAGCAGTGAATGGTTTGGTTTATTAATAATGAACATTATCTAGAATTGCTATGAAGCATGGAATGTCATAGCTTATAAGAACAATTGGATGGATAAATACAGTAGAGATTGTTGGGGGAGGGGGCTGAGAAATAGCAAAATCCAATTGGGCGTTTACAATACCCATAATAGAATTTTGGAGGAAATAGTCAGAGGGGACACTGCATACAAGCCTGTTATCAATATGGGGAAAGGGTGTGGGAGAAATTAGTGTTTTTAATGCAGCCCCTCAATATGACAACCAGCTAATTTTAAAGAGCGCCATCTACAGAGCCATTGCTGATAAGATTGAGCTATCTCTCTCTCTCTCTCTCCTCTCTCTCTCTCTATCTCTCTCAATAGATCTGCTTCTATGTTTGTGACTGTGCTCTCATAATCAGTATAGGAACATCTGTGTATAGAATCACATGATCTTTCATCAAAGTATTGATGATTGATTAATTTCAAATCTGTGAATGTTTCAGCCTCCAGTGTAAATTACAATTTCAAAAAATGAGAGGCAAGAATTGCAAATTTTATGCCTTTTTCTTTAAAAGAAAAATCCAACATTGAAGTACCGGTTCATTGATTTCAAATAATGATTTAATTTGAAGCATTGCATACGTGAAGGTCCAACTAGTTTATCCAGTAATCCACCCTGGAAACATTGAAAGTAACGATTATAATCAATTTTAAAACAGTAAAACACCCATCCACTTTCGCACTTGAAGGGCTCTCCGATCACTGCAGAGATTTGTGATGTCACCCAAGAGACCGAATTAGCACAAGCAGACAATATCCCATAATAATGCATACTTTTTCATGGCCTGTTTTGTCATCTCCTCTTCGCTTATTTCTTTTACTTCACCAGCATCATTGAAAGCTTTGGATCTGCTTGCAAAAAATTATATAAATAAAACAAGCCAAGCTTATATAGGGAACCATTAAAGCAAGAGTGCAGCTGAACATTTCTGCACATGCTCAAAAACAGCATTACAGATATTTAAACATTACCTGCACATAAACCTCTTAACATATAATTCTAGTATAAATTGTCTGATTATCTTGATAAATATTTCATTCTGTAATTTGTAAATCGTCCTTTTGCAGCTGTGAATAGGTTAACCTAATTATATCATTATAATTGAGGATATTTTCTTCAAGCTTGAGAGAATTTCATTTCAGAGGATATATCATTGCAACATAATCATTTCCAAGAATTCTGAATCTCTAAATCATGAGATAATAACATGAATGATTGTACATGACTGTTCGAATGAGGCTGTGATGTATTAAGCACCTGCCCTCTCCAAAAGTCAACTGACTCATGTTTATTCAGAGTTATCATGAGTGCAGTCTGAAATGGTTTATAATTACAATTGATGGTTTAAAAGTTGCAGATGCTGTATAAACTATAAAAAAAAAAGATATAAAAGTCTGCGTAACACACACATAAAGTTTGCTAGTTGACTCCATAAGTGTATTATACCGAGAGTTAGAAGTTGTAAAGATTTTCAACAACTTGTAGGGGTTTAAAGAATTTAGTAATTATAGATATAGTAACTGATCATTCCTCTAATTTGTCTTAAATTAGGAGCTGGCTCAAACAATTGGCTATCAAAATAAATATTTTTCTCTTCTCTGATGTCATTAAAAATCAGCCGATTTATATTGACGGGCATCTGCTTACAACAGCTAATTTTACAAGCAATACTACCTTCCTACTCTCTTCCTTCTGCTTAAGGTTTGGGAATGCCTGACATGGCATACTTATTAATGTGTATACTGACTGTCAGAGGTATGTAACAAGTTTTCTCACCTAGTCAAGTTAGGTACTGTTAAAGGTATTACAAAGTTTTGGTATGGGGTCATGACTTTGGTTCAAATTAACATATTGGAAGCATATGCGTTCCTACAATATTCATTGATCGTTGTCCCGGTTGAAATCAAGTCTACAGTTATGAAATTATAAATAATAAACTCTTTATGTTGTATAGCTCCCTCTCTAGGTCAAGATATCACTTTAGCTATGAAACAATGTTTCTTGACCAAAATCGACCGATTAGCTATTCCCGTTTGGAAATTATATATCACAACTACATATTCTGAGATTTTCATGGTTGCAGCTACCATTGTACGGCCGTAGGCGCTATTTGAAATTTATCAAAATTTACCGGGAGCACCGGTAAATTTTTATATTCAATTTTTCTCAAAAACAGAAGTGTTTTAGGGGTTAATTCTTTAGTGCTTATAATACATCCACAGGGGCATCCAAATATATCAAAATTGTAAAGATTCACTATCCATCCAATTTTCAAAATTTCCCAAAACTTTGTATTACCTTTAAGAATTCACCTTTTTTAAAATTTGAATATATTCATTTGTTTTGAGCCAAAAGAACACATATACTTTGACATAGAATCAAAGTGGAAGTCCATCCTGGTATTTAGATGGATTTAATAGAGGCAGAAAAACAAAAGGAGCAGGTCAGTATAGGGGCATTTACATTGTCATCCAAACACGCCAAAAAAAAAAAAAAAACGGAGCTCCCCCCCTCTCTCTCTCTCTCTCTCTCTCCTCCTCCTCCTCCTCCTCCTCCTCTCCTCTCTCCTCTCCTCTCCTCCTCCTCTCCTCTCCTCTCCTCTCCTCTCCTCCTCTCCTCTCCTCCTCTCCTCTCCTCCTCCTCTCCTCCTCCTCTCTCCTCCTCCTCCTCCTCCTCCTCCTCCTCCTCCTCCTCCTCCTCCTCCTCCTCCTCCTCCTCCTCCTCCTCCTCCTCCCTCCTCCTCCTCCTCCTCCTCCTCCTCCTCCTCCTCCTCCTCCTCCTCCTCCTCCTCCTCCTCCTCCTCCTCCTCCTCCTCCTCCTCCTCCTCCTCCTCCTCCTCCTCCTCCTCTTCTTCTTCTTCTTCAAGATAATCTGCCTCCTTCAATACTGAAGATTCTTGCAGATGCTGTATACTCGGCCTGGTTGGGCTATGCAGGTGGACCATTACACCGGGGTTTCTCCCTACTCTTATACGAATAGTGCAATGGGTTCTTAATGGGCAAGGGTGGTGACTCTCCTGTACACGGGCCTCCATTTAACGTCCTATCCGAGGGACGCAGTGTTTTCCACTTGACATCAGTTGGCTTCAGTCATCCGCCTGGGTGGGAGTCGAACCCGGGATCTTTAGTTCGACAGGCAGATACTTTACCGACTGAGCCAACTCGCCTCACTTTCAGTGATGTTACCAAGGCAACTACGCTTTGCCGGCAAAAATGCTAAGCACAAAACATTCCAAATCAAGGTGTGATCTTGTGGCGTGTTTTTGACGTGTTTGGCAAGTATAAACGCTCGCAGTTGACTATAGGAGCGGGGCTAGCTGTCGTCCTTGAAGAAAATGATAGAACGATAAATACAAAGAATAACATAAGAGAAGGTGATAGAAGGAAGAAACAAAGAATAACATAAGGAAAGGCAGAAAGAGAAAGTGATAGAATGATAAAAACAAAGAATAACATAAGAAAAGGTGATAGAAGGAAGAAACAAAGAATAACAAAAGGAATAACATAAGGAAAGACAGGAAGAGAAAGTGATAGAAGGAAGAAACAAAGAATAACATAAGAGAATGTGATAGAAAGAAGGAACAAAGAATAACACAAGGAATAACATAAGGAAAGACAGAAAGAGAAAGTGATAGAAGGAAGAAACAAAGAATAACAAAAGGAATAACATAAGGAAAGACAGAAAGAGAAAGTGATAGAAAGAAGAAACAAAGAATAACAAAAGGAATAACATAAGGAAAGACAGAAAGAGAAAGTGATAGTATGATAAAAACAAAGAATAACTTAAGAGAAGCTGAGAGAAAGAAGAAACAAAGAATAACAGAAGGAAAGACAGAAAGAGAAAGTAATAGAAGATAAAAAAAAAACAAAGAATTACATAAGAGAAGGTGATAGAAGGAAGAAACAAATGAAAAACCAGAAAGAGAAAATGATAAGGAATAGATAATGGAAAGATAGAAGAGAAGGTGATAGAAGGAAGAAATAAAGAATAACATAAGAAAAGACAGAAAGAGAAAGTGATAGAGTGATACAAACAAAGAATAACATGAGAGAAGGTGATAGAAAGAAAAAAACAAAGAATAAGAAAAACAAAGAATAACATAAAAGAAGGTAAAAGAAGGAAGAAACAAAGAATAACATATGGAAAGACTTGCAGAAAAATGAATAAGAATAGATAATGGAAAGATAGAAGAGAAGACGAAAGATGGAAAAACAAGGAATAACATAAGGAATGGTAAGGAATGATATAACAAAAGACACAAAAAGTTAATTGGACTGCAGCAGCCACAGCATAAAACAGCTGATCGAAGGAGGTTTTTGCATCTGAGTGCCGCGCATGCGCAATCACCATCTGAAACACGCCAAAACATCACTGATCTTTTCAGTCGGTGATGTTTCAGCACAAAGTGTAAACGGGTGCGCGAAACATCGTGATTTTCAGAAATGAGGTATTTGACAGTATAAATGCACCTTATGAAAGATTGAGCAGAATCTGATTACAAATAAGAAAGTTATAAATTTTTGAAGGTGTAGTAAATCATGCAGAAATAGGCAACATGTCTTGTGATCTCCCCTCCTATTTGCCCTGTACTAAAAAACTTCACAAATCTATATTTTCCCGTAAAAGTAAAACAAAGTTTTGGTATGGGGGTCATGAATTTGGTTCAAATGAAAATATTGGAAGCATATGCAATCCTACAATATTCAATGATCATTGTCGCAGTTAAAATCGAGTCTTGAGTGATGAAATTGTAAATACCAAACTTGTTATGTTGTATAGCTCCCTCTCAAGGTCAAGATATTAATTAAGAGATAAAACAATGTTTCTTGACTAAAATTGACTGATTGGCTATTCCTGTGTGGAAATTATATATCACAACTAAATATTTTGAGATTGTCATGGTCGCAGCTACCATTGTTTGGCCGTAGGCGCTATTTGAGATTTATCAAAATTTACAGAGAGCACCGGTAAATTTGATATTCACCTGTTCTCAAAAGGAGAAGAGTATTAGGGACTAAATTTTCTAGTGCGTATAATACATCCACAGGGGCATCCATATATATCAAAGAATCACTATCCAGCCAATTTTCAAAATTTCCCAAACTTTGTATTACCTTTAAAGGCCTACTGCACTACTTGTAGCTACTTGCGCCCTCTATATAACAAACAATGCCTAATCGGTGACCATTGGTCCCCCATGATCCTCTTTTTCTTATGTTAACTGAGAACTGAGTTGATGAGATAACCACCTGTCCAGTGACCTTGCAGGGCAGTCTAATCCCTCCTGTAAACTACGGCAGATAAGCTTTAAGCAAATTATCAATCATACATTTACCCTGAATATATTTATTGCAAATATGTTTTTATACAACCCCTGTATGAAACAAATCTATTCCATCATCAATAACAAAGAAAATGAAAGTTTATGTAATTTTCTGTACAGAGCAAATTGGATAGGAGCTTACAAGGTACATCACAGTGTTGCCAATTTGTGTTTGGTTGATCGCAACTTAAGTATTCATAGCTTTCTTATTTCTATTCAGATTTTGCTAAATCTTTCATTGACCAGTTCCTTGTATTTTTCTGCTTCTACTAGAATAAATTTAATATCAGGGTGGACTTCCCCTTCAAAGGTACTATGTCCCATTTGCAGGCCCAAAAAATGAAAAGGTTAAATTCCAACTGCATTTGAAAGATAATACTAATTTAGAACTTCCCTTAAAAAAAAGGGGGGGGGCTTGAAAATGTCTTACAGTGGGAAAATAACGACTATTAGTTGTCGAATCATCTTAAGTACGTGCTACCAAGTCTGTAAGTAATAGTCTGATTTTCAGACCATTGAACCAAATGGTAGTACGTTTTGTGTTGTGTAAAGATTCCAACAGTTTAATTTTGGCCATTACAAGAAGTGGGTTATTGATATAGACAAATGCTCATGTACCATTTACAGCTCATGTTATGTATGTTATTACCGAAGACGAAAAAAAGCCAGTCACTCACTCAATAGTGTCTGACAGTGTCTGACTTTTTTTTTGTTGTTTTTTTTGCCGACTCTATCAGCAAAAACCACGCGGGAAGGCCTTTCATTTAACTGCGAGGTGCAGCTGAATGTGTAAGATCATTGATCTAAATTAAAAAACAGTAGAGGACCTAGGATAGAACCTTGTGGTACGCCATATAATAGAAGAAAAATTGGATGAATTATTATTATAAACTATTGAGATCTATCAGAAAGATTACTTTCAAACCAAGATGACTAACATTTGAGTGTTGTTCTAGTTTCCGAGTGGTGAGTCAACACACCGATTACTGAGCTGGGAGACTTTGCCAGGCATACCGCCAGGTGGAGGGTCAAAAAAGTGCGGTTTATACACCGTTAATTACGTTAGTATCTTTAATATCCTTCTTGCTCTCAACAGACTATACATAGATAATACTAGGATGTCAGAGGATTAAGAGGGGGCACCCTGGGGTAACAAAGATGAGCAGGCATTAAGCTAGCTATTTAAAAACAGTTTCTTCACAGGTAATTAGAGTGGTACCTTTCTACTAAGACTTCAGCTAACGCCTACCACTGATTAACAGGTAATGATTTATGTAGTAAGCATAGACATATCATGAACACTGACGTGGATAACACAGGGAAAGCGGATACTCATTATGTAAACTAACTAATCTCATTTCACTAACTCCCTCCCTCTCTCTCTCTCTTTCTTCTATCTACCTTCCACTTCTTTGCAACCTCTTTTTTATTATTTTTTGGTTTGTGGTCTGTATCCCTTTGTACATGTCTACCTGTCTCTTTCTTTGAATCTCTCTATCTTCCCCCTCCTCCTCCCCCTCCTTCTCCCCTCTCTATCTCCCTCTCTATCTCCCTCTCCATCTCTCTCTCCCTTTTTTCAGAGCTCTCTATGAGAGCTTGAGTTAGCGAGCACAGTGGGGGAAGCTGATAATAATTAGAAATTTTTTCAACTGCAATAGACATTAAGTATAAATCACCATGAAGAAAGAGTAAAAGATTATACATCTTGGAAAACGTTTGGTCTTGAAACATTCCCATAATTTTTTTCATCAATCTAAAAAATAGCAATACTGATAAATCCTCCTTAATAATTCTGTCTGGGCAACGGAGCAATGATACCTCTCACTAAAAACTCCTCCACATAAACATATCACAGAGGATAAAAAGATTCACTTTTAATCATTGAGATAGTACTTTTATATCTGATGACATCATAGCATGCCAGTATAGTAATTCAAGGTAATCTCTTCTAGTCATGCTGAATTATTATCACGTCATAAATAACATATGCCAAAAAGGCATGGCCACACTACTGGAATTTGTCTAAAATTGTATTCCAGTAGTTTTGCCAGTGTGGCCTACCATAAAACTTCTGAGGTCAAGGTTTGTGCCTTTGTTTTTTCTATTTTCTTATTTTTGTTGGTGTTTCTGTGCAATATTCACCTATTCTGCACAACAGTGAGTCTTGTCAAGTATGGATAGACTAAGGAACTATTGGATATATATTAGAAGGGCATTTCCTGGAATTTGTGTTTGTCTAGACACAGCTTTGTATCATCTGATAAGAGGGAGAAGGACATGGCAAACTAACACCTCTTTCTTGCTCTAAGCAGATGGTATCATTGGGTTCTTAAAGAATTACTGTTTCACTCATAAAATCACAATAATTAAATTCATTGAAAAATGGCCACATTGATATGCTCACATGGGAACCACAGGGAGTGTCTAATAATCATACTTCTTACCACCGACAGACACCATTTCTCTGCAATTTTCTCAATTCTTTATACATTATAAATTATAAATTTTGTTGAATGACATGATAAATCTCATTTTTATAACAACTCCACACTACTTTTAAGACAGGAAATCATCAATCTTGTAGTCTTATTGCCATGGTAACTTAATCCCCACAACTCCCTGTAATCCATGATAGTGGGACTGATGTTTAAAGATAAAGTTGAGTTCTGGTCATGTGAATGCATTGTGAGAGAAACTGTGGAATCAATCAGAAAAGGTTGATCATCTAGCATATAAGTATTGGTGTGTACTACAAGATTCTGGAATTATCAAAATGATAAGAATTTGGCCCAGTCTTGGTAAAGTTACAAGCACTGTACACAAAAAGATGTAAATGGTTTTTATGCCGTTACATGCCATATTTAGAATATTAATGCATTTGAAGAGCCATGCTTTTCATGGAACATTTTTAATCTGATGTTCTTCCACACTTGCATTATAACAACGACAACGCTCACAAATTATTTTTCACCTCTTCCGAACACTCAACTTTCTCTTTAATGAGAATCCCAAGCCTGACCTGTATTTCACTGCTCTGCTTACAGTGGTAGATATGAAAGTAGTAAATCATCAGAATTCATTATCATACAAAGTTTGAATCACTGCAATGACACAAGAAGAAGGAGTGAACAAATGTCGCAACATGGGAATAGGACTGATAAACATCAAAGAACGAACAGACAAACAAACAAACTAACAGAAATTTAATATTTGTAAAAAGGAATTTAAAAAAATGGAATACAAAAGGGAGAAAGAATAAGTAAAGTCATCTAAAAGCATGGCCTGGGAGGAAGTGTTCTACATGCTAAGAGCCTTTAAATGAAATCATATCAGTAGTCTCACACCAAATTTAAGAACCATTTATATTATGCTTGTCAGATATCCCTTTGATACAATGATGGCTTGAAAAATGTTCTATTAGATATTTATCGGCATACACGATATATTTGTGTCCCCTGATTATTATTGAAAAAATGATGCATGAAAAATAATTCATTGGTGAATATTATTCATCTTTTTCTGAAATTCCAGCTATTGCATAAATCTTTATTGAGAGGATACATGTTTATCTTGTATTTCAAATTATATTCAACTGAAAAGTGCAATACTGAGTCCCATGCTGTCTGGCAAGGGGTATAGTATGGGCTCAGCCATTGGCTCAGCCATTGGCTCAGCCATTGAGGAGGCATTTGGGAAGGGGGGCACTGGTCTTTTAAGATACAAGTTATCTTTATCTAAAGGCCCTCAAGTAAGGAAGAGGGGGTACTATCATCTTATATTCATATTTTCACTCCCCACTCTTTCTCTCCCATTGTTTATTGCCACTTGATTGATGAGGGGGAGGGGAGGCAATGTGCCCCTTGTGACCTCTGCAGCTACGCCACTTGTCTGGAGAGTAGATACTCGAGACATAGCCAAAGCGCCTACTCCTGAGTAAGGAGGTATCATAGACATGTCTTTAGGCAAGACACATTCCCGGGGATGGTAAGACTTAAGAATGGATGCTGTATGTTAATCACTTTACATTGTGTCGCGTTTCATCAACATCAAATGATATTCCATGAATTTTCACACATCGTATCATCCTTTATCACAGAATCCAATCTGCATTACTAATAACATTGCTCGTCACTCCTCAATAACCACCCCCCCCCCAAGAAAAGAAGCACTAAACACAAAACAAAACAAAAACGTGTTAAAGATGCTATTTGACTTTGGAAATTATGTGTCAAAAATCATTCTAAAAAGGGATAGGAAGCATGGCTACATGGATGGTGACAATAAAACAGGAACATTCTGCAAATAACTTTAATGATATCTATAACTGAATAGATATTCCTATCACTTAATTAATAAAAAAAAATCTTCTCGTTATCATTGAAAACAAACACAAAACATTTCTTCATTTAATATGGATGAGTTTCCTTGAGACTTTAAAGAGATATAATTTACTTTTATATTATATGGTATCTTTAAAGACCATATCCGATGAAAATACAACTTGATATAAATGGACAACTGAATTAAATGTAGAGTACAAATATAAAGTATAAAAAGTATTTACCCTTTCATTATTGCACAAAAGCAAATTAAAACCTCATTTTCCACACCCCTCCAAATTACGGGTAAACAGGGGTCAACTTTCCCGAAGTTACACTGACGACATAACATGTGGAACCCATCGGTTCACCTATATAGCTGCGGCAATAAGCCATGCTTAACTAATGCAAAGTCATTGTGAATATGCATACTCCACATAAGATGACTTCAATAAGTCTATAGCAAGTTTTTACTTCTGATTTTAAAAGCTTTGGATTTTTAATTTTCAGAGAGCTGATACTCCTCTGACAGACAATGGCATATAATTGATATTATTGTAATCTATGGCTGATAAGCTTTCCATTGCCATATAATTAATCCACTTCATTTTTCAGTTCGGATACGGTCTTTAACCTTTTCTTTTACTGAATTGGCAAGTATCTAGATATTCAAGTGTCACATTACTCAACTATCAACTGATGACAAAGTAAGATATCCATATCTTTTCCCTTGATAACAGTACTGAGAGATAAACAATGATACAGAGCAGATTGCATGGCTATAAACTGCATAACCTTTCCTTTTTCTTGAGCGTCTGTCTCATTTATAAGCAAAAGGATTCAATTAAACAATATTCACATCAACCCTCTGCCTATGGGTACTGGGTGATCCCTGTATTATGTCTATGGGAATTAGAGAATTCAGTAGTCTTTGGGTTAATAACTGTTTGTCATAAAGCATTTTACCATTTACATTCCACCAGAGTGTTTACAAAAGCATTATTATAGTGCACATTCTCCACTCCATAGGGTGCATTCCAACTAGTCACCTCTCTGCAGGTGCATACATGCTAGTTGAATCACAATGAAATCTGCATCCTATCAGGTTAACATTTAGTAGCTTGGTGAAGAGGAGCTATGTAGATAAAATGCCCTGCTCAAGGACACACATGCACTGCAAGAGCTCGGCTTCATGACCTTTGACCCTTCCACTCAAGTGATTGAACCACTCAAGTACAAAGTACGCCTCTACAAACCACTCGACTATAGGTCTGTTTTCATCAGCTTGAGGTTGCCAAATAGCCCGCTATTTTAACTAGCTCGATCTCAAAATAGCCAGCTAATTTGAGTCTTCATCAGCAATTTGGTCAAGAAAATATCCCGAGAAATCTTGGTTTTGTTTCCAAAATAGAGGGATGATTTGTGCCCGTCTTCATCAGATCGAAGTACGGCGTCAACTTCTAGATCCCGGCCACCATGCTGCACAACGATTTCTACTTATCTGTGTTTGTAAATAAACTGTGTGAACGATGGGACGTACGCATAGCACATCCGTCTGCTGTTGATGTCTGTACTTGTATACATGTTTCTACAGCGCTGGTAAAATCTTAAATCTGCACGCTTGATAGTACAGTCGGTATATGAAGCGTGCATGCGCCAATCTCTAGTTAATTTTCTGAGCTAGCTTTTGGAGCAGACGCAATTTCGAGCTTCGGGAAAATATCCAGAGTCTGAAAATAGCGGGTTATTTGGCAAACTGGAGCTGATGATAACAGACCTTATGACACTGCTACATTATGTTTATAAAGATAAAGATCAAACTGCTTTTCTTGATTGCTGTGACACTTCTAATTATACGACTGGTGCTTTAACTTCTACATTGATTTCTATGTCTAATCACTCTCATCTAAATCTTACGTCTTGATGAAAAATTTGTCAATATAAACAGCTTACATCCTCTATGAAAACGAACAGGCAATTAGGCCCCCCCCCCCAAAAAAAATGTTGTAATGCCCTTTAAGTCCCAAACCGGGGTCGGTCGGTCGGTTATCTTTAAAAAAAAAAAATATATATATACTCCCCTCCCCCTCCCCCCCTTAAAACAGTGACCGTCGCCCAAATCTCGCTGGTCTCTAGCTGATGCAGTGCATGGTATACACGTACACGAGGCCGGTCTACTTGTTTTGGCTAACAGGATTTCGAAACTAGGGCAGAAGACGAGTGAGAATTTGGGAATAATTTGATGCTTTTAAGCATTAATATCCCATTTACGGTAAACAAACAAAATACATATTTTTGTATTCATTAAACGTTTATTTTTCTAAAAAAGGGTTAAAAAAAAAAAAAAACTTTATCAAAAAGCCAACCGTAGATTTTAAGATTTGTGGGTTGGTCGCAAAGGGCAATACAACATCTTTTTTGTTGACGCCTTATAGATAGAGTTATCTTACAGAAGTTTATCTAGCATCTGTTAAGTGCATCTCACTTCTACACTACTCAAGACATAAGATGATGCACTCTTCCTCTCAACATCTTCAAGCTACCCATTTTGAGTGTCACATTCGGAATCAAACATTCCAAATCTGAAGGCTATTTTAATTTCTTCATCATCTTCCTATGTATACATACAAGCATGAGTATGTAAGCTTATCGGTTTTAAAGAGAAACTTGAGATCTGGGTTGTAAGTTGTAAATTTTTTCATTCTTTTTATGTGAGTGTGGAAGGGTATCATAAAAAATGTTCCCTGAAAAGGATGGCTTTTCAAATGCTCTCATATTCAAAATATGATAAGTAACAGCTAAAGGTCATGGAACGTAACTTTCATGACAAATATTTGTGTTGTCCCATATACAAATTTCTGTGTACAGTGATTTCTTATCAGTTTTATGATTCCAAAACTTCACAATATACACTAATATTTATCTGCTACATGATCAGTCTTTTCCAACTGCTTCCACACTGTTTCTTTCAAAATGCAATCACATGACCAGAACTAAACTTCATCTTTAACATTTATTCTAAGTACATTACCTCTGCACACCAAACCGGCATCTTGGATGGTGTAGGTTACTTTGGCGAACGGCGCAAGCGGGGATTTGGCTATCAATACCTGGACGGGGCAAGAGGGGATAATCAGAGTCAAGTGTTACAAGACAAGTACCCTGAATAGGCCATGCCGCCACCCTAGACTGACACGCCGGCTTGTTTTTGGAGGAGAGGGGAAGGCGGGCGGGAGTGAGATGAAGTGAATGAATGATGCGGTCCTTGTTGGTGGATTCAGTTACAAAGTTGTGCCATCAGGAAACAGGACGGGACCAATCAGATCACAAGTGCTTTGAGAGATGGACAGACCTAGAGCAGCAGATCTCATATGGCCATCAACAAATGCAACTCACATTTCTTTCTTTTTTCTTTTATATTCATCAAAATGAAGTTGACCAATTCTGAAGACATGCATCATATGTTTAATTTTTTTTAATCATTCTCTTAATCTATTGATTTTTTGAAAGTTCTGTTTCTTTTAAAAATAACTTGATGAAGGGGCAAATGGAATCCTCATGCAGGTTATACAAATACTTAGAATATGATATTAAATAATCTCATACATAATTTATGTACAACAATGTATTTTACTGGAAAATATGGACTTGTATATTCTGTACATTAATAAGCTTTAAAAAAAGTAGCAGAGAACAAGTATTGATACTCAAAGTCAATGTCATCTGTGATGAAATCACACTTACATAACATATACAATCAGCATTTCTGTTACGAAGCAAAGCATAATAAAGTGCAGACAAAAACCAAATGAATTTTTTTCTCCAAAATATTAAATGCTAGACCATCAAACATTTTCACGGTTCCCTGTCAGCTTCTGACATTTTTCTCAAAACCTACTTCTCAAATTTAAAGCTAAAATACAAAAGATATAACTCAGACTAGCAACTAGTTAAGAATTTCTTTAACTTTTTCTTTTATCCATTTGTTGTTTTTGCACTATATTTTCATATTTCATTACATTTAATGATTCAGTTGGAAGTGATCATTTAAAAATGTGGACGATTTTGTTTCAATAAATTAATTGAATGTGATTTATTTTGATTTCATTCGATTTAGCCGGATAGATTATGAAAAATATTCAAAAGTACCTTTAACACTCAGAGCACTTAATTCAGAGCCCTAAAAAACATGCCAGATGCACAAGTAGAAAGGGCAAACATTTCCGCATCTACTTTTGTTTCATGACTATATTGCATTTTAAGGAAAGGGAAATAAGCTGTAAAACTCTTAAATTGGCAACAATATGAGATTCAAAATCTGTGTTTTTTAATTTTACAAAAATATGATTTGTCAACTTTTCAAAAACATTAGAGCCCATCTATATTGTTTTCAGATACATTACATTTTATTTTTAACAATTTAGCAATAAAAGTAAAATATTATTGTTACCTATTTGAAAACAATATGTTATCAATTTGTCACCCAGCTGGCAGAAGGGCGTCAGCGCGCTAGCGGCTCGAAAACTACTTTTCAAATTATTTGCATTTAAAGATTTGTTTTATATTTAAACTGCTTTCCCTCCCGAAAATTGGTCTAAAACTTTAAAAAATATTAAAAAAACATCTAATAGTAGAACATGGCCACAATTTTTTTCTAAAATAACTCAGTTTTATAAAAAGTTTGATGCAATTTAGTGCTAACGCCCTTCTGCTGAACGCTTAATTTTTTTTACCTGAAATTCGAGCTAACACCCTTCTGCCTACCAGGCAACGAATTTAGTGCTAAAAATATATCAGTCCTGAAAGGGTTAAAATGAGTATGTTTAAATGATGTGCTTTGGTGGCATATCTTTTGCTTACCTCTCGCTGTACTTCATCTAGATACTGGAGAATGAGACGAGTGTTCACGTTGTGACTCCATGTGTTGCCCAGGGCTGTAGTCACATGACCTTCTCCTCCATCTTGAAAGAATTTGGCAGAGGGAGAAAAAGAGGAAGAGATTGAGGGAGGGGAGGATTGAGAGATTGAGGGACAGGGACAGGGACAGAGAGGAGAGAGGGAGGGAGATGGAGGAGTAAATGGGTTGTGGCAGGAGAAGAAAGACAGGGGGTAAGAGAATCATGTGGGAGGGAGGGGAAAAGACAAGTAGGGATTGGAGGAAGAGGAAAGAATGGGCAAGGAGATGAAGGAAGTGCAAGGAGGGGAATGGAGGGGATAAAAAGAATAGAGTAAGGAAATAAGGAGTGAGAGAGAGAGAGAGAGGGGGAGAGAGAGGGAGAGAGGGAGAGAGGGAGAGAGGGAGAGAGGGAGAGAGAGAGAGGGGGAGAGAGAGGGAGAGAGGGAGAGAGGGAGAGAGGGAGAGAGGGAGAAAGGGAGAGAGGGAGAGAGAGAGAGAGAGGGGAGAGAGAGAGGGAGAGAGAGAGAGAGAGAGGGACAGAGAGAGAGGGAGAGAGGGAGAGAGAGAGAGGGAGAGAGAGAGAGAGGGGGAGAGAGAGAGAGAGAGGGAGAGAGAGAGGGACAGAGAGAGAGAGGGACAGAGAGAGAGAGGGAGAGAGAGAGGGACAGAGAGAGAGAGAGAGAGGGACAGAGAGAGGGAGAGAGGGAGAGAGAGAGAGAGGAGAGAGAGGGACAGAGAGAGAGAGAGAGAGAGAGAAAGAGGGGGCGGTCGTGGAAAGAGAAGAGGGTCAAGAGAGTGTTTAAGGAGGGATAAATGAGAAATGGTGATATGATAAGCTTGAGGTACTAGTATTTGATAAGGATGAATGTATCATAACAATAGGACATTTTATGAACTAAAGGTGAATTCATATTGCCGTGGTTGATATAGTAAAGCATGCATCTAAAAGAAACAGGCAACATCATGTCAAATAAATTAGGAAAACTTATGGGTACTACTAAATAGAAAAATGCAACTACATTATGAAATTCAGATTGAAATTCAGGATGAAGGAATAAATATGATGGATATATGATAAAAATGCCAAGGTGAAATATAAAGATGAAATATGCCTACGCATTTGTACATATTTGAAATTAAATGACAATCTAATGTCAATTATATGGGTGTTTTTCTTCAAAAGGGAAATATTTGCAATATACTGGTTATCACTTTGTTACCTCAAATGCATCCCCTTAACACAGCCCCACATTTGCAATGCCAATAAAATAGAGAGAGCAAGAGACAGACAGTGAGAGAAGAGAGAGAGAGAGAGAAACAGAGACACAGAGAGACAGACAGACATACAGACAGAGACATAAACAGAGAGAGAGAGAGAGAGACAGAGAGAGACAGAGAGAGAGGAGAAAAAAGATAGTCCAAATATATGTGGTAAATTTACTCATTCCTAGCACGATATTAACACAGAGAGAAAGAAATAGAGCCAAGATATACAGAAAGAATGGAGAGATGTAGAGCAGTAAAATGAATTGACACGCTAAATCAGTGCCAAACACCATGTAAGAGTTAATTGATATTTAATGACTGCCATAAATACTTGTGTCGTCCAAGAAAGGTCAGTTAGGGAGGATTGAGTTCTATTGAATCAGTCATTCTATGTCAGCGTTTGCTTGACCATCGATGGCATGGATGTAGGTCAGTAAAGGACAGACTGAATGATCATTCGTGGGGGAATTGAGAATGATTGTGCAGAGGTGTGAAAAATAGGTGACTTTTTGAACCCGATTGTGAAGTATATATCTCCAATATAACAGATGTAATCAAAATAAATGAAATTGAGAAATTGAGAATGATGAAAGTTTAATTGATGTTTTTACACGTTCATATCTTATTAAAATGTTTTTCATTATGCTGATAATAATGTAAACATCTCTAATCCAGTTTCCGCTGCCTTTCATGTAAAATGATACATATAAAAAATGGTTTTGATTGCAATGATATACCAATATGTGGTCTGATTTGATTTGTGAAGATCATTGATGAAAAGTACTCAATTATGGATATGCCTGATAATTAAATCACTGTTTAAA
The DNA here is from genome assembly GCF_000002235.5 of Strongylocentrotus purpuratus. Taxonomy (NCBI): domain Eukaryota; kingdom Metazoa; phylum Echinodermata; class Echinoidea; order Camarodonta; family Strongylocentrotidae; genus Strongylocentrotus; species Strongylocentrotus purpuratus. The sequence goes on from NW_022145611.1 coordinate 1,292,814, forward strand.
ATCTAATCTAGACTAATTTGCATATTAAGACAACAGACAGCTGTAATTCTATGAGATGGATATGAAAAGGTGAATGGTATTAAAAATTAAAAATGATATATAATGGTCCACAAAGGCAATACAATCTTGTACAAAAATTAAGAAGGAAAAAAAGGAAGTTGGAAAAAACTAAAGAATAAACAAGGAGAAAAAAGAAAAAGAAACAAAAATGCAATAAAAAGACTGGAATTAAAAAGGATAATAGAAGAGCAAAAAGAACCTCGCTTACCTGATGTAGCAACAGAGAAAGATGATGCTGAATCATCCGTTTCCATGGTAATATGATTCTGTTCTGCTGGGCTGGCATAGTGTGTAGTGATCTGATTGGTAACTACCACCTGTATATTGAAATAATAATAATGATAATATCATTAATAATGATAATAATATCTGTAATATTAACAATGATGATAATATGTCTAATTATATAACTCAACCACTACACAAATATACTCTACTGTGTATCATATTATTACTCTGTTGTAGCTGAGCTAGCTGCCGTGACACGTACAGCACTAAAGTGTTTAAGGGATGTTTTTTTACCCAGTAATCATTTACTTCACGCAGGTGGAGAGTGGCAAATGCACATTAATGTTTTGTTAAAGGAGTGAGGTATCCAATAGACCACAACACCTCTATCAAAACAAGATGAACGAATAGTGATTATTTGTCCCATCAAAGTCAGCCATATTTTAATAAAACATGCAAAGATGTGAAATACAAATACTCAAGTCCTCTGCCAGAAGGAACAGAGTTCTTCTTGACTGACAAAATAAAAACATGCAATAATAAGGAGGCAAAATGAGATAATTAAAACAATAACATATGTAGCATTTCAATATAATTTATATACATGTATATCCACTTAGTCTTATCCTCTTATAGGCCCTATCTAATTCATGAACAAGAGATAAACCAAACAACATTGCCATATTATCCAATAAGCATGCATATGTTTTGGTGACATCCTACCCATCCCCTCCAACTGGCACTATAGTTCTCCTTAGAACTAGAAGCTAAGAAAGATAACCAACAGTCTTTTTCAAGACTACCAACAGTCCTTTCCAGGTCTCCCCAATCCTCCCCCTCTCTCACATGGTGCAACTGCAAGCCTACTGTATACTGGGGATATGTTCTACACACAAAAAAAGAATAAAACAAAAGGCCTGTAAATGCACTGGCACTGTACTTTATGTCAAAAAGTATGTGCATGTTCTAATAATTTGAAAGATATACCGGTATCGCTCAAGAAAAACATTTGAGCAACAGTCATTTGCCTCATTTCATTACCGGTAAGCATTTTAGAGCATTGCAGAATTCAGTTAGGCAAATCCTTTATAATTTATAGCGAAGTGGGAACAATGAGGAATTCTATTAGTACATTTGAAGTTTCCTTGATGAATTTCTTGGTAAAGTGTCCATTACCAAGACAGAGGAGAAGTAAAGCGTTACTAGAGGTGAGGTGTTTGATCAGAAATCTGAAATAGCTTGCACATAACTGGAACACGCGTATCTATTACAGCTCAACCTGCATTTACTTAAATTTTCATACGTGTGTGGAAGAGGGGGAAGAGGAAGAACAAAGAAGGTGTAATTTGATGCAAATGGTGATAATGATGGGGATGAGTTGGAAAAAGGGATTTAGGAAGCAGTATTAACAGCTCTCCTCTTACCAAATCTTAAATACAGTGAAATTTAGATATAATGACAGTTTAAGGGAGACAATAAAAGCGGTCTTCATATATAAGTTCCTTTAGCACATGTTTCAATGAGAAAGCATTTTTCAAAGAAACAGTAAAATGTAGTTTTATAGACATGCTGCCTTAAAAACATTATCACTAAAGCATGTTTGACTGTAACGCCTACTGGTATACACAGTATACAGTGATGAATAATCGAATGTATGTCCAGGAATAATGGCTATGAATGATGATTATTAAAAATCAAAACTAATATAAGTTAGTAACAATTTAACTCTATGCACTCTGTTTGTGATCCAAATAAGTTCCCATGTAGCTTTGAAGACAAAATTACTCAATAACTAGATGATCGATGTGCGAATGATGCTGCCATTTAACAATAAGCTCTGTACCAACAAAATAATTGGATTTTTCTTTCTTTTTCTGTCCTGATAAAATGTTCTTCATCATCCCAGCTAATGAATCATAATAAATCATATGAAGCTTATAATCTAGTGGTCAATACTTTATTCAAGACATCTACAGTAGATCTAAAACTATACTGTATGCTGACTAATAACAATTATCATGCTTAGGCCATCTTCTTTACTTTCTTATTTGTCTTGATTAAATGTTATTCATATATTTTTGTACAAGACAACACTTTTATGGTCAGTGGCCTTTGTAATTTTAACCAACAAAAAACATACAACTATTATACAAATTGAAATACAATTGGTAATAAAATAGAAAAAACTAGTATTTGAGAAAGCGTATACATGGTATGCAGCATAAATGAACAAATGTAATTGGCAAGAATGTAGAGTAGAGAGATAATGACTTAGCATGTACTGTCAAGCATTAGTGGTAAAGAGATGTAGTCGTGGTAGTGATGGGAGTAGAGGTTGCAGAAGGCCTCATCAAATAACATCAAATAAAATTTGTCAGCATGTATGTATATGAATAATAGAAGGGGAATGGGAGAGCAAGGGAGGAGAGATGAAGAGCAGACAAAGTTTACTCTAAGCTTCATCCCTCCCTTTCTCTATCCATCCTCCTCCCGTTTCTCTCCTAACAAACCATGCCAGGAACCGCCTGTGACTCTGACGACATCGCCCAGTTACCACGGCAACTCCAGACCCACACTATTGAGTGACATGAAAAGCGATGATGCCGGTATTGGCATTAGTTGTTATCTGGCCACGATACTAATAATCTTACTTACCTTCCCAAACTGCCTTTCATCTTCTCTCTCTCTCTCTCTCTCTCTCTCTCTCTCTCTCACACGCACACACACACACACACACACACAATGCTCAGCAAAGGTTACTCACTCTATTCCCCTCTCATTTCTTTCATCATCCTGCCCCGCCCCCACCATAGGGCTGGGAAAAAGAGGAGAGGGGGGAAAGTTTCTTGCACTTTCACAGTCTGTTGTAACCCTTGAAATATCACAAATAAAATCATACTATTTAAGTAATCCAATGCATTCAAGTCAGAGTATAAAACAGATACATCTTTGTTTGCAGAGCTAACTTTTCAAATATCAATCCAGCTAAATCATTTAATGTAATAATAATAACCATGTTGATTTATAAACATATCATTGGATACTCTAATGATTGATATTACCTACATTTTATCTCAAATCAATCTATTTAAAACACACAATATTTGTTTACTAACGTTTCCTCCATAAAATGCTTGAGAATGACTAGTAGAAACGCAAGTTGAACAAGAAATCCTGTTTCTATCATTAAACAAGAAAAATTAAATTCAACTCAAAGAGTCATACCTTGTTACAAAATTATCAACTCAGGAATAGAAAAAAAATGCAATCCAAACTTTCTGACAAGTTGAATGACTGCAAATAGAATAATCATAAACACAGAACAGTGAAGTTTGGAAGGAAGTCAGCCAAGCAATAAGAAATCTATCATTTTCTTTAAAAGCTGTAACCATTTTTGTAAGCACTACACATATGAGAAACTCAAATTCGTGAATACATGGAAGTCATCTAACTATAGTATTTCCTGTACACTGAAATATCATAATTTCCTGTTTTCTCCTAAGCACCATATTCTCAGCACAGTACTCATGATGGATTGCATATTGTTAAAAGTCCTTTGAAAACAAAAAGATCCAAAGTAGTTATAAATTTTGAAAAATATCACATTCAATTTGTATGCTGGAACCCATTGGAGGGTTGTCTAGTAATGCATCCTAGTAACACTACAATTCATCCATTTTGAAATTCCTATAATGTATAGTGATTACAATTTTTCAAATGTCTACTTTCGTCTAAGGGTGCGTTCAATCGAATTTTCGAAGCTAGAATCACAAATCAAAACGCCGTTACAAAAAACAAGGTCACTGCGGTTAGCGTTCAAGCGATTTTTCATCCACGCTGATTCTAGCTTATTTCGAGCCCATCACACTCGCAGTTTGACCCAGGAAGTATAGGTCAACTTTGGCGCGGGCTTTTTGGAATTGTTTATGGCCGACTGTCGACTGCTGTTTTGAGCATAGATCGCAATAATAAAACAAAGAACGAGAAGGAGATGGAAGGAAGAAACAAAAAATTACATAAGGAAAGACAGAAAGAGAAAGTGAAAGAGTTATTAAAACAAAGAATAACGTAAGAGAAGGTGATATAAGGAAGAAACAAAGAATGACATAAGGAAAGGCAGAAAGAGAAAGTGATAGAATGCTTAAAACAAAGAATTACATAAGAAAAGGTGATAGAAGTAAAAAACAAAGAATAACATAAGAATAGAAGGAAGAAACAAAGAATAACAAAAGAGAAAGTGATAGAATAATTATAAAAACAAAGAATAACATAATGAAAGACAAAAAGAGAATGTGATACAAGGAAGAAACAAAGAATAACATAAGTAAGGACAGAAAGAGATTGTGAAAGAATGATTAAAACAGAGAATAACATAAGAGAAGGCGATAGAAGGAAGAAACAAAGAATAACATCAGGAAAGACAGAAAGAGATCGTGATAGAATGATTGAAACAAAGAATAACATAAGAGAAAGTGTTAGAATTATAAAAACAAAGAATAACATAAGAGAAGGTAAGAGAAGGTGAAAGAAGGAAGGAACAAAGAATAACATAAGGAAAGACAGAAAGAGAAAGTGATAGAATGCTTAAAACAAAGAATTACATAAAAAAAGGTGATAGAAGTAAAAAAAAGAAGATTAACATAAGAATAGAAGGAAAGAACATACAACAACAAAAGAGAAAGTGATAGAATTATAAAAACAAAGAATAACATAAAAGAATGTGAGTGAAGGGAAAAAACAAAGATTAGCATAAGAATAGAAAGAAACAAAGAATAACAAAAGAGAAAGTGATAGAATTATAAAAACAAAAAATTACATAAGAAAAGCTGATAGAAGGAAAAAAACAAAGAATAACATAAGAATAGAAGGAAGAAACAAAGAATAACATAAGGAAAGACAGAAAGAGAAAAAGATAGAAGGAAAACAAGGTATAACATAACGGAACAGGCCACGATAAAGAGCATGGTATAGTAAAGCAAATTGCATGAAAAGCAGGCGTGCGGTTTTTGCCCAAACCGGAACAGGCTCCGTCATACAATCATGATTGAGAACTCCGTCCGTTCAATCAAATTTTAGCGACCGTGATTCTGCAGAATCATGATACAAAACGCATCTTTTTCAGCGTTTCATGTTTGTGTTTTCAAACACGTTTATTTTTACGACCGACGAAAAAAATTGCTTGAAATCCAAACTAATCATCTATATTATAATTTGAGTAAGTAAATCCATTGAAATCTAAAAACTTTTAGGGTGCTGCACTCCAATTTCGACCAATCAGATGGCTGGATTTCTAAAGTGAGTTATATAACGGTTATTAGTTCATGAGTGAGATTCCCAAAAGATTCCAGGTACCGGGAAAAATAGTAAAATTTTGATGGGATCCTGATTGGTTTACGTGTTAAAACTTACTTTGTGCGAGCGCGGATACCGTACAGTGCTTTTTGTCTGCAATTCCCAAATTATTGTAACATTCAGTCATCTTTTCACAGACAGTGTCTCAGATTTTCTGTGATGTTTTAACCAATCTTTACTCAAGAAAAGGATAAGGTAAGTATTCTTGGTAGAGTTTTGTGTCAATTTGGTATATAAAAGATATACCGACTGCATTAATATTCAAGGCCTGGCTGTTTCTATACTGGCTCTCGCCTATAAAAACAGCCAGGCCTCTCATAGCAGTTGATATATCTATACTATTACTATTATTATTGTTATCATCATTAATATCATTATTATTATTATTATTACTATCATAATTTTTATTATCATTTTCATCATCCTCATCATCCTCATCTTCATCATCATCATTACTATTATTATTGTCAGCAGCAAGCAGCAGATACATTTCTTAAACAAGAGTGATTTCCCAGCTCCTCTCTCTAAAATCTTTAAGACTTCAATCCTCCCCCTCTGCTCCCTCACCCCATAGTCTCCTAGCCATTCAGCCGCTCCTCTCTTTTACCTCTCAATTCTGAGTTCCTTTACAACATTCATGTACAGCAACGCCTACGCAATCAAAGAAATCAAGCCCAGGGAAAGAGAGAGGAGAGTGAGTACATGAGAAGAAGGAGAAAAGGAGAGAGATAGAGAGACAGTGAGAGAAAGCCAATTTTGACATCACCTGGTTGCTATGGTAACATGTGACCTACATCACATAGTGACAAAGTGCGTGGGTGTAGACTCTGCTCTCCATAATGACAAATTTCTTTTCATCTTCTTCTCTCTTTTGTCCCCTCCATATCTGCCTCTCTCTCTCTCTCTCTCTATCTCTTTCTCTCTTTCTCTGTCTTTCTCCCTCTCTCTCCTCTTTTCATCTCACCCTGAGTAGAATATCTAATATTTTATGCTGGGTTCTTTCAATCAACTAGCCCTGTTTTGGTCTCTGTGTCATCCTTGAGTTTCAGGCTTCCATCCATGAAATCATTGAAAATTATCATTACATCACGTTTCACTTCATCTTCCCGCAGATGAAATAAATCTCAGTCTTGAAGCATCCACCCTTCCTTTCTATTTGCCTATATCAAATAATCTCTTTTAATCATTCTACACTTATTTCCAATTGTATCATAACATTCTATTATTTTAAATTGAGGCACACTATCTATCTTGTACTTTAACGATCTGTTCCAAATACTATTTCACTATCAACATCTACAGTATGTTCACCATGCCTTTTCATCTGATAAAACATATCTGTTCAAAAATTTAAATAACCCCAGTACGTAAGATCTCTCACCATGAAGGTGCTTCATTCAATCACCAAAAAAAAAAGGAAACTTTAATTTTTTCAAACCTTGCTAAAATATGAAATTTCATTTTTCCTTCTTTTCCTCTTTTTCCTTGCCATATGCTTCATTGTATTTATACATACTTCTTGAATATATCATTTGAGGTTTTATGAACTCATGTGGTGATAAGAGCAGGAAAAAATCCATATTCTGGAGAAAGAAAAGTAGTTAAAAGTTTGACATCTTAAACAAACAATGCCTTTTTGAAAGCGCCAGTGAATATTTTTTTATGAAGTGCATGTTCCTTTTATGTATACCAGAATATGCATGAGGAAATAAAAATCATAAAATTAGCCCAAAGTTTTACAAAACATGACAGACGCTTATTTTTCATATGCTTAAATCTTTTCAAAATGCCAATTTAAAAGATGCTGGTTACAAAAAGGCAGAAACATAATTTCCTGTTTGATAATACAATTTTTTTCTTCAAATCCATGTAACATGAAAATACATACTTCATTTTCACTCTTGCACATTTTTTCACATCTGTTTAGTACTGTTTAAATTTACATTGAAAGAATAATTTTGTACAAAATTTGCCATATTTTGCTATCACAGAGCTTTCCAAAGATATCCTAAATGCTTGATTTAAAATGTTTAAAGCTGATATAAGTTAAAGATCATTATACATATATTTTCCTGATGAAAAACATATATTATGATCAAGCTTTCGGACACTGACTGATTCAAAGTGTATAATGTAAGCTGTTAAACAGGATATAAACTCATGATCGGTAATATCAAGTGGCCCTTATGATTTCTAGCATAAGATAAAAAAAGATAAAGTAAATCATTGTGCTAATTAGTAGTCGATCAGAATTATGATAACATAATAATCATGCTCTTATATCTCTACATCTCCTTTTTCTCTGTCTCTCATTCTTCTCTTGATCTCACTCTCCGCTCTTTTTTCTAGCCCGACTTCTATCCATATCTCTCTTTATGTTTCTCAATATTTCTGGCTATTTCATGATCTTTTCATAACATGTCTACTTATTCAATAGTGGTTCATTAGACTTGAATAAATATCAACAAGTCTCTTTCTCTCTCTTTCTTTCTTTCTCTCTCTCTCTCTTTGTATTTCTTCTTGTGACAATCTATCTTGATATTTCTTCCTTCATCACTCAATAGGTTCTCCATACCTCTACTTCTATCCCTATTCTCCCTTCCTATCCACTGTGACCTCCTCCTTCAATCCTGTCTCCCCTTCATTCCATCTTCATCATCTTCCATTCTCTTTCTGCCCATCTCCTCTCCCTTATATGATTGATGTCTGAGGAGCGCTACAGACGTCACATAGCATTGCATTAGCGCCACAAAACGCCACCCCATCACTGCTACAGCACGGTCTAGCAGAGCTTGAGCAAACATCGCACTGCAATTCAATCCGTCCAACTTTTGCCATCACAATGTTACAGTATCTCAATAAAAATGTCTCTTATTTTCTTCATATTCTCCCACTAGCCAAGGTGTGCGAGCCCCCGCCCGTCATCGATACACAGGGAGGGAAAAGAGAAGTGGCCAAAAGGCACATTTTCACTGCCCTGGTTAAGAGAAAGTGGGTTGGCATGGAACAATAAGGATGTTATCTGGCATGACATCAGGTTACTGTACTTTGCTAATGGTTGTCTTAGGATAACGATGGTGGCCCTGAATTGTGACGATTACAAAGAATTGAGCTCAGGATACTGCCTCAGAGTCAATGCGGGGCAGGCTTACTTTCCATTGCTGTATAAATGAATGAATAGTAAATGCCAACACACTTACTTGTGCTTTGTTTCCAATGCCTACACTAAATATTACCCTAAAGACATTTAAACAATTCATCAAGTATAGATTACGAAGGATTGCTCTTTTAAATGTTCAAAGCTATACATATATTCCTTGTTGTTACTTCAATTCTATTGTAAGTAACATTAAATATGTATTTTCGTGAGGAAAAACCATTTATAATACTGTAATTAACATTATATAAACCGCCTTTGTGTATTAACTACACAATTAACAATGAGAGACAAATTGTGGGTGAGGGAGAAGCAAAAACAATTAAATATCACTGATCTTACTGGCTTTTATGACACAAAGTAAGACAGAAAGAAAGAAATGAATGAAGAAAATAATTGCTGATACCACCACGGCAGCATTTGAGCAAAAAATGAGAAACAGATCGATATTGTTTTTATTGTTATTGGGAGATTAACTCAACACAAAAGGTTGGCGAGTTTTAGCAATGTCTGAGATGAAACAATGAGATCTCTGACAAAACATAGGGAACCTTTTGACTTGGATAGCGTCAATAGCTATTAAGATTAAGAGGATCAAGAGGAGATCGGACTTGTCTAGGCAGGTAACCGCACGGCCCATGGGCTGCCAATACCCGCTCTAGATAGCGTAATTCTCGGCCAGAATGTGCCATCGTTCCACTGATATTTTTCATTAAATTTAGTTTACTTATTAAATAATAAACTGGCGTTTTTCATATCATTTGTTTTTCACATGCTCTAAACTATACTATACTATAGGCATAAAAAAGTTGTATACTCTTTAATTCCTTATATCTATATATATCATATATACCTGTACCGTCTAGACAAATCTGCATTTTGGGGGACATCCCCCATCCTCTCCTAAGCCCGCGAGCACTCTATGTGATACAATTTAACCACTGCTGAATGCAGAGATTGTAACATACCTGGAATTTGCAGCATGATGCATGTCTGTATCGGTGTATAAATCGCTCTCCGACTTTTGATGTTTACCGGCGATTAAAAAAAGTGCGGTTAATACAACGTTAATTACAGTAATGAAAAAGTGTCTTTCTTCCTCCCTCCATATTTGGGCATCGAGGTGCTTGATTAATGTCATCTTCGTGCAGCAAGATGCCCGAATACATCGTATATAAATATTTTATACTGAAATTACATTTTGACCCCGCTCCTTTACTTCACTTGTTGACAACATTTATGATGAATGAGTTGCCCAAATATCCTCTTTTGTATGGAGGTAACCGAAAAGATAAATTCATGTATTTGGCAATAAAATGCCCACAGAAATAACTTTACAGTGCGTCCCAGAAAAAATGAAACCGAGAATTATCAATGTTTTATCATAACTTATTCACAATTATAATTCATAAATAACACATATTTGGAAAGCTTAGATCCTCCTCTTTCATTTGATGCAACTCATATAACGCATATATCATGCATGAGTGATTAAAATCAATTTGAAGAGAGGAAAACAAAAAGTCATTGGGCGGACGATATCTGAATTTCAAAGAGAAAATCACATTTCTAGGAAGTTGAGTTTCTGCCCTTTCATATGACACCTCTATCAGGAAAAATGAGCTAGGAATAAGAAAGTTCTGTTTGTTTAAAGTAGTGCTTGCATTTCCATAATTTTATCGAATGAATTTGTTTTCACTGGCTGCCTGCCGTATCAACAAACAAATTAACAAAAGACTTAACTCCGTTTCGTTGACAATCAGCAGTAGACGAAAGACTTCATGCATGGCTGATTGTCAACAAAACAGAGTTAGGTCTGTTGTCAATTCTGCTTTTTGCTAAAGCAGGCAGCCAGTGAAAACGAATTTGTTTGTTAAAATTATGAAAATGTAAGGGCTACTTTAAACAAACAGAACTTTGTCATTTCTTACTCATTTACCAGTAGGTGTTTACATGACACTTGACTAGTACCATACCAGAGTGATGCAAAATGAATTTAGGATTGGATTGAAGCATAACTTTTTCTTTCTTTCAAAACAATGCTGTGACTAAAAAGTTTTTTTTAATGCTGTTCTATGCAAGCTTTGTATGTATCAGTCTTTGGAATGTTATTACAAGGATAAATTATTGATAAACCAAATTGAATTGAATTGAATAGGAGGAAGAAAAAAAATCATATTTAAATTCATTAGTAATTACTTCTTTTTTTTTTCTACATTTCAAGCTTCAATTCCATTACTACAAATCCTTGAGCAGAGAAAAAAACAGAAATGTAATTTCGATACGATCAAGACGAATGATGCATGTGATAAATCAATTGCTTCAAATGAAACATTCATCAGTTTCTTGCGAGCATTGTTAAAGATATTAAAATCTAACAAAACCAGACGCAGAAAATTAGAAAACGTTCAAAGGAGAGAATTGAGGAAAGAGAATCATCCCAAGTCACAATTTGGGTCAAGGTTGGATGAAAGACATTGAAGCACAGAGAGACGGAGAGTAGGGGGTCTCGAGCATCAGTGACGCAAGATTGCAGTAAATGAGTTTTCAATGTGTGTTCAATTAACTTGTCTCGTTATGATAATGAGCAGCTTTTGCTATCAGAATTCATTAGAAGGACGAAAATAGAGAGCGAAATAGAACGGTGCAGAAAGGCAGGAGTGAAGCATAAGAAGGCCAAGATCGTGAAGGGGGTCTTTGAAAGGGTTAGCAGGGAACCCCAAATGGAGGGATGGGATGGTATCTTTATCACTCAAAGGTAAAATTCAGGAAATTTGTTTAATACTGATTTGACATACTTCACCCCTTTAAATACAGTGAAGCATTCAAGGGAGACAAGACAGGTGTTCTTTATAAACATATAGTCTTTATGCACAGATTCCTTCATATTAACAAAGGTTTCAATGGAAAGGATTTTCAAGAGAAGAAAACAAATGTGGTCTTTATAGAGAGGTGCTCTTTCTATACAGATGGTCATTAAAGCAGGTTTCACTTTATAAGGACATGTTTTTCAAGATTTGAGATTATTCTATTGGTCCATGCATGCAAACATTACATAGAAATATTGCTTCCATTGGCTTTTTTGACAGTGAACATGCAAATGATAGGTTACTCTTTAAATATATATGGCAAAGAAATATTACTATCGACTGTTAGATGTTATAACAAAGATGCAGCACTCCATGTATGATTCAAGCTGCGGTTTGATGTTCAGTTTTAAGTAGCACAAGTCGATCACTACGACATCAATTTGAGAAAGAGCAAATTGGCAACAATGTACAATTTCCGCATACCATACATTCGGTACAAATCTGCAATTCCTGAAATGATTATTGTTCATAGATAGAAAAATACACCTCTCTAATTCGTCTATTTCATTTTAAGAAGAGATTAATATAGATTTCCATAAAGAATATGACAATATTACATCAAAAATCATGTGATGACATCTAAAACCATGTGAAACAACAGACCTCAGTCTATCATCCTCAACTTTTGACACAGCTTAAAATGCAATGTTGGTTTTATTATTCAAATAGAATATAGGTCTTTTAGCCCACACATATATTGTTCAACACTTGGGTGGATTTGCTGTCCATGCATGGCCTGTGCATGAGGGGTCTATAACTACACTACTGCACTATGTATGATCCAGTTTATAACATGATTAAAAGAAGAAGAAAAACATTGTTTAGAGCCAGAAGGATGTATACTTAACACATGTTAAATACCCTTATGACTCTCAATGGATAAAATCCCAATTACAGTAGGACTATCAAGGAGTATATGACTAATATTGAAGAAAATAAGATGACATGGCTAGGAAGAAAATGCAGTAGAAAGAGGTTGTTTATGCATTTGTGATGAGGAGATATCTTCTGCTGATTGTAAGATCAATGGAGCATGTCCCTACCACACTTGACTGAGTCCGTGATGCCGGTGTTGGATCCAGAGACAACTTACACAATTTCATGTATGATAGAGCCCATAGCAAAGCAGACAGATGGGACATGCTGCACTTTAAAGAGCGCTTGGCGGATGATTCAACCTAAAACAGCAATGTTAAGTTAAGTGGGCTTAATCACGGTTTCTTTTTTAATTGAATTAGCTATTATTTCACCCTACAAAACTTTAATGTCTTTCAAGTACAGGAGGTACTATGTTTTTTAAAATTTTAATATGATATCAAGTGCTTCATTTGTTTAAATTAATATTACCAATTGGTGAAAGAGACCCTTACACTATTCTATGCTATATAAAACATAAAGCCAACATTGTTATTCCATTATCAACATCATGGAACTGCCCAACAAAGATCTAGATTTTGCTCTATATAGCATGTGTTTTATTTCTTTTATGCAAATCCTCTATTACACTGGTTTTGCATTGAAAATTGGAATAAAAAACACAGAATATTGGCAGATTTCTAAAAAGTAGCATTTTAATGTAACGTGGTTGATATCTTTGTGAGAACTCTACAGTGTTTGTAATGTGAATGATCCTCGAGTCTGTTCATTCCCCTCTGCGCTGACAAGAATGTTGTAATTGATACATGAAATATTCATGCACTAAGTCTGGCTATATCTAAAGGCAATAAAAATCAATTGCTTTTCTGACTACTAAGCACCATCCTGAAAAGGTTTCTATATCTAATAAAGCAAAAGTCATCCTCGGAAATGAATTACAATTCTTTTACCATTGCACTTCTCACTGTCTTAATTTGTCCTTGTTTTTTTTAATTCAGAAAAAAACCCTGTGATAAATAAGTCTATTACTACATATTGACATTCATCAAATTGACATATTGATTTTGAGTTTTGTTTATTGTTGGACCATATAAATAATAAAAGACAGGTAGCTTTCTAAAAGATATTGTCTACCAGCATTAATGTTTTATTTCACAGGGAAGAGGGGGGGGGGTGGATACTCAATATTTTACATCCTTCTTTCACTTCATGGATATTCCGCATGGCTGTGACTGGGAAAAATATTCAGTCCATTCCAAGCGTTACGGAATGAATTTCTCAACAACAACAAATTATATATTATTTATGGGTATAAAAAATCTGTCCAGCAGCACAGGCTGAAGGGAGCCAGTTTACAACTGGAATAATACAAGAGAGAGAGGGGGGGGGGGGGGGGAGGAGGGAGAAAGATATTTACAAAGCCAAAACAGTGAATGCAACTATTATGTGTGCGAAATAAAGAAAAGGAATAAATTGAATAGAATGAAATTTAATACTTAAAGTTGATACTCTAAGCAAATAAATGTCCCTTAATTTGTTACCTACGGCAAGTATATGTTATTTTTAAGTTTTTCAATTACTTAGTATATCACACAAAAATTCTGTCTACTCGAAATCCTCAATTGAAATGTCGAAAATATCCGCCTCTCTTTGCATAGAAAATCAGTCACGGCGCTGGTCTACTATTTATGACCTCACGTCCGGGAAAGATTATATTCACGTACCCGGATGTTCCATAGCAAACATGTGCAGAGTGATACGATTTTCTGCATATTTTTGTTTCAAAGGCTGAAAAGTCTAATAAATCATAATTCTATGTACAATTCTTTACCTTCCCCTAGTACTTCATAGTATTAATATCAATTCCCCTTTTAAAAATTATGACATATACATGCCAACGATGTGCTATTAGTCGATATTTTCACCATGTAATTTTTGTTTTGGTGTTGAAATCGGCCCAGGCACGGAGTGAACAGTATAGCTGTCTACCCATGCACAGTTCATTACCATACACTACAGCGATCTCTCGATGGTTTCTTCTTCCTTTTTCCCATGTCTTTCGCCTTCCTTGGCCCTGAAGATCCTTCATCTACCAATTCTGACACCGGTAGTCAGGAGCAAGTCTTTGTTAGTTGTTTTTCTTAGCTGGCAACGTCGCTTTCATTCTCTTGCAATTGCCGATAAACATATAACTATTGCGCACGTACGTTCCATCACAAGCAAGCAGCGCCTAGAGCAGCGGCTTGGTCTTACCTCCCGATTCTGCTCGCTTCACGAACATTCATGCAAGAGCCGCATCACTCGCCAAAATATTATAGAGGAAGCGCGCTTGCATGATCTCGTTTCAAGTTTGATATTTTACAACATAAAATGTTTAACTGGTACTGTATCCTTTTTTGAGGCAGTCACACACATCTATGATAAGTACTATCATAGTTCTAGACCTATTCGTTTTACAAAACTGCTCCTGTACCTTATCTGATGACAATATAATGCATCCGCCTATTCATACGTGCACGATTTAACTTTAATTCCTAAGCAGTAAACTCGTCTTAAATCTCTACCAAAATAGGTGAACATGAGGATATAAAAAGAAATCAGCAACTGGAAAATGTTGCTTCGTTATTCTTCATTCAAATGAAAACAGAAAATCCATCAAATTTACTCCTTAACAACAACAAATTTAAGCTCTGACAGGATAGCATTTACGTAGGGATATCACTGCCATTCACTCTCACTGAGCCCACGAGTCCCGTTCGTGACGTCACGGATAGAGGCCCGACTCTATGTGCACTTCCGGGTTTCAGACTTAGATATTTTGGCAGAGTTTACTCGAATAAATTCATTATTCTAAACTTGTTTTGTCGGGTGGACACCATTTGGTGTTATTATGGGGGTTAAAAGCTTTCTTTTTATGTAATTATCTCAGTATTTGGGATTGTCTTAGAGTATCAACTTTAAGGAGTGGAAATCATGGGAAATTCTTTTTTTAATGAATTTCTCATGTTTCAAAAATGTTCTGTACAAATATTGAGTAAAAAGAATAACAGGAAAGGGGTCGAAAAAGCAGGTTTTTGGGGGTGAGTGTATCTTTTGGTCAGCTCTTCTATTCTTGCGTAGAGATAAGCAAGGTGCGTGCTCAAGAAAGCCATTTGCTAAGCCATGCTCCCTAGAGACGTACAACTTAGGTTATTGGTAGTTCACAGTCAAGTGATCTTTGTGAACAATTTTCACTGTTAGGTCAAGAGCTATCTTTATTCTTTAAAAAGTGGCAAATTCTATAGCTCTCTTAAAAGACGAAGAAGAGGAAGAACAGGAACTGCGTTGAGATAATGCAAATTAGAAAGAGAGAACAAAAATATTGAGAATTACCTGTCTAGGGCAGGTCTTAATTCTTAGTCTTAAAACAGCTAAATTAAGTAGATTAGATAATATATCATATCATTAATTTGTAGATTTTTAATGAACATGTCAATAATATTCTTTACACAAAACAGAAAATTATATCAAAATGTCATTCCGTACGTAACGCTTGGAATCTACCCTTTCTGACCCATCTCATTCCATGTACTGCTTTGGACTTGTCCTTTAAAAGACTAATTAGTGGAGGGAACAAAGTAGATGAGTAGACTAATCAAGAAACTGTCGTTACAAGCTCTACACCTGTTCTATTCATCGGTTAAGGCCGATTAATCCCTCAGCAGATTGGCATTAAACCAACACAGAGGGCTCAGTAAAACAACAACTAGACTCTACGTTCTTTTGAACACAACCTCAATCGGATGTCACAGTAATCGGTCAATGCTAATAACCCTAAATAATATAGTCGACCTCAAGACATTTACTATCTTTTCAAATGACACGGATTCAATGCCATGAATGTCACATCTTATCAAAAGATTGATATGTATATTGTGTACTATAAGTTTTATCTAAGACAACATTTTCCCCCAACACAAATGAAGAGTAGAGTAGTTCATTAAATTTTGTCTACTGTAAAAGTTATACTTCTACTACTTATAATATAACAATCATACTACTGATGATAATATATGTATATTCTTAGAGACAGTATTTACTTTCATACACAGAATCAAAATTCTATTTATATTTTATTTTAACTTACGGCACAAAGGGGTTATGCATTAATTGTTTAGATTAATAAAGTGACATGATTATTTAATTTTGGATATATAATCACACTCCCTTATATCTTTCAACTGTTTTCTACCATAGCGTTTTGAGAGGAATAGTTATGACATACAAACATGTGTGAGCGTGGTCATCTCTATTGGAGTGACACATCTGGTTTGCCAAGAAACAATTACCAATCACAAGAAATTTCTGCTGTTATAACTATCTTTAAAATCAACTGGCTACTTTTTTTTAAATAGTACAACTGTTTCTTCCAAAATGGTTTTAGAAACCGCTTTGGTCTAGTTCCTATCCAGAGCTTATCAACATCAAGAAACCTAGAAGTCTCATGATGATACTTACTTCTAAAAAATGGTTTCTAACCTATACAACATCTTCTAAACTGCCTACATGTAAATAGCAATAGCAGGGTAGTACAGAACATCAATACAAAACAGAATACTTGACTAAGAAGATGTTTGAGCCATGTCACACACATCATACATGGACAGATATTTGACATCTCCTACAGAGCTCACTTTCTAGGAAAAAGGAGCCCCATCGACACACCTCACCCCCATCTCATACCATGTATGACTTCTGGGGCGTCTCTGACACCCGCCTATTCCAAACCCACACATGACACCTGAGATTGACATGTCACTGCCCTCCATCCCAAAGCACATAAAATCCTCCATCAGGTATAAGAATATCAATACTAACCCTTTTCTATCTAATCTACAAAGACCCCCCCCCCCTTCCCCAAATATGATAATATCAAAGTAACAGCATCGATGACTTCTTTAAGACGAACCCCCTAAACAAAATATATACATATACAAGTCAATAAATAGTAATAATAAATAAATAAAAGTAACAAATTAAATAAATGAATGGTCGAAAATGGTCTAAAATGGTCGAAATTGGAGTGATTTTGGAATGATTTTAGCCATGCCCCGCCTACCAGTCAATAGTCTTTTGAAAACACTTTTCAAAAGACTATTGACTGGTAGGCAGGTATGAGTACTGCGATCCCCTTTGGTTTACGTGTTAATTAACTTAGTTTGTGTGGAGCGCGACTACCATACATATTTTGTGCGATTAATTTGGTTGCTACAAACACTGCGCAGACGATCGCCGATCTCGATTGTAGCTAGGTTTAGATCTACATGTAATGACGAGAATTTGGAAATTTGGAGATAAACCTGCTCTTTCATATGACACCTCATTTTTTGAGTATCACCTTCAAGTTTCAGGATCACAAGCAATTAAGGTTTGCATCTCGATTTGGAAATAATTTGTTAATGCACGTAGATCTAGATTGCATAGGGATATATGCGTGCAATCTCAATGGGAAGGATTTTAGCACACAAACTCGAGTAGTGCGCTATCAGACACCCTATTAAGAATAGGTCTCGATAGCGTAAACAAACTTGATTACCATGATTGGTAAGTCGCACATGTATTCTATGACCCTTTTCGGTATATAAAAGTTATAATGACTGCTTTAATATTAGAGGCATAGTTGTTTTTATAGGTTCTTGGGGAGGTTACATCGTGCTATCACCCCTCGGCACACCTCGGAGCGATAGCACGATGTAACCTCCCCTTGAGCGTATAAAAACAACTATGTCTCTCATAGCAGTCATTATTACTTAACATACTTAACACCCTTTTGCACATGAAAACATCAATGCGACATCTCTTTCTCTTCAATCCCAAACTACATAAGAACTTCTTTTTAGACATGATTATACAACCCAACACTAACTCCTTAATCCCCTAACTACAGAAGACTTCTTAATACCAATGCAACATCACATACACCCATTCCAAGACCCCCTCCATCTTTCCCCTCAATCCCAAACTCTATAAGACCCCCCTCTGGGTATGATAATACCAATGCAACATATTGAGGTTAATGAGAAGACAGGTGTATGACAACAATCAAATGGGTCAGCTTAGCGGGAGGGAGGACAATCACATGACATGTAGTGACAGGGGCAATCTATCCAGAGGTATTGATGAAGAGGACATTGCAGGATTATATTCCATACTCTGGATTGGTACCAAGGGAGTCAGAGTTGGTAGTGGTAGAGGTTACACATATCTAACACTTAAACCTATGCAAATTTGGCAGAAGGACCCTTAAATTGGGACCTGCCCTGAATAGGCAATTATTGGTTTATTTTCTGGATATTTCATCTTTAAGAGCCAGAAGCCATTTACTCTGTGTAACAGTTTATGGGTTAGCACCCTTCAGGTTCACAAGCAAACAATGTTGAAGTAAAAAAAAATGAGCGACATAAAATTATAAACTTTCTGAAAAGAATCTTACTTTTCTATCTGATCTTTTGTTTCTAATGGAATAATTAGGCTTTTAACATATTCAATATAACCAAGAACACCTAGTTGAATGATGAAGCAGCTCTCGTTTATCTGTATTTTGTTACTCTTGTAAAATACAATAAATGCCTTTTTCAGTCCTGATAAAATACTTTTTAGTCATACTCCTATGAAACAGTGAAAATATGATTTGCTTTTATGTTATACATTTTTCATAAACAATTAGTACCCATACACCATTTAATTTTAGAATGTAAATTCAAAATCCAAACCACAATCACTTCACATCTTACACAGATAACATAGATAGGAATCAATTCATGCATTTCAATCCGTAAAGGAAAATTAAGCCTGTCATCAAATTAATTTGAATACAGCCAGTTCTTTAAAGAAACACGTCTATGAAAATGTTTATTATATTGTCGACATTTTGAAAATCCATATGGAAACTCACAGCTTCTTGTGTTGTTCAATGACGATCCTTATACTATTGGTCTTGATAATAGTTAACATTTTATGTGTACCAACAATTTTCTACCGAGCGAAATATGGATTTACATAATTCTGAATGATAAAGAATGTTCAATTACAGTGAAGGTTAAATTCCAACACTGAAAATACATTCTTTCTCTTGGAAGTAGTTGGAAGAGCAAGTTTTATTTTTTCCAAGTCTTTATTTAAGGCAATGTTCAGGACCGTGTGAGTCAAAAAAATGTTTACACCTAGAAAAATGCTAATTTTTCTAACAATCTTCTATGAACATCAAATTATTATACATCTTATGAAAGAGTGTTTTATCCCAAATCATTTAGTATCATTTTTGTGTGAAATGTGTTCACGCTTGAATAAACAGAAGGCATTGTTTGCGAGAGTGCAAAAATTGACTTGTGCCAAAGCTGCTTATATGACGCTTGTATAAAACGGTTGGGATTTCGGTATTATTTTGATCTTTGCAGATCCAAATAACATCCCCTAACAAAATTAATCAAGCCTCGCATATCACATATCAAATTTCAAATATCAAAGAACATTTGTGCGTGTCTATGTGTGGGTGTGACTTTGCTTCTGCAAAATGCATATGCAATGCTTCTCATTTGATACATTCAATTCATTCTCTCACTTTAATACGTGCTAGTCGATTTTTGCATACGCTTTACCTTCTGGTCTTTAATAATAACACAGAGTTCAGTGAATACGCGCCTCATTTGGGTTGCACCATCAGTTGTCATTCTTCTCAAACGTAAAAAACAAATAATAACCACGGCAGGTTTTTCTTTAGGGGGGGGGAGCCATCTGAACAAGCCTTAAAAATGGGGAACTCGGGGCCATCTTTACATAGAGTGGCTTGGTTTTAGTTTGTCACTCACAACAAAGCGAAATTTTCTTTTCTGTGCTTCTTTTTTTGGTTGTTAAATGGTACATCGGCCGCCCCCTCCCTCTCACACGGTCATGGAAAAAAGACATTACCACATGATTAACAAGACTTAGCGTGTTTATTGAAATTCGAACAGATCAACATCACATATTAAGCAACTTTGGCGCAAGTCGATTTTTGCACTCTTGCAAACAATGCCTCCTGTTCATTCAAGCATGAACACATACCACACATTAATGATACTAAATGATTTGGGATAAAACGCTCTTTCATAAGATGTATGATAATTTACTGTTCATAGATGTTTTTCAAAAATAATTAGCGATTTTCTAGGTGTAAATTTTTGTTTTGACTCACATGGTAGTATCAAATATAATTAGCATTATAATTGATTATTCTAGGTTTAAACCATGATTTTGGTGGAAGTGTTATACAATAATCATTAGAAATATCAAGCACATGATGAAAAAAAAAATCTCTATAACTATAAGCCGTGATACAATAAACCCGTCTCCACATAAACTAGGTCTACACCATGAAATAGCTATAAGGCCGTTTACGAACTCCCCAAATGGATAGTGGCGAATGAATCCAAGGATTTCAAATTAGCGCTATATCTTATTCATGACTTTTCCGGCTGATCTCACCATCAGATAGAGTTCAAATGAAAGTCAGATATATCCTGTTGATGACCTCTATATACCAGAGAATGGCATTGGTAGAGGTAGTGTGTTAGACAGCAAATGAGGACAGCTATGATTACAGACATTGCATTCACACAGACATTATGCTTCATCAGAGATAACCCTTTAAATGCCAATATAAGAATATGAAACATTCACTCGCATGCCATATTAGCACTTTCAGAAAATATTTTCACACATTATTTTAAAATTGTCCACTTTAAGAAACATTCAAAATATCATTAATCCCTTTTTAAAGAATTTTACATTAATATTTGAAAGAAAAAACACACAGTAAAATATCATAAACTTTCTTTTGATGAATCACTTTAGAGCTAGAAAAAGTAGCTTCTGTAGCTAAAATAGCAGATTAGAGTGACATGTTATTATCCATTCATCTAGGTCGCAGGTTGTAGGAAAGGGACAGAACAGTGTATATAGGGTTATATACTGAGACAAAGGCAAGGTCAAAAGTAATCCTGCCCTATCATATCATCATAATATTAATGCGCTCATACTTGGCATGTTGCCACTCCGGACACTACATTATTATTACCTTGGCTTTAGCACAGCTACCATTACAATGCTAAATCATTTTGAGGAATTATCTCCTGTCTGTTACCCATTAACCTGTGGTAAATGTAGATTAATGTCTTGCCAAAAGAAATGAGTGCTGCGATAGGGATTTGAACCCTGCAACTTGTGGTTCACAGTCAGGAGACTTAACCACTGAATCACAACATTATTCCAAGGCAGTGCCAACTAACCTTGGCCTTGGCAAAATACTGTTTATTAAGGTGATGTGTGATTGCATTGTTCAGCTCACAGGAGGGCTACATCCTGCTACGAAGCAGAAGGGATAGACTCAAATGTCAATTTATGCTTGCTCCATGCTCATTATCATTATCATCATGTACAAGACACAATATATAAGCTGTCTTGCTTTATACCACCTATAACACCTTCATTTCATCCTAATGCAAGACAAACGATGCCAATAGGAGGAATCCCAGATAAAATCAAGGGTCTCAAAGAAAAAACTGAAGATTAAATAGAATTGTTAAATACATTGCGTAATTAATATGCTATATTTTATTTTAAAGAATTTTTTTGGTAAATCTACCCTCTCACAAGAGTCTTTCATACACATTTCATTGAAAACTAGCAGAATATAACAGTAATGGTAATATTCTAGATTTACAGTGTGCATAATGTATCCACTTTGTCTACAAGCGCTTTACAGATAGATATATGACATAAACAAAGCCATCAAGTTCATGTAGGTTGCAAGACTTCAACAGTCTAACAATTTTATATCAACTCAATTGGAAATATGTGTGTAAAGCAAACAAACAAACAACAACATCCACTAATATCTTTCCAATTATTGCACATTTATTATTACTCTTCTGTTATCAATATAAGAAGAAGAAAAAACAGACTGATGGTGGCCACTCGTATCCTGGATTACACATCACCTATCACATGCAAAGTAATTAGATCAACTCTACATGTATATAATTTCATTCCTGTTTACATATCACATTATGTTTAGTCTTATAGCCATTTCAAAATTAAGTTCTCTGAAATTTATAATATGTTCTATTTATCTTCATACATCCCACTAGAAATCATGAGATACCTCAAACATGACATGGCATATATTTTACATGAAAACTTTCAGATTAAAGTTTTCTTTTCGTCACAGGTAGCATGAAAACAGCTCTTTCTCATTGTACATTTATTTGTACATACATGATTGACCATTTACATATATTATTCATTCTCTGAATGAGACAACATAAAGCAGTTCATCAGGATAATTTCATTCCTGTTTACATATCACATTGTCTTATAGCCATTTCAACATTAAGTTCTCTGAAATTTATAATATGTTCTATTTATCTTCATACATCCCACTAGAATGAGATACCTCAACATGACATAGCATATTCATGAAAACTTTCAGATTAAAGTGGTAGCATGAAAGACAGCTCTTTCTCTTACAATTGACCATTTACATAATGAGACAACATAAAGCAGTTCATCAGGATTAGTCTGGATTAGTCAGTTGAAGCACCCCTTTCTCTAAAAACATAAATCAATAAAATGACAACAGAATATACCAGGGTTACTCACTATATACAACCTGATTGCCTACTCAGCTTTTTATAATGGCGAAGGGATTACCAAATTGATTTTCACCCTCGGACTGTAAACTATGAAAAGAACCTGCAGACAGATCATTTGACAGAGGGTGGGTCTGACAATAGGGGATCATTCAGACACTTGTAAGAGATAGCAGACAAAAACGATAGGCTTTGAAAGAAGTAACAAAGACCAATTATTACACGGGTGAGGGGAGGAGCTAGGGGTTATATAAGCAGATGTTTAAATTAAAGTTTGATGTCAGTAGAATGCAAAACCATATACCAAATATAAAAATTGTTTGCATGAGCAGTAAGAATAATACATGCTATGTATTTCAAATATCAAGTCAAGAGTATTTGTTTTATTTCCAATTTTTTATATTTTTTACATTTACACCCAACTTCATAGCTTGGATACACATCTTAGAGGAACTCTACAGAACTTGTATTCTTAAAAACATATCAGACAAAATGCTCTTCAGGACTATTTCACTGAATATAACTTGCATATTTCATCAAAATATCAGACAACAGGAAATATATATACCAGCAAGATTAAAATACCAGCAGAAAAGAGCAAGGTTGTGGTTTTAGAATTGAAACATGTTTGTGTCCTGCTTCCTGTACATTACATGTAAGAATACAACTTGAATTCTAGAATTTAATGCAATGATTCAAGCAATCCTCTTAAAGCATAAGCATAAGCTACAGTAGTACTGAACAATTATATCTCAATGAAGTGATAAGTCAAAGGAATTTTATAAATGAAAAACGCAAAACCCAAAATCATAAGAAGAAAACTTACTTTGCATTGCTCTCACACTCTTCTTACACAGGATTACAATAAGACCTCAAGTATAAGGCTATTCATCAAGAATAAGAAGGCATACCATTCTTATAATCTTCTTCTTTTATCTCATTTAGCTCTTGATCCAGATTAAATACAATCTTCTTACTTTCTTCTTTACCCTTCTACATCTCAGAGAAAGTGATGTTAAATAAATACTTAAAGAACATTTGATATTGATAGGATGATATGATATTGATTTATTTTGTCCACAATGTGGAACTATGCTTCCCACTTACAATAATACAAGAAACAGAGTACAATAATATGAAACATGCAAAACAATTAAGCAAACGATTTCAAAACAGAAAAAAATCTTGTCCTTTCACAGAAATAATTTTTACAACATCCAAAATTGTTAAACTTCCTTTCTGATTAGATGATAAAAAATATATCTCCACTGCTTTTAACGTACTATTCAATATAATCATCATTGATGTATAATTAAGCTAGGCGTTGTGGCGTGCGCCTTGAGTTTTACAAACTGATTCAGCCGAGGACACAGGTTCGAAACCGAGTCACGTCTTTCGGATGGTGACGTTTAAAGGTCTGTCCCCAGACGTAAATAATCATTTCTGATCGAAACACGTCAGTAAAAACCCAATACACACATGCTTTATGAGAAAAATGTATAAATTCAAATAATTATGATCATTATTGGTATTGTTATTATTATTATCAACGCCATCATTATTTGTCAGAATGGATAGATATCTGCATTTATATCATTGTGGTTGTATTAAAATCATATACATGTATACATGTGTTATACTAACAATCGTGGGTAACTGAAATGCTATCGTTTATTATCTCTTTAAGAATTGGTTGAACATGTGAATAGAGTTTGGTACGAAGGATTGGCGGAAGCGTGCTCGGTTTGCATTTTATTTCAGAGGAATCTGGGCTAAGCAATGTTCACTATAACATTTTGATACCCACAAAATTGCTCATGAAATAAAGTGCAAATGGACAAATTATTGGTATAATGCAAACTAACACTGCCATTTATAATACACTTTTCAAATCATACAAAAAGCAATTTCATCCTTTAAACCAAAAGGTGAATGACTATCGAATTCGCAATGAGTATTGAAGGACACTGGTCCACTTAAGAGATAAGACTGTATTGTACATCTTTTGATTTAAGAATCAATACACAATGATGAATAGGAAGCTCATCAATAGGTGAAACTCAAAACTGACATTTTATACAATGAAGGATTATATGGAAGGTGGTGTGCCATATAAATGCTGTATGCAGGTATAACTGTGTTGTAAAGTCAGAAAAATATTGGGTTTCTGGTATTAATATGACTGAGGGTAGAGAGTCAGAGATGAATTATGACACAAGTATGATGGGTATCAGCGCTGTAATCATCGACAAGGAGGTGTACAGCCCTTCCATGGTAGGGCCCCACCCGAACTGAGATGCTTGTGCCACTAGCAAAAAAGCAATATTAAAACCCAGCTGGATACTGCTCCGTTCAATAAGCTGACCTCCCCTCTAAGTGTGACTTTGGAAGAGGCTTGCAAGCATTCCCACATTGTAATGAAGCAAGTCCTCTGCCTGTAAGAGAGAGTGAGTGTGTGTGTGTGTGTGTGTGTGTGTAAGGGAATGGTATGATTGCATCTACAAGAGGAGTGTGTATAGAAGGAGGGTGTAGTGGTAGAAGGCCTGCACCACTACGGGATGGATGCACCGCTGTCTCCTTTTTTTTACACATATACGCACAGAAGACTGTCATAATGGAAAATGCAATGTATGGGTTAGTGCACAAGAAAAGCTTGCAGTGGCGTTGTATT
Source organism: Strongylocentrotus purpuratus (assembly GCF_000002235.5). Lineage (NCBI taxonomy): Eukaryota > Metazoa > Echinodermata > Echinoidea > Camarodonta > Strongylocentrotidae > Strongylocentrotus > Strongylocentrotus purpuratus. The sequence continues at coordinate 1,318,695 of NW_022145611.1, forward strand.
GCCTAGCTGTACCGGCACACACACACACACACACACACACTCACGCACTATCTCCGTACATATAGCCTGGTCTGTGACTGCCTTCTCCTTTTTTTTTTTACCTCTAACCCCAAAATAAGCTACCTGGATTGTTTTAAGTTGACTTGGTTTTGGTGATTTTTGTGAGAGATATATCCCTTGAGCAGATTTAGTTATGAGTACTATGGAAGCATCTACCAGGACTCTTTAGCTGATGTGGGTAGGGATTGGAACGAGGTTGAGCTACGTACGTACGGTTCATACTTGGATTAATGGCTGCAATGATAATAAGCTAACTGGCACGGTGAAGCAGCCAGTTGCTTTGGGCATACATTCTAATGTGATGTGAGTGGTTTGCTTGTGTGTTTCAAGAGTACATTGTCAATGTGCACAGTATGGATCATACTGCACAGCACCTCATCCATCGTGCCATTGCGGTAGGCTAATCCATCTTCACGTTGGATATCTTTGGGATTTCTTATTCAATCTGGATTAACTTCAACTTCAGATTCACGATATATCTTACATGTATTGACATCATAGGATTGCCAACTTATTATTTGGAAATCATTCTGAAAATACTTATTTTTCATATTTGATAGGAGGATTATCCTATTTGAGGCCTGGACCAGCTTTGTGATAAATGGATGGTACTGCAAAATTCTGCAATGTGGACATTTTGCGAGAATGAACATCGAAGGCAGACTGGAATGTTTGAATAGCTTTGCTGGTATATAGAGTGTTGAGGAAGAGAGCATCATGCAACGCTTGTGTTCAAGCTGCTTACGGGGGCTGAAGATGGGGCTAGCTCCAAGCTTCCCCATAGAGATGGAACCTGTGCACTTTGAGCCTGCAGAGATCTTCACTAGTACGGGCAAGCGGAGAGTGGATGGAGAGGCCCTGCAGGTGGTGCGCTGCCCAGAAAACATCACTGAGGATATATACAGGGATATAGTCAACCGGCACACCTACCACAGTCCTCATGACCACCTAGAGCACATCAACTTTGAGCAGTTGAGTGAAAAGTACCCCAACTGGACTCGCTCCAATATATCCGAATTTCGGATAGAGTTCATCACCAACGACAAAGACAAAGACTCGTTGCTAAATTACGACGAGGTTTCCGAAGTCCTGAATAAACTCGGGGATGACTCCCCCACCAACGTACGATTCCACTGCTTTGTACAAACAATGAAGTCCATGAAGTATCCTGAGCTGGGGAATAAGGTAGACTTTCAAGATTTCCTTGAATTGTGCCATCTCTTGGTTCAGGTTCGGGCCAGAGAAGGCAGTAGCTCCTGTGAGGAGATCAAACTGGAGGCTTCTGGAGGTAGAACTGAGGGCGCTAGAGCATCGCCGTCGCCAGAACCTAGGAGATCTGGCCGGCTGCTGTCGCCCCGTACTCGCCGGACAGCAACCGGCAACTCGTCACCACGGTTAGGTGGCACAAGCTCAGACAGTCCAGGATGCAAACCCAAACTCAAAACTCTATGTTCTTGCCCTCTTGCTGACATATCAGAGACTGAAGCAGATGCAAGGATCTTACGGGGAAAGAGCGGTAAAGGGCGGGTCAAATCCCAGGATCATGTGGATAATATTCTGAGGAACCATTGTGTGACGCCTGCATTCAACAGGACACCTGCTGCTTACAACCAGCTAAGCAACCCAGAGACCACCGGTCTGGAGCTGGCAGACAACACAAGGTACAGTGTCACTTTCGACCATAAGGTTCCTAATAACAGGGTAACGTGACAAGAACAACCCACATACATGCAGTATTTACATTAAATACAAGTCAAAAAGCAATAAAACCTCCACTGCACAAGCAAATATATGAATTAACATAGTCAAGAAGAGAGGGAGAGACACCCACAGGTCAGGCCATACAAACACAGGGGCAGAAACGTTCGTTTGGGGTCCATAATAGCTTGTCAAGTTCTGATCGGAAATCAGTTGATGCGTGACTCTCCCGAACACTCTATCAAAGTACACAAGACCAGAGCTGCAATCTGGCATATCAAAATGGACTGAAAAGCCACAAATGTTATTGACTTTTTATTACAAATGTATGCATCAAATGAATTTCTTCCTCCAATTTAGGCTAGAAAATATGAAACATAGCTTGTAGATGTCGATTATCATTATATCATATAGGTTTGGCTTTTTATTTGCGTTTGCTATTGGTTTGATGAGGTATAATCAATATCTTACCACTCATTGGATTCTAGATATGATGAAAAGTAGGTATTATTATTCTTTAGAAACTACAGCAACATGCTAAATGTACATTATCTATGTACATGATATTTTATTCTAACAAAGTTGTAAATGACTTTATGTAATATATCCTTACCAATTGCTTACTATCACAAAACATTTTTTGAGGTATATGGAATGACAAGTATAGGTATTATATTGAGTACTACATGAAATATATTTCCAATATTTAGAAATGTATAAAGTAAGAAATGATGTGATGTGTTTTCAAAAAGTACATGAAAAGCCTATCTCTATTGTACCACATGCAACATATAAGGTATTTCTATCCTTTTTATTGTGGATGTTTATTTCCTGCTTAATTTATAACAACTGGGGACTTTCTTGATTGGCTTGCCTATCATGTATGGTAGATCAAAAGACTTCATAGTGATATAGACGTTGTGTGGAGTTTTTTCCCCCTGTATTATCTTCAAATCTATATATCTGAGTGGGCAGCGCTTGTGTCTGCCCTTTACTATCAATATTATCAGTTTAAAGGGGTAGTATAAACTTAGCTAGATATCTTACGTGCCTTCCCGTTGTAACCCAACTATTATCAATGTACCAACATTTCAGAACACTCCATCATATCATACACTTATCTGTATTCCTAGTAATGGGGAGATATTGTTTTTACAACTAGTTATCCTGATCTAGATATTCTGCATTTCATATTTTATTCTCAAATTGATTATGACAACAACTATTAAGTCAAGTTTTGTACACGAACTGGGCACAGAGGTGCTAGGAACGTGGTCGTCCTATCGGAGAGGACAAAATACAATACAATGTTTATCTATGGTACTTATATGACATTTCATACTCTTGTATTCAATCTCTAAGAACCTAGCATGAATTGGAAGAAATTTTGAAGTTATTACCTTATCAATTTTTTGTTTGATGAGGATCATGCATATGTACTCTCTAAGATTTTGTTATATAGACGAGTTTGTGTGTGTGCAATAATGACAGCTTTTTCAATATATATATGAATATATCTATATAATATATACATTATATTACAAAATATTACAATTTACCCTATTTCCTATTCATTCAATCTTGATACCTGATATGAATTTTGAATTAAATGATAGATTTGGTGAACTGGGAATTACATGTCATTATGTTAGGAAAACCTAATGGTGAAATTACCCATTTCAGCAAAGTCTGCATTTAAGCTACTATAGATTATGGTGTATTATAATTTTCTAAAGAAAATTAAAAAGTGTGGTAAATTAATGTAGACAAAGTATGCTTCAGATTAACAGTGCTCCATTTAAAAATGCGACAAATTTACTAAGTAAGAAAAAGATTATATTCTAGAAGAAAGATACCAAGAGAATGGTCTCATATGACAAGACATGACAGACAAAACAAATAACTTTCATCACACCTCAACTATGAGTGTTTCCCATCTTTTCTACATTTGTTAAAAGTCATTTTACCACGGGAACAAAAATTACCAAGTTTTTAAACTTTAGTTGTAGAAGCAAAAAAGGAAACAGAATCAGAACAACACCTGCATGCATGAGGTTGTATCCTTGGTAGATATTGGAGGCAATTGGTATATCAGATTTTTCTGGACAAACTTCAATACAAAATATCTCTGAAATCAAGTCCTATTTTATTCCTTAACTAAGAAATTGGAAATACAAATATGGAAAGGAACCATGCCAGCAAAACAAATTAGATTTTACAACCTCAATATTAAAAAAAATTATGCTTACCTCAAGCAGTAAATATCTCTAATTTTTAATAGAAGATGCCTCCCTCCTTAGAATATGGGGTTCATCATTTTAACACTTCATGTTAACTTCATGTACAAAATCCTAGATGACCCATACTTGACTTTTCATTGTTATCATATCACAAAAATACTACAAGTCAGTGTTTTCTTCAAATCGCATTTTCTTTATAAAAAATATGCTCTAAATATGAGCCAAGAATCTATTTGCTTTGCTTTCATTTGAATGCCAGATGTTAACAACAGTTTTGAAAGTCCCGTCCCCAGATCCACCAAGCAATACAACCACATAACTGCAGAAATGTTTGATCTGTTTCCTTACTCCTAATCAAATGACTTCTAGCTAGATAAGAAGTTCTTATCAACAAACTGGTCTTTCCATTCATGTGTTATCACTAGATCTAGAGCTACTGTAATCTGGTGAATGCAAGCTTAAGTTTAATCATTAAAATTGGAATATCATCTCCTATCCTGTCTAGGAATTCCATTCAAATTGATACAATGACTGACAGCACAAATGAAATGAATCATACCACTATATAATGAAACTGTGTTTGGTGTGCTGACTACTCCTACCTCATGTTCACACAAAGAGCAAACGATGTTTGAAACGATTTTTGTGTGTCCGTGGAGACAATCTGGTGCGACTGAACGTAATTAAATTTACCTCCTTCAAACATGTGACCGAAATAAGACATGACAAAAGGGAATATCACCCCAAAAAGTTGAAGACAATGATATATTATCAAGTAAACTTTATTGCATCTATTAGTGTTCAAGTGGCAAAGCATACTTTCAAAGCAACGTTCATGCATGGAAAAGTTGTTTCTGTCACACGTTTACTCTTGGTGTGAATACAACATCACATATTTCAATCCATGACCAGTACAATATATTTCTCAGAGGTTGATATTGTTTAGCCAGATATTACTATGTATTGTATAATTCCATTAATTTTTTTTTTCATTTCATTTTGTGTTTCTTCCTAATGCAGAATTATGCCAATTGCCATTTTTCTTTCATGCAATGTCTGTTTCAATCTTTTTTTCTTAACAATTGTTACTTTGATCTCAAATCGATCTATTTAGCTTGGGTAATGTATAGCACAAGTTGGATGATGCAAGCATTTAATTAAACTACTTGGCGTTCTTGGTTATCAATTTCTTTCATTAGATTATTGAAGTCTATCAAAAACCCTGGTAATCAAGGTATGCTTATTATAAGGTCTCCTGAGACAATGTAGAACCAAGGAGAAAGGAGAAAGCCCAATATTTTGTCGGTGTGCTTATTTACCATGGCAACAAATACACATTCCCCTAATATGTGCCACCAAATTTCAAACATTTTTGGGAGCGGGATTTGAGCCCTTTGCATGTAAGGAGTTACGGTAATGTAATTTTTTTTGACAATTCTGACTAGAATGTATGACAAACCTTCGAAAGACGTTAACACTGTGTATTACAAGACATTTTTACATTTTATAGCAAGCTAGCTTTAATAGTGATTCATGAAAATTGACTATAAAATCCTCTGTAGAACAATATTCATTAGATGGCAGGTTCACATCCAGCTGGTTCAAAGATCTTTACCGACTTGTTTTTCAATTACTAGTATAAGATCGAGCATGTGATCTCTATTTACTGGGTACAAGCATTTAAGAAAAAAGGAAAACAAAATCTTTAAAATATTAGTTAGTGTTAATATTGAAATTACAGATGAAATAGATAAAACTAAAGTGTGAGTTTTTCATCACATTCAAACGACTCCTATAAAGTTCTACAGAACTTTAACTTTTTTTTACCATCTACAAAATCTTGAATCCCTTTAATGTGACTATTCATTAATATCAATTAATCAAATTACATTCTTACTATAGCATGTAACCATCCAAAAGATATCTTAATTGCCGTAAGTGTTCAAGCTATGCTACAAAGCATTGTCTAAATTTCTCATATTTCTCAAACCGAATCATTTACATTTAGGAAACTTGAAAATTAAACACAGAAAGAATGTGGATAAGATTTTCTCTTTATAACACAACCCATATGACGTGTGCTTTTTATGGGTTTGTATTTTTGAGTTATCGATAAATAAGGATACATCCAACGAGTCACAACAATGGTTTCTGGCTCAATAAAAAATATATGAATTAAAAGGAAATTTATAACAACTGTTATAACAACTTTTATTTCTAACACTAATGTAATTTATTTATTCATTTTTTTATTTTTTTTTTTTTTTTTTTTTGGGGGGGGGGCAGCTAATGCAACAACAAAAAATGAAAGGCAGACACCATTTCATTCTGCAAAACTGTTCAAACAAAAACAAAAGGTTTGTACCTTGGAAAGAAAGATAGTAAAATCATGTCCTTTTGTATATTTAATCAAATGCTTGCAACACAATCACAAATAATATGAGTTTTGTTTATGCAAAGCAAACCATACATGGTCCATCAACACATGGTCAAATGAAAGTACTGAGAAGCCCTCTATAACAGGATGTTAACATGAAAGAGAAAATGCATTTGGAATGGCCCAAGGGTGAAGGAAACTGTTCTTTATAGGTGTGGCCAGTGGTTGACAAACATGTATGGTAGGCTTTGTGAGAGTAGCTCCACCGTTTGGTTTGAGTTTAGTTAGACGTAGTCATCGGTAACATCTATTTGTTTGCCAAATTTTAGCTGTGATGCGACACCGGACTGAAATCCTACGATTTGTAAAGGTTAATATAGAAGGTTAAAGATTTTTTATTTAAATTACTGTTGTGTTTTGCTCTTCCATTTAAATTGTAATTTAAAGAGGATGAATTGAAATGCTTTGAACTAGAACAAAGAGATACCTTTGAGAGTATAATGATGCTGTTTGAAGTGACAATCTTGATTCTTAGCTCTAGATCACTGTAGGCTGTCAAAGGCTAAGCAAGTTTCTCAACATATCAAAGAAGCATGTCTCTTAGATTTCTCTTTGAATCAGAGGTATAGGAAAAGGAAATAGCATGAAAAAGTAATGACACTTCCGTCACATATTTGAATTCATTGCTTATATTTCTCTTTTTATATTGCCCACAGTGTGTTATATAAAGGTCCTTAAACTTTTGTTGTATCTTGCATATGTTATATGATTGTAAAATGCCAATTTATATCATTGAAGATATACTTCTATTTGCTAAAAAAAAATCAAACGTAAACATGATAATATTATGAGCTGAATTATTGTAGGGCCTCCTTTCTATTTTCTCCTTGAGCTATTGTCTTTCTGCAGCTAAACTTGTCAATTTCTTTGTTTATAATATCTCATTTAATATCGTCTCATTTCATAGTCCCTTTAGATAAATTTTGTCTACAATGTAGGCAATATAGTTAACTTTCAAGAACTATTGCCCCCCCCCCCAATATAATAATCTGAAGAAATAGGGATATACCTGTACTGTTTGCTCTATGGGAGAGCTGCAATTTGGTGAATTTCCTAGCATTCAAATGATACGGCCTGAATGAAAGAAAGTCACTTCATTACATATTCATATTTTGACCATCAAAATACAATAATGCATTTACCACAATGAGTAAACTCCAAATTGCGATGACTCGTACATTAGCAAACACATCTGCCTCAATCGTTTGGGTAAAATCTTGCATCCAACCCCTTCAAGCTATGCATGATGGTAGATGTGAATATCCATTGTATGTATGCCAAGATGAGGATACAATGATACAAAAAGTGAAAAGGAAACAACGTAACCTTGGATAGCATTGGTTCAAGAAAGTTGAGCTTTGTGTGCTCATTCTCATACCGTGATCACAATGGTGAGCAGGCAGGCTATCCAATCGATTCGATTAACGTCAGTTGGTACGGCCCTGGGGACTGGCCAACACCTGACTATCTGATTCACATGACGATATCCCATCCTCCTAACCCCAAGCTGTAGCCTCTCTCTCTCTCTCTCTCTCTCTATCTTACTCCAACCTCTGTAGACAAAACCTCTCCTTTCTTCCCTTTCTCTCCATCAGTTTAAACCACCATTATGAATGAATGATTGAATGTATTATTCTTTATCATATCATTATCATTAGATAAAATATAATTATTACGCATCATTACTGTATAGGCCATAATGACAGAGGTATGAGATCTAAAAGAAAAAAAAATATTGTGTTATATGCACTTAAGCAATTGGAAGTATGAATCTTCTTAATCTTGCAATAAATTGGTAATTGGAAACCATATGAAAACAAATATAGTCAATAGTCTATGCTTCTTCCATCAAACATGTTCTCTGTCAATTAAGGGGTAGCCTTGAATTTTTGGTAATCATGAAAATCAATTTTACCTGCATTCACAAACAAAATATAATTGAAGTCCAAATCAGCAAAGATAATAGGAGGACTTCAATATATGCATAGACTACAATACACATTGTCCCATGTATGCATATCCATGTTGGCAATATTCATTTATAGGGTATTCAACAGGTGATTTCTGCTGGTCCAACAAACCATCAATAGGTTTTAAATAACTGTATGGATTTGAGATCTTTTTTATTTTGATGTATATATTTTCGTTACCAGAATTCAAGGTTCCTATCACAAGCTTTATCTAAACTTAGTTTTGATCTATTTCATTGAAGGTATCTTAAACCAGCAGAATCAAATCAAGCTTTTACAGTTTCGTTTCCATTTTAGCATTCTGTTAATTATGAGTATTTGAATGAAGGCATAAGAAGTGTAGTATCTATTCATAACCGCATTGTTCATAACACTTGTCAATTTTTTCACAGCTTTTTGGAGATTATTTATCCAAAACATTGGTTATATTAAATAAAGGTGTTTATACCGGCTTTGACACCTATTAGACCTTGTGTTTTGATCCCTAGTGCTATCTTGGAGAGCTGAAGCCAACATTCTTTCTGCCCATATACATATTTGACAGTTTTAAAAAACAATTGGAGTAACCAGGATGTTAACACTGTGTATGTGTTAATCTTAAAGTAGGCTCCTAACAGACGAAAATAAATGGCAGAAACTCAAGTACACTCAATACTTAAGTATTTGCTGGCGGATATGATTTAATGAAATAGATCAAAGCAAAATGTGAAGTGGAAATCTTAATCTTTACACCCATATGCAGTTTGGTGATAAGCAATGCAAAACAATATGTGAAGTTGCATTTCAGTACCTTCTCAATTGGTCTTGCATGTATAACACTATTCAAATCATTATGATTTATATTTTATGTGTTAAGAAATGAAATGGACAGATTAATGCAGACTTACCAGACTACAGTTTTGACTAAAATTGCAGAGTAAACTGATATATACTGGACGATTGAAATAGTGTAGTACTGCATAAATAGTGGCATTGAAATATCAGCAACTGTCTGTGGAGTGTAAAAGAAAAGATTCCCATTTGTAAGAATTGAGTGTGATGATTGGGTGTTTGTAAAATACTGCAAAATGATTTCAACTTTTTCAACTCATTCTTACAACAAGAAGCAAAACATTGTTCCATACTTTCACTTTGAATACAGTCAAGTATTTTATGATCAAATTGGACTAATAAAAGATAAAATTGCCATTTTTAGAAAAACTAAATTAAGATTTTGGGATGAAAAATTGTAATTTCTTTATGTGAAAAGATTGGAAAAGTTTCAAATCATTCTATGTTTATTGAATGCAGCATATGTGCGAGTAGATTGAAAATAGTATGAAGTCATTTGTCAACTTTGATTGATTAATTCTACTATGATGGGTATCATAAGAAATGTCTTGAACTCATGGTGTACTATATCTTATGGATAATAGTTGTAAGAAAGATTGAACATTATGAGACTCTACATACAGACTCTTGATGGCATGGTTACAGATACGTAGTTTCATTGAAAATAATGGTGCACCTATAAGTTTAAACCCATTGACATTCAATAATACTCATATTCCGTAGACACAAGCCTAATACCTGAGGCTTTGTGTTCTAGGGTTTGAAATTATTCGTGCACAGATTCAATCTATCTATAGCTCATATGACTGCATTCAAAATTCTGCATGTCTGAATGTTCAATGAAGTTTCACTTCATGCCAAAACATGCACAGCACACACATAATTATGTCTATATTACATATCTCTCACAGTCACTCTCTTTTTTTTCTTTTTCATTTGTATCTTTCTTTTCCCTTCGTATATCCATAAGTTTTTTTTTTTTAACTTTCATCTTCTTTCTTCAATTCTATGTACTCCTTTCTCTCTCTCTGTTTTTATCCACATAATTTTCTTTTTCTTTTTGTAAATATTTATATGATACGTCAATCAATCTCATAAACAATTCTCCATTAATGTCATTAGACACTAAAATTGGCAACAGACAAGGTTGTAACAATGCTTTGAAAATGTGTCTTGCCTATTTTCAACAAAACCCTCTTTTTCTTCCAGAAACCTTAAAAATTAATCTTAGTATCCTATCAAAGAATAACTTTAATCAATCATTAGATAGTGGCCAATTATCCAAAATAAATTGTGAAATGAAAATTCTCATTTTCTTCTCACTTTCTTGAGGTACAAAAGTTAGAGAAACTGTCTTGCAAAATGAGCCCAAACCCCGATGACTCTGTCACTGGTTTCTCAAAAACCAACGCATGCCCTTAGGCTCAAATATTATAGGCTGATTCTCAAAAACCAGTGACGAATTGAAGGCGACTGGGAAAGAGACATGATATATACAAAACTAAGAGGGGCAATTCATGTTGGGGTAGAGGACTTTAAAGACCTGCTAGGGAAAAGGCTTTTCTTTTGCAGATCATCACCTTTTCAGGTGTACCATCATCAAGGACATTTCCATCACTACCATCCTAAGTATGATCATCATCATGATCATCATGATCATCATGGGCATCGATGTCATCAATCGTCATCATATTGATGCAGAGGATGCCAGCAAGCGCTCTTGCATGAAACCTTGTATCAAATGCATTGCAGTCAGTCAGATAAATTGGTTAAGTGTTATCACACCAAACAGACGGCAACTTAAAGTATATTTTACCCTTTTGAAAAGTCAAAGTTACTAAGCTTGTATCAAACAATTTCAAAATGTTGGGAAAAACTTGCATATAAGAATTAAATGACTTCATGTAAATGCATTTGATGAAGAGTTTTATGTAATGGGGCATTATTTTGAAGAAAGCTGAGGAATGCTACCAATGAAATCAAAGCGACTGGTCAGGTGACGAACAGACAACAAGACTTCTTCTAGTTCCTGTATTGACTAGGTATCTTCAATTCCTATTAACCTGCTATATCTTGAGCATGAGGATTTTCTTTCAAAATGGACCTATTCCAAGAAATGTATAAAACTATGAATCAGAAACAGGTCTTTCCTTTGAATAACAACAACCACATACTTTCTGTTCATGAAAGAATCGTATGAAATTAAAAATGAGAAATGAGTTTCTTTTATAGTGAATAATAAAATCCATGTCCTTGTCTGTTCAGGTGAAGGCATTATTTATCTTTATTTATTAGTGATTCGGAATAAAAGAGGAAAAAATTACTTGCATATTGAACATACTGTACAAGGGTATTTTCAGCTTTCATGATGACTAAAGTTAGATTGAAATGTTTTAAATAATACCCTTTTTTTAAAGCAAGTTCTGATGTAACTTTCTAAATTACAAAATGTAATTTCACATTGGTGTGGATTTCAAAGATAAAATAATCAAATGTATGAAGTCTCCTATTCTACGACTTATAACCAGATATTTTCATGGCATTTTCTAATGAACTAATTTTCTACTAACAATTGGTAAATGGTATGAATTGAAAATCCAAAGTATTCCTAAATAATGAATTCTTCTTGCACAGTTGTTTGGTTCACAATGCATAATAATATAATTTGAGGTGTTATGTGGTGTCAAACTGATAACATACCTTTCAATCAAGTTTCGTCTTCTTTAGATGTGGATGCAGTGCTACAAATATATAGTCTGCTAAGAGCTAGAAGGGTTTTAACACAGTTAATGCCCTTCCGGCTCTCCAAAGACCACATTGTCTGTTGAGAGCCAAAAGGGCATTATAGAGTTTAATGTCACCTAGCTCTCCACAGACTACATCCTCTGTTCAGAGCCAGAAGGGTTTTAACACAGACACTTTACAGAAGTAACACCGTTCTGGCTCTCCAAAGAGAAATCATCTGTTCAGAGTGAGAAGGGCATTTACTCTGTTTTAAAGTATATTGTTTAATGTCTTTCTGGCTCCAAACAGACTATGTTTGAGCTGCAACATTTTGGTGTGTATGTTATTAGTGTTGAACAGGTTACAATACCAGAGTCACACACCTCTGTGATTGATAAGTAGAGAGGGTAGTCAATATATGCCCACCATTTCTCATCTATGTGTTTATATGCATGTACAGCACATTTAGAGGAAATATGGTTTGTAACTTTGTCTCACAATTTTTCTTGTTATTCATGAATAATTTTTTCTTTTGTCTTATGCTTAAGTATACTCAGGTGTACAGTGATAATCTTATTTTTCCTTTTCCTTGCAGATCACTTTTTCTCACGTTTAGATAACCAAATATGAGGGGAGAGTAATCATAATAATTGATCTAATCAATTATCCATTCTCAATTTAAAGTGATGATGGTTGTGATTTTGCAATCATTTGTATACTAACTGACTTTTTTAAAACAGATTTCTCATTGACTTCCAAGATTCTCAAGAGAGAGAGAGAGAGAGAGAGAGAGAGAGAGAGGGAGAGAGAGGGAGAGGGAGAGAGGGAGAGAGAGAGACAGAGAAATTATAAACTTACGTTACAAATGTTGTCTGATCAAGAATACTGTTGATATACCGACTAACACTTGCTAATTACTCGAGATAAATTGGCCTACTCATGAATTACATGAGCATTACAATGAATCAAGCACTATGATAAGCCTTTCCATACATACCTAGTTAAACAGATAACCTTACGTCACTTTCTCAACGTGTGTCAAATTAATTTCTGCTTGACGTCACGCTTTTAATTGAGTTTTGGAGATATTACACTCATATACATCTTTTTTAAAGGAACATAATTGTTCCATTAGAGATGCATCTGTAATGATGACAAAATACTTGATGGGGCCCAATTTAAATTCTATCCTTTCTGCCCTCTGCTCATAATTTCATTTTCTGTTTCTGTGGCAACAGCCATAAAAATTGGAATTACGCATGCCAAATAGTGTGCGTCAGTTGGGTATGATTGAAAGGGATTCCCAATGCATAGATACAAATAATAATCTATTCCAAAAACACCTCTCAAATAGAAAATGATTATACATCTGTCTTTCAATGTAACTGAGTGAGAATAAAAGCAAAAATGATTACCTGATAATTCAAATGTTTGATAATCATGGAAGGTTTTACAATCACAAATTGTTCAGACTGATAGGTTTACACTTGGGCATGACGCCACTTGTCTGAATTTTAGGAAAGGACAGAGTTTTATGTGACACATATATTGTATGAAGAGTTGTTTAAATGACATATTCCAGCACAAACAATGGGAATACTTTCACAACTGATCATCATTAGGTTAATCTTCATGGAATTCTTTTGATTTTAACCCTAGGGGTAATTTGATTATATTTAGAAGAGTGAGTGGGACTATGATACCTTAAGCCTGGGTCACACTATAAAGCATACAACTTTGTGCCCACTCCTAACAATCAGAAAGCTGCAACCATTGACAAGCAAGTTTCTAAACTATATAGTGGGTGATTAGATTTTTACTAGTCTGCTGCAGCATAACAAAAATAGTTTGTTGTCATAAATATAACATCACAGAATAACATGATCTACAAAGATCACGAAACAGTATAGGCAATGAAGTTTCCTCCTCTCTTCTTTCAAAGGAAAAGTATCAATTACATTGAATTTGTAAACCAGCAGTAAATGCAGCAATACGATTTTCAAACTTAAAAATTAAATTCCTTCCTGGCTGTTGATGATCAGTAAACATTTGGAGTTTAATCGGTAACCGATCGTACATCATTCGTAGATCACCTGCCAATCTTTTCTCAACCAAATATTGCGCGGTAATAGCCAACATCCACTCAAACCTACCCTTTCAAGACCAAGCAAAACTTTTCTAATACCAGTTTGGTCTGGAAAAAGTTTTTGATGCAGCAGCCTAACTCTCCAGCCAATCAAAATGCTCCGGAAACCACTGTCAACCTTTTAAAGACTGACAAAAACCTCTCTGCGACCTCTGACAACTAACTCCAGACCAGAGGTGTGACTAGTGGTATTTCTAGTTTGACTTAGGCTTTAGTCATACTATGAATAGTATAATAAAATTGTGAATGTAGCATGTATAAGGGCTTGGTACATTCTTTTTCTACTCCAACCAGCAGGGGAACAATGTGAGAAATTTTTCAAAACTGAGTTTAAGATGAGATGATGCTCCCATTCCAAAGGAGATCCATTTCATTATTAGGGTACTTCATCTTTAAACTTCTATACCTAGTGCTCTATTAATGATTGCAGACCAACTGCTTTTTAGCTGCCCAATACACCCTTAATTGTTCAATAATACATGCTTCCATGATATAGTTCTTACTATGGCACCTCAGGTAGGAAATGGCCTAGATGGACGAATCATTATGTTGTGACGAGCTCCTAATCTAGCCTTGACATTCCACGCTGCTGTATTACTTCACGCCTCACCGATCACGCCAATTGCTGATCAATAGAATAGTCGGATTGATACCTGGTGCTCTTATCAAGGCATTTAATCATATTGCCTTCATTCTCCTATCTCACCAATGCTCACCATGATATATACTTACTATGAAAAGCTCAAGCCTTAATAATATGATTGGAAAAATTAGCTATAGAATTAATTTTTTTTAAATCTCATTCTTCGATTTGGATTTAAAACTCTCTTTTTGTTAGTTCTTGGATCTTAGATCTATACAACATGTCTCTTTCTCTATTGTTCTCTTATCTGTTTTTTTCTCAATACACTAATATTTACCCCCCCCCCCCCTCTTGAATTTTCCCTTCTTCCCTTTTTCTTACCATTTTTCTCCTTTATTTCCTTTTATATTTACCTCTTCTTCTGTCTATCTTCCTAGCTTCAATTTTCCCTTATTCACCTTTCTTAATTAATGAATATTGGAAAATGTAATTACATGGAGGTTCTTTTGTAGATATTCCCATTAGGATATGTCGTTAAATTGCCCAAATATGCAGTCACGTTACACTCAGATGTTCTTTGCAATCATGCACAATTTATAATCTTTGACTCTATGCAAAATTAATCTGCAGGTTTGAATTTTCTAGAAGAATTGCTTTTGATTCTGGTGAAAGAGATGTGATGATCAGCATCAAAATGAACAAGTTCTAAAGTGATTGCTTATACTATAACTAATATGCAAAATGGCACCTTATGAAATAACTAGCAATAACTTTGACATCCAAATAACAAATATCACTTATTTTTCATATTGGGCTTACATGAAAGAGTAAGCTCTTTTTTTTAATTAATTTGGTCAATGGAAAGTTTAGAATTATTATAATCACAAAAGTTGTTTTTAAAGGGCATTATTGGTAAAAAAAGAACAATAATGCTTTTATGTATAATTAAAACAAGCATTATACTTGCTAGATTTAAATCTTACCTAAAAGGTGTCCATATGTAATAATCATTGGAACTTAAAAGAGTCAATTTGACAACAGTTCTTTTTTACTTCTAACTCAAAAACAAAACACTTTTCATCCTTTAAGTCAGCATTCTTAAACCATCAAAGAAATACCTATCTGCATTGTCATTTGTGAAAAAGATAATTTCACCAATTGCATCTTCTTTGATGCAGCATCTTGATGTACATTTTCTTCTTTTTACATAATTAATCTTTCCAACAGGGGGGGACATGGGAAGGGGCCAAACCACATCAAAACAAAAGCAAAATTCTGTTTCAAGCCCTTTCAAGAGAATAAAAGGAAACGAGATGCATAAAATATAAGCCAATTATTTTTGAGGGGGTGCAGGATAAATGCAAAGGAAACAAGCGCTACAAACAGAATTGCAACTCTGTAATCATGATCTAATCCAAAACCAGGCGGGTGAGTTGAATATAGAAGCGAGCTGGAGCGAGGGCCCTGCCTAGTTTCCCAACACAAACCCTTATCAGCTGAAGTGTATAATAGAGTGTGTGAAGTAAGAGACTATGCAGACGTACTGCACGGTTTATTGCATCCATAGGCTTTGTGTTTTAGCTGCTCCTGTCCTATTGGACACAGCCAGAGACTGATAGAACTAGGCTCTGCTCAAGACTTTATGGAATTGTGTTTAAGTATTGAATTAGAGTCTGTGCCGGAAGACTAGGCCCTTGCCTCGATCAGAGTGGATATGGGCTAGGGAACATTATCATTGCCTGACATTTACGGCTACAGCTGCCACAAGATGCCTAGTCCATTAAGTATTCATGGCAAAAAATGTTCACTGATTCCAAAAGTCATCCATATTTCATTCCCCGGATAGGATAGAGTCCATCTCTTAAACAGTATACCAACCAACCTCTAGTGCTAAAAAAAAGTAACTCTCAAATAGTTAACTATTTATTTTAGTGAAAGATTACTTTACTAAGCAGCAAAAAGATATTTTGTTCCTCACCCTGAGGTATAGTTGTGTGAAGCAAAGATTCAAACTATGCAAGACAATATACAGATCATTTATTTGAGGAGAAAATATGCAAAAGTTAATAAAATCTTCTTGCCTGGATGCTATTAAAAGAAAGTGCTTACAGAGAATCAATCAGGGGACATTAAACTTTGCTTCCTTTCAGAGAAACTTGGTAAATGGAGATTAATGTATTACCAAACACCACAAGTATGGTAAATGGAGATTAGTGTATTACCAAACACAACAAGTATGGTAAATGGAGATTAGTGTATTACCAAACACAACAAGTATGGTAAATGGAGATTAATGTATTACCAAACACAACAAGTATGGTAAATGGAGATTAATGTATTACCAAACACAACAAGTATGGTAAATGGAGATTAGTGTATTACCAAACACAACAAGTATGGTAAATGGAGATTAGTGTATTACCAAACACAACAAGTATGGTAAATGGAGATTAGTATTAGTATGGTAAATGGAGATTAATGTATTACCAAACACAACAAGTATGGTAAATGGAGATTAATGTATTACGTATGGTAATGTATGTACCAAACACAACAAGTATGGTAAATGGAGATTAATGTATTACCAAACACAACCAAACACAACAAGTATGGTAAATGGAGATTAATGTATTACCAAACACAACAAGTATGGTAAATGGCCCAAACACAACAAGTATGGTAAATGGAGATTAATGTATTACCAAACACAACAAGTATGGTAAATGGAGATTAATGTATTACCACAACAAGTATGGTAAATGGAGATTAATGTATTACCAAACACAACAAGTATGGTAAATGGAGATTAATGTATTACCAAACACAACAAGTATGGTAAATGGAGATTAATGTATTACCAAATACAACAAGTATGATGAATGGAGATTAATGTATTACCAAACACAACAAGTATGGTAAATGGAGATTAATGTATTACCAAACACAACAAGTATGGTAAATGGAGATTAATGTATTACCAAACACAACAAGTATGATGAATGGAGATTAATGTATTACCAAACACCATAAGAATGATGAATGGAGATTAATCTATTAACCAAACACCATAATTATGATGACTAAATTAGAACCTGGAGTTTCATAGTTATGAGACTGATGTTCAAAAACTTGTCAATGTACTTCCTGGCATAGCAACACATCTATGGAACCCAGATGCAGAAGTAGTACTTTGGAGAATATGAATACAAATTATTAATTAATATGAAACTGAGCAATACGGCCTTTAAAACTGAAGAAAAACAACATCACTGCAATTATAGAAACTCCTTATTTCAGTGATCTTAGTAGAAGAATGTCCATGCTAGTGTATCCTCACACAAGGTATTACTCCTTGACAATTACAAGCTGTATGCCCCCTCGTTGCTTGCCGTACAAGTGTATTTCAAAGGTTGAGGGAATTTGTTATATTAACACATATCTTCTTCGATATTATGAACCGACGAATCTGTATAGTAATAATGCCAATGATATTGTGTAGGTCGCTGTCTATGTAAGTATGAAAAAAGTAAGCAAAAACTGGAGAGTTACATTTATGGCCTCTAAAAATCTTTCCATTTCTGTTCAGATTCTTATTTATCTTCCTGTAACTTCACTATTGCAACACTTGATCATTATACACATTTAAAAAGAAGGAAAATAAAAACTCTTGAAGGGAATTACAGGTTATTGTTTGTTTTTTTTTTTTTTTTTTTGGAGGGTGGGGAGGGGATGTGTAAGTTTAATACTGCAACACTGTAATGCACAAATTAAAGCTACTAAAACCTGGAGACTGCCTTATCTACTTGGTTGTGGGAAAGTTTTCTGCCCACTCATTCCAATACCCGCTTAGTAGCTATCTTGTAGAGAACACTACTCCATGCACTTTAAATGAGGTCCTAGAGTTACCCTGTGCAAACAGTGTGGGACTCAAGGAGTTGGTTGTAGGACCATTAATATTTATGACCATTCCACACTTTGATCCCTGGTTTCACACACATGTAGCAGGATGCTATCCCACCACCGTACAGAGAAAGGTAACTTACGCAGGGCGCACGATGTATTCACACGAATTGTGTCGATAACGGGCCGGGATGTGCGTAACAGAGCTGGCAGCAGACGTGCATATAAATATGTGATTAAGTTTATGCAGTGGTCCACCGTAAAGAGATGAATAACTTATATGGTATGAAAGAGTGAATTTCTATTATTTATCACATATGAGGTAAGAGAGAAAGGGGGATAAGGAGCTTGAAAATTCCTTTTATCAGGCTGATTTACAATAACATGGCCATTAATAGTAAGAGTTAGATATAAAGAAGAAGAAGAAAAAATGTCTTCATTAGGGGCTATAGGGTGAGGAAAAGGACCGCCATCAAAAAATGAAGTCTGAAGATAAGAGTATTTTTTCTCATTTTCTAAAATTAGTTAAAAATACAAATGAAATATTACAATAATTTCATCCTTTGATTTTGCTCACACAAAAGAGGAGAAAAATAAAAACTTTGCAAATCAAAATCTTTATCATCTTGATGAATATATTAAAAGACTAAAGAAAAAGCTACACCTGAAGTTAAATGTTCCTTTTTCTATGGATGCTACCTAAATTCCTTTGACCCCCTATGCTCTAATGCTTACACAGTCAATTGAAGGGGAGGAATAATTCATTCTCATCCCTTCTTCCCTTTTTAATTTCAGATGAAAATAGATAAGTGTTAATTATTCCACACAAGAACAGATATTTCCTAATGTACACTATTACTACATTTTGATTTTTCAGATCTGTTCTTGATTACATAGAAAATAGAGACCACATGAGTAATAGATTGAAAAGCCTTTGAGGTAGTTTGTCATCCGTATATTCCTACTGATATTTTGTTTTTTAATACTCAATGCCATTTTCCATTTCAATGAGATCAATTTGATTCCACGCCATTTGATTGTAGCACTGTGACTTCTGGAGAATGCATTTAATAGAGCCGAAATGATGAAAGGAATTTTCATGAGCTATTGAGCGATTGTGACATCATGACGCTGATGAAAGGAAGAATTGATTTTCACACATAATACTGCAAGCATCAGGAGGGAAAAGGGAGGAGAAGGTTATATGGTTGGGAAACGATAGACTTAAATCTCCTACTTCTGATGATTCATTTTCAAACAAATATATCAACCTTGCAATATAAAAAATATTTCATTATATCAAAAGGATTTAAGGTAATGTTTTTGAAGTCATGAGAATGAGAAGACTTACTACTTACATTTGAATAAGTGAAATACAAACAATTAGGAAAATTATTCAGCCACATGAATGCACATAGGAGGTAATATTTTTGGGAATTAAAGGAAATATGTTTTGAATCTGAAAAAGTGATATTACTGTCAATAATTTTCAATGGAAAAAAAGGAAAAAGCTGATTTAGTGGCTAACGGATAACAAGAATTTGTTCTCATGCTTCAACGACTCGACAATCAGATTGCATGTGCTAAATTTCCTCTTGGATAATATGACTCATCCTAATGATTTGTGCACCTGTACATATCATCATACAGCAATATACACTCGATATCATAGTCTGGTAAAAATGAGGAATATACCAGTACAATGAGCTTCCTGATCCAGTTTCAGCCTGGTTATATGTAAGTAAAGCCTTACTCAGTTAACATTTTGTGAGACAAATATAGAAGAGCTTTTTCCCCTCTATTCATCTTGATAAAAAACATTGTTCTATAATATCAATTTCACAATTCATGGACCCAATGTGAATTGGTCAAAACTTCCCAAGGTACTGAACAGCTAAGTCCATATTCAGAAGGAAACTATTACATATAACATGGAAGCCATTTCTTCTTTCCATCGACATGTAAGAGTATGACTTTGACAAGGGATTATAAATAGTAACCAGCTCAAGCTGTTAGTTAAGAAACAAATTCAAATAAAAATGAGCTAAACTGTCTAAACCCGAAATCAGTGAATCCTCTAAATAATTTTTTTAAAGGAATTTGGTATTAGGGAA
>NW_022145611.1:1344397-1531897 GCF_000002235.5 Strongylocentrotus purpuratus
AATAAACAAAGCTTGAGTAGATGCAGACCTATTAAAAGAATGAATTTTTCATTCATTTGTGTTAAATGTATACTACCACTTAAGTAGAAAAGCTCTTCACACTTTAAAAAGCTGTCAATAAAATAATGGTAGTTGTATAGTTACGATGCTAAAGAGCATCGACATTCTGATAGAACAGATAAGTTCTATGGGTTATATTGAAGAGAAAGATCTTCTGATCTACATGTAGTTTTCCGTTGGTTAACAGACTTATTTATATTTTCTTATCTGTAGGTAGGTTCATAGAATGTTTTCATTTTCCCTAAATAGTTTCAGTGTACACTATTACTAATTTATCGAAAAAACAAAACACACATTTTTACTAAATTTGAAGCTTTAAAACCTTGTTGAAAATTATGAGCTAAATATCAAATAATTTTGTGTCAAATACTAGAGAAAGAGAGAGAAAACATCTAGAAAATTTGTTAACCAGTTTTCCTAAATATGTTTGGCTATCTATGAGAAGACCGTAAATGCCATTGACAATATATAGCTCTTATGACCTTCTTGCGGGCAGCCAACGATGGAAGTACTCTATGTCCCATGTCAGCAAGAAAAGCATTATTGTAGAGCAGCTGACTAGAACAATATGTTTCTTCATAGAGCTTTTTTTTCATCAAACTATGGACTTTTCTTTGGTGCACATCCTCCAGGTATCTGGAGCTCTATTTCAACTTTACAAAGTTGAACCCCTTTCTGTTCTCAGTTTTAGTTTTGTCCACTGGGTTTAGAGACCATGAGTATGAAATTCTGAAAAATCACATAGCATTATATATGATTGACTCTACGATGACCCTGCAGGTATCCAGGCAGTAATCTTTGAACTGCACATAGATGGTCCTACAAAATGCCCATCAGTCCATAAGGTTATATGTACATGCAGCCTGCATTTCTAGCAAGCAGATGTTTGTAAATTGGAGTGCGATGTGGCATGCTATGCATGAAGTCAATGGATGTAGCAGGAGAGCCATGTTTAATTCAAACAGGCTGCAAAGCAAACTAGAAAGCAGATACATCTCAGGATACATGCCCTCAAGCCACCGATTTAAAACCTTCCGTGGATCAGAAAGGTAGAAATGTATGCATACATAGCCTATTCCCCTCTCCTTACGCGGCTCTATAAAACTCATTCAAAGCTACATGTAATAAGTCAAAGAAATATACAGTTGGACATAGAACTTCAGAAAGTACATGATTATCCCCCTCTCAAATTCTACAACTCCACCGCTTTTTTGTCTTCAATTGTTGGCATTGGAGACTAAACCAATATTGTTTGTTTAAAGCAGAAAGGCCATTAATTCACATCATTTAACCCAGAGTTAATGCCTTTCTGGCTCTAAGCAGACAAACTTTCCAAGGATTTTTTCTATGCCTTTGGAAGGTGAAGTTTCGATGCTATGACACCTGAAAATAACTTTGCTTTGTGTTCCCACTCTCTCTCCCCCAAAACCCAGAATGCTGAAATCTGAGTATGATAACAATCTTCTTAAATGCTTCTTGCTACTTAGTATATATCAATTTTATTTGCTGTCTGTACTGCGCTAATTATTGATCATACTATGATCATGATTTATGCCCATGTGTCTACCTCAGGTTTCTTTCAATTTGGATAACTCTACACCTATATATATATATATATATACTGTACAATAATATATGCCATTAAAAAGTCATTTAGCCTTGCTAGTATATCATTGCCCTAGTCACCAGAATATCCTTCTGGAAACATCTGTTTTAATCCTATTTAAGATCCTAGATAGAATCTTTTTGCAGAGTGGATGAATATGAAAAATAACTTATATTACATATTGTTGAAAGGGAGAATACAGTAGTTTTTTTGATTGAAAATGTCTGTACCTTTAATTCAGAGCCTAGATACACTTTTCAACCTGCAAGGGATTAGGTACAACCAATTTAATAAACCGCCTCACCATTTTCTAATGCTTGTTATGAATATATTCCTACCAATGTTTTTCTGATATTTCATTCTGTCAGGTACAGTCCTTCATGTAACATTTCTTGTTTTAGTTGTTACTTGTAGTTATTCTCAAACAGTATGGTCTAATGATCTGCAGGGCCTTGTTTCATGGTATCAGTATCACTCTCTATGACTCTCAGCCAATCAAATGCCACAATTTCCAATTTCGGTAGTTTATAACCGTTATTGTAAATAGTTATTGATAACAAGTTTATGAAACAGTCTTCAGCTCTCGTTTCTCTTTTCCTGCAACCCTTTTCTCAGGTTGTAATTTTATTGTGCAGCCTACATTCTCAAGTCCTCATTGTCATAATTGTCTCCAAAACAATGCCATTCCTATCTCTTAACACACCAGCCATTTTTAAATGATGTTCACTCGCCTCCAAGAACGTCATTGCCCAGAAAGCAATTAAAGCAGGACTTGCATCTGCATCGTTAGAGCCACATTCCTAACATGAATGCAAACAAGGGAGGCTATGCCGCAAGGTCGTGCCGAGAGATGCCAATTATTAGATTCATTTGTCTTGGCCGTCTGTCTGTACCTCATACCAGGAGGGTCGGTAGGATGGCTAGCAGGCGGCCAGCCAGCCAGCCAGCCGGCTCATCCCTTGATGGCAATATAGGCCTCCGTTATTCCAATCTCTTCTGTGTACAAACATGGCATTTACAGGATATTTTCAGACCATATCGTCATCGAAGGAGAGAGTAGATGTATACAGCATCTTCTAAGGAACTCAATCACGACAAGACAACTTCAAAATAAGTCTTCCATAAAATCAAGTAATAAGTCATCATTTGTTTTTATTTAAGCGTCAAAACTATTTGAAGATACAGCATACATGTCAAGTCACTTAGAATGCAAATGAATACAAAATAATATTTATTAGATGCAACAATAACTTTAGAACTTACTCAAGAGTGGATTTCTAATAAGATGCATTAGGAATTAGGCTGTTTTCTACCCATTTAAAGTCAATATGGGACATGTACACAGCATCATGTCCAGTTTAGAAATAGAATGCTTATTCATTTCTTGCCTGTTCTATTAAGACAAGCCTACTCCTTGCAAACAATACAGCATTAGTAAGGAAATTGAGGTTTTTCACCCTAGTTTGCATGTAAACATAATCCTATTATATGTCAGGACCAGAAGTCTTGCACATAATGATATAGACATAGATAAGACTTAAAGTGCAATCCAACCCTTGTAATAAGTTGATTTATAATTTGGATTTCCCTTTAATAGCCAGAAGGGCATTAACACCTAGCCCCCAAAGAGACGTTATCTTTTTTTATTTCTGATACGTCTACCATATACTGATTGTAACCAAACACACAAGTGTATATATGAGGATAGGTGGGTGCATCATACTTATGCCACTGTACTGTATTTCATAATTTTTGCCAGTATTTTGTTATATCGTCGGCCGGGTGGCAGAAGGGCGAGAGCGTGCGAGCAGCTCAAAAGCTACTTTTCGAATTATTCGCATTTAAAATTTGTTTTATATTTGAACTGCTTTCTGTCCCAAAAATTGGTTTAAAACATAAAAGCCTAATAGAAATGTTGTTTGTAGAAAACGGCCACAATTTTTTTCTCAGAAATAAGTCAGTTTTATAAAAGTTTGAGGCGATTTAGTGCTAACGCCCTTCTGCTTAAAGATAAACTTGAGTTCTGGTAAAAAAAGAAAATGAATTCTCACAGAATCTAACGAAACTTACACTGAATATTCAAGATTACAAATAAATGTCATGTGCTAAACAATTTTGGAAGAAAATGTATACTGGCTGAGTAATGACCATAGAAAGATAAGGAAATCAGGGTAGTACTAGCCCCGACACCATGTGTGTTGTCCCATATACATCTTTCTGTGTAAGTGATTGTTACTTTACCAAGACTCTGCCAAATTTATGATGATTTTGATGACTCCAGAACCTTGCATTACACACCATTACTTACATGCTATATGATCAACATTTCTGATCCATTCCACACCTTTGCTTTCACAATGCAATCGCATTACCAGAACTCAAGTTTATCTTTAACGTTTCATTATTGACCTGAAGTTCGAGCTAACGCCCTTCTGCCAGCCAGGCGAAATATTCACAAATTTCGCAAATTTTCACAGGGTTGAGAAATTTATTAACATCACACACACACAAAAACTGGCAATGTGTGTACAAAAAATGTATTAAGTAGCCTGTGTTAATTATTGTAAAGAAAACTTGCCAAAAATATGGAGTAGATAAATCAAACACCATTTGGGCATGTTACATCCCTGCAAAGTACAGGCCTGCTTTGGAAAGTACATTATGAACACTGATGATGACATCATTCAGAATGGTGGCAGATCATGTACCCCCTCTTAAGAATGAGAGATAAGGAGAAAGAGAGATGGAGAGGAAAAGCGAGAAAGACAGACATAGGCAGAAAGAGAGAGAGAGAGAGAGAGAGAGACAGCAGGGAGAGAAGGGGGTGAGAATGAGAGGATTCAAAGATTGGAAATTTCCCCTAAGATTTTTTGAGAGTTCATTGCTGAGAAATGTGGGAAGAAGAAGTCCTTTTTTGGCCAGCAGAGCATCAAATTTAGACTGAATAAGGCTATAAAGGGGTCCAATCGAACTACTACAACCTCCCACAGGGGGCCCAAATCACCCCACTCACTACTGACACTCATGCCTACTATCACATTTCTACAAATTATTTCTCGTCAACTCTTTTTCTTTCTGCTGCCACAAAAAGAAATGCACTTCCACACATTAAAGAGTCAAACTGATAAAATCCTGCAACAGCTATTAAGATGCATATAAATCATTTAATGCCAGGACATAAAAAATTATGTCAAGAATATGTAGCTGAAAATAGATTTCAAACAGTAGAGTTAACTAATGATTACTATAATTTTAAAAATAGAATAGTGTATTTTTAGATACATTGTTCGACAAATTAATCTCCGCCTCATATAGCAACTGCTACTGTATGTAACAAATATCAAACTCACATATATTGGTGATAAATTAAAGATTACCCAATGAGTAGAAAGAATACTAGGAGAAGAAGCAAGTGGTAGAGTCCATTATCAAAGTCCCCAAATATTACCCCCAATAATGATATGACAAGAATGCAAACTTGGATTTGGAATGATTTCCCTTCATTACATCTTAAAACATACTGTGAGAGAGAAATTGTGTTGTTTGGAACGTGACTCAGACAGACGTAATGAGGTTTTGTTTAACAGTCTGACATAAGAGTGATTGTGATGTCATCGGGCAGATGCAATGAGTAATAATAATGCGTTGATGAAGAAAATAAAATCAAGTGATGATAAAAAGTGAAAGAAATGAATCAGACAGAGCCAGACACTCTCTCTCTCTTTCCTTCTTTCTCTTCTCTTGATTTCTCTCTCTCTCTCTCTCCTTTTCTCTCTTACTTTCTCTCCCCTCCCTCTTTCTCTCTCTCTCTCTCTCTCTCTCTCTCTCTCTCTCTCTCTGTTTGACCCATCTCTAGTCATGAAAGGAGGAATAGTCAAAATTCCTAGCACGTTAAGTAATTCCCGCATACTCCATCTCGCTCATCTCTACGTGATGACGTATGGCTTCGTGCTTCAGCTAACAGCTGGTATGCATAATGGGTAGTCATGACGTCAGACCGTAAAGACCTCTCAATCATATTATAATTCATTCATACTTTCCACCTTCTGCCTTTTTGCTTCTCACAAACCTGGTGAATCATTCAGAATGTTCCCTGAAATTTTGAATATTTTAAGTATTTCAAAGCTCACTTGGCTAAGTTTATTCTGGTTTTGACTTTAACATTTAGTAGGATAATAAATACAACTAATCAGCTCCACTCATTAACAAAGAAAGAAATTCTATAAAGCTATCCATTCACAACCATGAACAGAAAAATCAAAACCACAGCATCACCATACACACCATTTTAGGGAATAAAAAGATTTTTCTTAAATTTCAAGACAGACAATGTACATGACAAATTCTTCATGAAATCTTCTGACTTTGTCGTCTTTGTACTTTCGTTATGGTTTCCAATCCTAAAAAAAGCTACTATGCAAATTGACTCTCATGCATTCTTCTATGACATGTGCTTTGTAGTTCCATTGAATCTCTTTTCTGTATATACAGATGGCTCTCCTAATCAATGAGAGGAGATTCATATCCAAGCTGCTTTCTAATTTTTGTTTAATTTTCAATGTTTCCTTATAGAAAAATAACATACAACGCATTCATGCATGAGCAACAACTGTTTTTATATAAGTGAGATCTTTGTGCTAATAATTTTCTATTATTTCTACAATAAAGTCTGCATAGCAATTTCATAGTGCATAGAGACATTGCTTTTTCTACAGATAAAACAGCATAAATTTGTTAATTATTATTATTCCTCTAAGGCATTTCAAGCCTTTGAGGTGGAGATTTAATTTTAATACATTCAGTCTTAGGGAAAACCCCTCATTTGACATTTGTCCTTTCATTTCTGATTTTATCACATTAAATCCTATAATTCTACATACATGTAAAGAGCATATAATGTCAGAACATTGTTAACCTTTATATATTTTCAAAACCTTGATAGCTTGTTTTGAATCTAATTATAAATGGCTATTTACTCACTAAATCAAGGTAAAATACCATTCATAGACTGATTGATATTCATGGTCACTTGCTAATTAACTCACTAAATGAAATTGAATGATGGAAGAATTTATGTGATATAATTCAAAAGTCCTTGTACCAAGGCTAGAATTGATCATAATGACATGGAAACCATTGTGTGTATCTAACATCAGATTAAAATGCCATCCAAAATGTGAACGCCTTATAAATATGAAACAAGTTTAAAGCAATAATTGTTGATGGATTTAATGGGTTTTTTAACCTGATCTCAGAGTGTACCAGATTGCGAAGGTTATCTAATTATGAACAGAGATTCAGTGCACAAAAAACCTCATTAATGTCCATAATGAAGAAAAAAATACATTCATTGAAAATTCACAAATAGATCAAACATAGTTCTCTTTCAACTACTAAATTCTCTCATTTCCAAAGATTTAGTAAAGGATCTACCGTTTCTCTGTTGGTAATGGGATTGTTAACGTTTTCGTGCATAATTAAAAAGCAGACAAACATTTTTAGAATCTAACATAGCAGGTGTATCATGGAGGTCATACAGAAAATCACACTTTAAGTGTTAATTTAAACAAAAATACTGACAGGACTGGGCAATGACAAAATCTAAATTATGACTGCATTTAGATCAGATAAGATAAGATGAGGGATATGTATATAATACTTATTTAATTAGGGAATGTATGTAGATATTTACCTTTGTGCCTACTTAGGTTTTAACATCTTTAACAAATGTACTTGTTGCATATAAACATAAATTGGTGTAATATAATGGAATAAGTCTTGTACTTTGAATCTGTGAATTAAATTGGTTATTAGATTTTTATCTGTTTATAATAGTCATGAATTCAATAACTAATGATATGTTTCCTGATGGAGCAACACAAAGAGTCTTTAAATTAGAGCAGGTGGCAAGATAAAAATCAGTTTTAAATATAAGAGATGCATAACATTTATTGATCAATTTGCAAAAATGTGATTCTCTTCTTCAATTCATCAATATTCCTCATTTAATATAGTATCTATCATCTTTGTGACACACTAAATCATAAAGAGATATTAGAAACACCAATTAGCCTCCATAGTAAGATAAGCACTTTGCAAGTAAAACAAAAATGAAAAAGAGTAGTAAAATTTGACCTTAGATTGTTTAGAATGCACAGGTATGAGAAACATGAGGGTATATGATAGATAGATCATTGTATATAAACAGACATGCTGTTATAAGATGTGAGGAGATAATTTGTGCTGTTATTACATGTAATCTTCTACATGTCTCTAGGCTAGCTTGGTATGCAATGCTTGTTCAATCCTCTCAATAGGCTGGTCTACCTCTGGCGCTATTTAATCTCTTCCTACCCCCATCCCTCTCCCTTCTATTTCCCCCCTCTCTCTCCTCTCTTTCTCTCTTCGTAAGCTTTACTTTTATTATCATCCCCTGTCTTTTCTTGTGATCTCTCTTTCCATCTCTCCCTCTCCCTCTTTTTATCTCTATCTTTCAATCTCTTTTCCTCTATGTCTCTTCCTTTCAATTTCTTTCTCCCTATCTTTTCTTTGACCTGATCTACTCTTTCTCTCTGTATCCATCTCTCTATCTCTTTCTCTCTCTCTCTCTCTCTCTCTCTCTAATCAACAATCTTCATCTTCTTCCACTTTTTTTTCATTCTCCATTATATTCTTGCCTATACATTAATGAAAATTGAAAATTTCTGACAAGTGCATTCCATCATTTTCCCATGGCATATTTTCTTTTCCTATTTTATGTTACATCCCTTTGTTAATCTCTCTCTCTCTCTCTCTCTCTCTCTCTCTCTTCTATCTCTTTTTCCATCCCATTCTCACCATCTATCTTTCTTTACTTTTTTGACCACTCTTCTTTTTTCTACCCCGCCCCCTCTCCGTCTCTCTCCATTTAATATCTATATATATATATATATATATACAAAGATAACTATTTCTCTTGAACTCTCTCTTTTTTTCTCTCCATTTCTTATTCTCCCTTTCTCTGCTTCCCTCTCCTTGCCTCCCTTTCCCCCTCCCTTTCCAATGATAGCATACACGCATTTAATCATGCCATGGGGCTGAGCAGTAATCCGCCATCGACATGGGAAATTATTTTGATGTTTGGAATGCCGCGCAGAAACATGGCCTGAATTCACAGAGGCACGCATCGGGTCTACCAATGACTCCGTCATGTGTGTCTTTTTTCCCCCTTCTCTTTCTCTCCCATTCCCACTTTTTTTTCTTTCCTGTATGCATTATTCGCAGTTTCTGATATTTCCACTACTCAAATATTCATGAACTACATGGAATAATTGCAGTGGGACTACTAGTACTACTGCATGTCTTAATATGAACATCTATGTAAGTTTCTTTATCAATCAAGCAGCTTCCTCTACCCCATGTCATAAGAATCAGAGTCTGATCTTTCAAGAGAGCGTTGAGTAATATTCAATAATAAAGGGGAACACTGGGAGTTTTCTTACATATGGAAAATAAATTAAAGCAGGAGTAAAATGCTCTTGACATGCTCCCATATTTGAAAAATAACAAAATTAACAGTTACAATATGTTACTCAGTACTAGACATTATCCAATAATCTCTTTTTTATTCTCTCCCATCTTGTCTGAAATATTTTTTTTTTTAAAGAAAATAGGGGCTGTTTTACTTTTAACACTTAAAATGTTTTGATCTACTCTGACAATATGGACAGAAGAAACAATTTTCAAACTGGCGATGGAGAAATGCAGTATTTTCAGATTAAAATATCACTTGGGCACAGATATATGAAATACTCAGAAACAAAAGTCTAAACTTTCCCACAAGTCAAACACACTTCCTGTAATCATTCCTTATTTTTTTCTTCTCAATTTTCACTTTGCTTCAAATCTAATATCAGTTTCTATCTTTAATTGTTTCACGCAATCCAATACCTTCTCATGTGTCTCAATTTTTTTCCAATTCTCCTCATCTTCTTTATGTTTATCTTTTCCATTATGCTTTCAAAGATCCTTTAATTCTCCCATTATTTCCCTGGGGAGTTTGTAATCACATTAAAAATTGACTGGACACAACTACCATCAGTATGTAGTTTCAAAGTTAATATTTAAAGTATCATTCTGAATGTTGTTTCAAAAAGATAATATCTTCATTGAGATAATAATCACAATTGGAGCAAATTGCCAATTTTTGTCCCCTCAATATCTCACTAGATAACCATCTCTCTTTCTCCCTAATTACTTAGACAGGGTATTCTAATGGTTGAATGGAATACTATAATGTACTTCCTACTACAGAGTAGATAATTAGAGTTCAAATAAGGAGCTAAGAATAGCCAATATTGACATTGAACACCTGGTCCTTAATATAGTACTTAACACTGTACCATAGCATTCTAGTAGCTCACTAACTTTGAAAAAAATATGAATAATTGGTTAAGAAATGATCAATAGTTCCTCTCATTCAACAGATCAAGGTACTTTTTTTACACTACCCCTGAAGTTGTATGATATGGAATTCCTTTCCCTTACACATCTATGAAAATAATATGCCTTAATGAGTAAATGAAGAGCACATACTTTCCATCCTTTCTTCCCTTTCTCCTCCCTCCCTCCCTCCCTCCCTCCTCCTCCCTCCCTCCCTCCCTCCCTCCCTCTCTCTCTCTCTCTCTCACTCTCTCTCCCTCTTTCTCTCGCTTTCTCTCTCTCTGTCTCCTATTTGCTTGGCTAGAAGGTCAAATGTAAACTGTGTGATAAATCCGTCTCCACTTCCACGCAAACTGGGAAATCAATAGTATGCTAAGCTTAGCTTGTGCGTTTTAAAAGAGCTCAAGCGGTGTGTAAGGGGGAAGGGAGGAATAATTCAATAATTCTGATCCATGGAATGTTGCTTTAAATGCAACCACACCCCCTCCCCTACACCCTCTCCCCGACAACCCCCAACCATTTAGGATGGTTTAACTTCAACTAAACTGGACCAGATTATTAGGGAAGCTCCAGATTGGGAAGAGCATGATAGTATATTGTAGATAAGAGGGGTTATGATGGTGTAAAGAGCCTGCAACAGATGCAGCAATGACGATATCTACTAAAGACAAAATATAGCACAGTGGGGTCTTGATAATGAAGAAAAAATAGGGAAAAGTGATACAGATGCGAACTTAGGGATAAAAGCCGTAAAGCTGCTTTCGATACACGCTAAGTGTAGAGATGTAAGGATAAGAGAGAACTTAAAGGGACTAGGTAACATTGTTCAGATGAGAGAAAATGGTGCTAAGGTATTGACTTCAATGCTAGATGTACAATTCAAGATAATCTGAAAGGTTGAATGAAAATAGACCATCATTAATGATAACAATTGGGAAAAACTGATCTGATCGATTCCTTGATTCCCCCAACTATATTATTATAATTTAATTTAAATTTTAGGTCAATGTAAATCGTCAATAAGCAATGAATTGACTCTATATACCATTACAAACATTTAAGAGTTGAAAGATTTTTAAAAGTGGTTAGAAAAATTCAAAAATTGGTTGAGAGTATTTACTGTTAGAGGGTGACGCCTTCAAAGAAAACCATAAATATCTTTGTGGTTTGAGAATTTGTTCAGAATGTTTTTGCCTGTTAGAGGGTTACCTAGTAGAAGGAATATAATAAATAAAATTTCATTCAAAAATTTCAGTTTTTTTCATCAACCTTCAGCAATATTAGCAGATGACTTTAAGTCTTGATGGAACATTGAGGGCCCCACAGAACAGCTTACATGACATGGACATGTGAGCATCAGACACAAACTGCAGTTCCAAGAAAAACAGATTCCAAAACTTGACACATTTTACTCTGTACATCATCCAAATGTACTAACAATGATGATAATAAAAGTAATAGGAGTAGTAGTAGTAGTAGTAGTAGTAGTAGTAGTAGTAGTAGTAGTAGAAGAAGTAGAAGAAGTAGTAGAATTAGAAGTAGTAGTAGTAGTAGTAGTAGTAGTAGTAGTAGTAGTAGTAGTACAAGTAGTAGAAGTAGTAGTAGTAGTAGTAGTAGTAGTAGTAGCAGTAGTAGTAGTAGTAGTAGTAGTAGTCACATTTTTATAGTGCTTAAAACTATGTTTCTATATGCTTCACATTGTAATTATTATTACTAGGTAATTGGATTCAATTGCTAATCCACACATGATTGTGCACATACTCCACTCCTGGGGAGTATTCTTCAATTATTTCATTACTTCACCAATCAAAAACCTAAACACAAGATTTGATCAAGCTCTATGCCCTTGTCCTTCTATTGGGCACCTGACAAGATGGCAGAAAGAATTGTATCAAAAATATTTTGTTTGGTTGAGAAAGGGAAAAATGTTTTCAATCAGTTAACCTACTGGTAAATATAAATGATTGTTAGTCACGAAGAAGACTTCATATGTTGTGTTTTACTTGTGATGCCAGCCATCATTCAGTTTTGCACATTGTACATATAACTACACAGCTAAAACAACACACACACTGACATTGACATTTTGTCAACTGAACATACTCGCCAGCCAAACGTCTCCACATTTATTTTTTCATCCTCCACTGTAGGCTGCGGAGGAAGAGTTACCCAAATTAGCTGCGCTTGTGATTCTGCTAGAAATTAGGCAAGCATTTATTGGGTTTTAATAGCTGCACACGCCACTCAGCGAGCTCTAGACGACGACAGCCACCTGCCCCAAATACCCTGGAGTTCAATACAGCTCTCTCTCTCTCTCTTTGCCTCTACTTCACTTCTCTCTTTCTCCAAGGAAACAATAATACTTAGGCTTAGGCTGGGTAAACACCTACCTCTCATTCTTTTCAACTTGTTTTCTACATTTTCTTTCTTTTTATATTTCTTTGCATAATCAAACACAATGATGTTAGAAGCAGAGCATCACAATATTCTGATTTATTATACTAATAGTTAATGTTTGCGAGTGCATCTAGATGCAAGTTGCATGTAGGTTAAATCACAGTCAGATGATGAACAAGACTTGGTTAAGTCATAATTAACCAAATAATGAACTAGATTTGTTGAGTTCATTATCTGGCTAATGCTAACTTAATCAAGTAAAAAAAGGAATAAAGTAATAAATAAATAAGTGCATATCACAACTTTAGTGTGTCCAGAATAGTGCTGCAGCCGTACTGCTGAATCGAATGGAAGTTCGCCGAACATGGCACTTCCGAATCGAACCAAACCGAACCAAACTCAAAGGCCTGGTTCGGATGTTCGGCAGAAAAATGTAAATGTTGTTTGCAAGCAAATTAACTTGTCATTTTGTACCTAATTTTCATGTCATGATTGCTCATTTTATATTTACTTTTTTCCCATTTTCCTCCTTTGTGATTTATGTCTATCCAGTGGTTGGCGCAACTTCACTGGCGTCTTTTAAATCCCAAATCCTGACCTCTGCTATGTCGCGATCTACGTCGCGAATAAAGTGTCATGGTCCAGACTACTTTGCATGTATCTCATAATCCCAATATGAGCCCTTATACACTTAAATGATCTTTCAATGTTCACATTGTTAGTCAGTCATGCTTCTTATATAATCACAGCTACTTCTTGACTTTTTTACATGCAAGCTTTCAATAACCCGGTCCACATGGGTCAAGGGATATTGTACTGTGTACGTACATTTCAGAAAGACTGAGAGGGTATTGACACAGACAGTCCATGCCAGCAGATCTCACTCCAAACATCCAAGCAAAGATTTAATGGGTGTCTTCCAAGAAGTATAGTCATTTCCACAAACTCCTAGGCCTTTGGATGACATCATTTAACTGCCTAGAAAAGTCGTTAGCTTTACCAGGAAATGAGAATTGAAAAGCATTGGAAAGGGGGTATGACTGGTTCCTTGTTGTACCTTGATGAAATTTGGCATTTAACTGCCGAGAAATATAGAGCAGATGTCAAACACTGGCTTTCACACTCGATGGCGTCCGTAGGGTGGCATTGCTGACTTACAAGGCATGATGGCATGCATAGAGGACTGAGATGGATTGGGACATGTTGGATATAGCCTTCAAACAGTTGTCATACAATGCAGGTTCTTAACCTGGGTTTCTGAGAAAGCTGCTTTATGATTAATGGTGCATCATGCACTTCGTTTAGAGGATAAACCCTGAGACTGGGTTTACATGAAAGATGGAGGTTGGGGGAATGATAAATACTCCAATACCATCCAATCTATCAAGCATGAAATGAGAAATATCATCATATTTCAACAGAATGAGTGATATAGAGACAGCTCTCCTTACAATCAAACGACCTATCACACCCGTAAAACATCCAATGCATCAACAAGATGCATAAAATTGAATACTTGAAGAATCGATAATCCCTTCTCATATACTGTTGATGAATACCAGCAGAGCTCACATGTTGTTTGTGCTGGTATGTAAATGGAAAAGGAATTGCATACCATGTTAAAGAAGTCTTGCACGCTTCTTCTAATGACTAAAATCACCTATGACAATTAGAAGACAGAAAATAATAGGGCCAGGCCTGATAGAAGCATGTGACTTCTCAAAGGCAAGGAAATGCAGCTCCTAAATTAATATTGGAGATTTGCCAATTTTCGATGTCATTAATGACAGACTTCCAACTGAGCCCGCCTCTGCCAATGACGTAGCTAACATCGGCAAAAGATCATTTGTTCTTTTCCTTCACTGTAATGAGAGTAGTCATTATAAGAGAGTTACGTAAACAGTTTATCAGACAAAGTGCAGCATAGCATTTAATGTCATGGTACAAATAAAAAAAGAAAAGAGGTGAGTAGGTAGCGATAGAGAGAAAAAAATTTTTTTAGAGAGAGATAGAGAGAGGAGAGACTTACTGAAATACACTGACAAACAAAGAAAGGGTGAAAGACCTGGAGAACCAGAAAAATATTGAGAGAGAGAGAGAGAGAGAGAGAGAGACAGACAGACAGACATACACATAGAACAAATAATATCCATTTCAAGACAAAAATTGATATCAAACATGCCATTATCAGTGAATGAGACTAACCATGTTATTTCTGAAATAGAGTTCTGTCAAATGAATTCAACTTTGACTAGAATACTGTAGTAGAGCATATGCCCTGTTTGGAGCTAGAAGGGCGTTAACTCGTCTGTTTTGAATCAGACTTAATGCCCATCTAGCTATAAATGGATAGTATAATAGAAATACATTAAGATTGTATTTAGGATGCTAAATAAAATTTCTTAAACTAAACTACTAAAATAGTAAGGGGTATCAATTTAACGAACTCTATACCAAAGACCAATTTGAAATACAAATCATATAAATTTTTTTAGATTTCATCTCTACAACTATTTCAACGTAATAATATAAGGTGTGATTTTCGACATGATTGTTTATCATATGTAGATGTGGGACTATTATTTGACAAAGAAGGCTAGAACTCAATAAAGATGATCAGGTGATTATCTGGTGATTATCTGGTGTAGATGTGGAACTATTATTTGACAAAGAAGGCTAGAACTCAATAAAGATGATCAGGTGATGATCAGGTGATTATCTGAAGATTATTTGGTGTAGATGTGGGACTATTATTTGACAAAGAAGGTTAAAACTCAATAAAGATGATCAGGTGATGATCAGGTGATTATCAGGTGATTATCTGGTGATTATCTGGTGTAGATGTGGAACTATTATTTGACAAAGAAGGTTAAAACTCAATAAAGATGATCAGGTGATGATCAGGTGATTATCAGGTGATTATCTGGTGTAGATGTCGAACTATTATTTGACAAAGAAGGCTAGAACTCAATAAAGATGATCAGGTGATGATCAGGCGATGATCAGGTGATTATCTGGTGATTATCTGGTGTAGATGTGGAACTATTATTTGACAAAGAAGGTTCAAACTCAACAAAGATGATCAGGTGATTATCTGGTGACTTTCATAACCCTTTGTTTGCCAGAATCTGTTTACGCGGACTGCCAATTTATTGGTGCATTACATTTATAAATGGAGTATTATTCTCATGGAAACTGCATATGTAATCAAAAATCAACCAGGGTCATTGATCATGTTCCAAAAGGTAATCAAAGCACTGTGAGGAAATAAATGATACAAAGTGTTGCATTTCCATATTTCCATATTGCTCTGGTTGTCTCATTTTCTTTCGCTGGACCATTGCCAGCACAAACGAAGCTAGTTCAACAGCACTACAAAACTAGAATGTTCCACTATGTTACAGGGTGTATGCCATTCGGTGAACCGGGTGTGCGGAAATGGTGTGTTGGGGAGGGGAAGTGAGAGTGTTTGTGTGTGTGGTAATTGTATGTGTGTCAACAATTAAAGACTAATAATGACAGATGGCTAATCATAAATCTACAATGACGAGTATGTATGTTATTACCAAAGAAGAAAAAAAGCCAGTCAGTCAGTCAATAGTGTCTGACAGTGAAGTCTAGCAAGTAAGCGGGTTTCCTTGCATAATTTGAATATGAGGACACTGCTAACGTTTAAATTTCACAGATAGGACATACATGACATATTTATAATTCCTGCAAAAGTTCTACAGAATTTGAGGTTGGCTGCAAAAGGGACATAGTACCTTTAAAAAAGATTTATTTAATCCCAGGATTCCAAGCCTGCATACATCCACGAGATTCACCGTTCGGACCTTCTTGTCGTCGAGCTAGAATTCTGTGTGTGTGAATGGTGGCCAATAAAAATTCATCTTTGCATCGCGATCGCATTAATTTTTATGTGAGAACGGGCCTATAATATATGGCTAATCAAGACTTTACTACACAAAAATACTAAAGAGTAGTTGTAGAACAAAAGGGGAAGGATATAAAGCATGATGAGAAACGTAACAAGTTACTAAGTGTTTAATTATTCTGAGAGTATGATACTGGGATTACACGTCCAGATATGTGTAGGAAGAGTCTTAATCAGTGCATGGGCTTTAGGCTGCGTAATCTATCATTCCATGAGGGCGAACTCAAAACACAGAGGAAGAGAGATGAAGAAAAAGAGAGGGGAGAAAGAGAGAGGGGAAGAAAGAGGTTGAAGAAGGAAGATCAAAATGGACTTGAAGAAAGGAAGAAAGAGAGATGGATATCAAAGGAAGGCAGAGATGGATGGAGAGAGTTATGAGAGATGCATGAGAGGGAGTGGAAAAGAGAATGGAGACAGATGAGGGCAAGGTGGAAAGAGAAAGAGAGAGAGAGAGAGAGAGAGTGAGGA
Source organism: Strongylocentrotus purpuratus (assembly GCF_000002235.5). NCBI lineage: Eukaryota > Metazoa > Echinodermata > Echinoidea > Camarodonta > Strongylocentrotidae > Strongylocentrotus > Strongylocentrotus purpuratus. The sequence goes on from NW_022145611.1 coordinate 1,361,284, forward strand.
AGATGGAGAAGATGACAGAGAAAGACAAAGAGAGAGGGGAGATGGAGAAAGGGAGATAGAGATAGTGAGAGAGGGGAAGAATAGAGAAGCAGAGTAAGAGAGAGAGAGAGATAGGGAGAATAGAAAGAAGAAAGAGAGAGGAAGAGAAAGGAAGAGAGGAGGGCAAAGATCAAGAGTCAGCTCAGCGATTGTAATCACCTGTCATCACAACTGTCATTTAATTAAATTGTTTTGATATGACGGACAAGTTGAGCTGGTGGCATTTTAGTTGACCGTGCAATTTAATTAATCATCAATGTGAGTGACTCGCGACCTGTGTCCTTCTCCTTCCCTGCACCCTCTCTATATCTTAGCTCATGTATCAGTGCTACATCACACAGTATGTAGGTCCATGGTTAAGATGAATTATATGCTCCAACAATTTCTCTTACTATCTAAAGTTCCTTTTCTCTCTCGACTCTCTTCCCTTGTCAGACCTACAAACTAGTGTTCACAACGATGCTGCCTCTCTTAAAGTAGGACGATAACTTGATTGAGATAGGCAAAATTGTACTACTTGATGAACAAACATTCAAGTGCAATTTTATTGTTTATCACAATGAATTTTCACAGATTTTTTACAAATGGTCTATACTGTATCAAAGGATTAGACATGAATACTTCATTCACAAGATTTCTGACTATCAATGCTGCCATATCATCACAAGTAAGAACAATTTTGTACAAGGGGGAAATTTATAGACCATTAAGATATTAAAGCATTGTATGTCTTAATTTAAGTGGCATTCATTTGCAATAAATTTATTACACATAAAAACATTAAGTCTGGTATTAACTATATTATGAATTGGCATTGTCAATAACACTTTTCTTTCATTCTATCAGCAGGCTGATTTACCACATAATGCAATAATTTTACTATACAGCATCAAACAAATACATGCTGATTCACAGGAGCAAAAGAATACATTGAATTATGGATGTCATGCTAGATTATTCAATATAAGTTCAGTTAATATTTATCTTCCTTCTTGTGTAAAATAATATTGATATTTCAAAATTAAATACAATCCATCTAAAGAGGTTTGATTATAAATGTACATGTATGCATATTGCAGGTAATTTATTCAAAGATAATGTAACACATTGATATAAGGTAAAAAAATCAAGATGGTTTCAATGTTTTCAGAGACATATTTCAATTCATACTTTTTCACCATCAAATCCAGTACAATGTCAGCAAATTTGGTGGCAATATCTAAATCTATTATTACTACTTTATCATGCAGTCTGAAAGTTGTTGACACTAAAATGAAATAATATACTGAATGTTTCCAAGTATTGTACTTTTGAATCTCATTTTGTATCTTAAAGGTAATACAAAGTTTTGGTATGGGGTCATGAATTTGGTTCAAATGAACATATTGGAAGCATATATGCAATTCTACAATATTCAATGATAGTTGTCACGGTTGAAATCAAGTCTAAAGTGATGAAATTGTAAATCATAAACTCTTTATGTTGTATAGCTCTCTCTCAAGACTAGTATTACTTTAGCATTAAAACAAGGTTTCTTGACTACAATTGACCTGACCAATTTGCTATTCGAGTTTGGAAATTATATATCAGAACTGCATTTTCTGAAATATTCATGTTCGCAGCTACCATGGAATGGCCTTAGACGCTATTTGAAATCTTTGAAATTTACCGGGAGCAATGGTAAATTTTGATTATTTAATTTCTCAAAGACAGAAGTGTTTACGGGGCTACATTTTCTAGTGCTTATGATACATCCACAGGGGCATCCAAATATATCAACATTTTAAAGAATTACTATCCATCCAATTTTCTAAATTGTCCAAAACTTTGCATTATTTTAATATGGACTAAGAGTCAGAGCTGCATGTTATCATTTGATGCCCTGGATTTCACTATTATAGTCTATAATGTTAATTAGGCCATTCAGTTGGGTAGATTACCACATTTCAAATCATTTATTCTCATTTATGACGTATATAGCACATATTCCATGTGTATTTATTGAATATGATTTCTCATTGCCTTGTGTAAACACATGAAGCGATATCCTTTGCAATGTTTGCCACAGCCCCACATATACATCTCTTCGGGTTAATTTGCGAGTCAACTGATTATCAAACAGAGATAGCATACCATAGTTACTAATAATTGCAGGGTAGTGACTGTGTAGTATTGCAAATACATGCATAATGGTCTATTGGCAATGGTTATTACGAAGGCAGGCATGTTATCCATCACAAATGATCCGTACAGGTACCCCCCCCCCCCTTTCCCTCTGACGACTACACTAATGGGCTTATTATTGGAAAATACTGGAGCTTTATTACAGTGGTTTGACTGTTGATTGGCCCATCTAGGTGAATACACTTTTACATGATTATACTTTAGCCTTGTTTGCTCTCCTATAGCAATAATGTATCTCTTTCTCCCTCTTCCAAACTCATATATGAGGTGATAGAAGAAAACATAGAGAAATTATACGGGTATCTACAAATCTTGCTATCCTTTCTTTGTATAACATAATTCTTGCTATCATTTATCTGATGGTATGTAGCTATCTTATATCATACAAGAACAAGATAATAATAGATAAGATAGAGCAGGAATAACGTTGCTACCAAATACCTTATATGAGTCTTTCCAAAAACCTTATATGAGTCTTTCCAAAAACGTTTATAATAATCAGGTTCCTAAGTGTCTAAATCTAGCAGCACGCATGGATGGAACATTATTATTAAAGTCACATGTGCAATTTCTCCGAATTCAGAAAAATATATAAACATGTAAAAAGATTACATGCAAAAACAGAGAGGGGAGATAAAGACACCGTAGCAATACAAACAAAAAGCATAATTATGAAAAATGGTTGGAATTGTATTAAACATAAAACAAATATTATATTGCTCTCACACAACTGCACTTAAGGTCTTTCTTAGCTTCAACCTACTGCATGAAATCATCTGCAGAGAAAAATTACATAAAATCGTTCACAAATTAAAAAAAATCTCTTTCTTATTTTGCCATCAATCTCATCTCTTTTCTCCTCAATCTGTCCTTACTCATTTCATCAATTTGTTTCCCTTTCCCACCATGGAATACATCAACAGCTCTCTCACTCTTTCCTTTAGAAATCATTCAATATACTGGCAGTTAATAGTTTGAATGCAACAGAGCAAAAGTAATAGAATCATTTATTGACTAATTACATGCATGAATACATATCAGTGACTGACACACTCTGAGATTTGACGTCATTGAGCATTTGACACCTTTTAGAGCGAATTCTGGATGATTGCGTTCGTTGGTGGTTTGCGCTAGATTCTAAGCTACAATGCAATCAAATTGACTGTATGTACTGCTGCTTCCTTTATACTTTGCTTATTTTGCCTTGATTGCTGGATATATATACTATTTTCAAACATAATCCAAATCTCAAGCCACAAATTATAGCCCTGGTACAAATGTGGCTTTTGAGGTAAATTTAAGAGCATTTTCTTTAAAGCATTGAGGTCCACCAAACAATGAAGATTAAAAAAATAACAATTAAAGAAGAAAAGAAAAAGAGTGTACCTTTTTTATACTGAAAACATACATATAATTAGTTTCTCACAATATTATCAAAGATCTACTTTCAAGTAAACTTCTATGTTCAGCGCTCAATAAAGGTAATGCAAAGTTTTGGGAAATGTTGAAAATTGGATGGATAGTAATTCTTTACAATTTTGATATACATGTATTTTGATGCCCCTGTGGATGTATTATAAGCACTAGAAAATTTAGGCTGTAAAACACACCTGCTTTCGAGAAATTGAATATTCAAAAATTTACCGGTGCTCCCGGTAAATAGCGTCTAAGGTCTTTCAATGGTAGCTGAGAACATGAAAATCTCCAAATATGCAGTTCTGATATATAATTTTCAAACAGGAATAGCAAATCGGTCGATTGTAGTCAACAAACATTGTTTTAAAGCTAAAGTAATATCAGTCTTGAGAGGAGCTATACAACATAAAGAGTTAATGATTTACAATTTCATCACTTTAGACTCGATTTCAACCGCGACAACGATCATTGAATATTGTAAAATCGCATATGCTTCTGATATATATATTTGAACCAAATTCATGACCCCATACCAAAACTTTGTATTACCTTTAATACCAGGTACTTAATAGGATAAACAATGTCATGAACATTTTAGGAATTCTATCTTCTCTCTAACTTGTATTCCTGTTAAAATGTGTGTCTGCTTGGAGCTTTGATGGTGTTTAATCACATAGTTTCATAATCATATCGTCTAATGACCATTTAGGCTAATAGTCTGTGAGTAATGCTGAAACACACTATGAGAATGGTGTGGCTGCATATGGTATTACAAACTGTTTGACTACTCTTTCTAAAATGGGGTTCAAAATTAAGTTGCTTTAGTTTCTTATATGATCATTACAATTGCAAGAGAGAGAAAGAGAGAAAGAGAGGGAGAGGGAGAGAGAGAGAGAGAGAGAGAAAAGAAAGAGAAGGGGAGAGAGAGGAAAGAGAAGAAAGAGAGAGAGAGAGAGAGAGAGAGAAAGAGGGAGGGCTGAAGGAGAGACAGAAAGCCCTAATGAAAGTCTAATCAGCACTAAATAGTACTATGAATGTAACCTAGCGAGACTGATAGCAAATGAAATTGATTCTTCTTCAAGAGCTGCTCCAACCTGGATATCTAGTGATTGTTCAAGCATTTGTTATTCATATACCAAGGTAACTGTTACTTTCTATGACCTCTCTGGCTTGTACTTTCTTTGTCTGACATAGCGACATTTTAACACGTTTGGTAAACTAACACTTGATTGAGGAAATGCAATAACTTTGGGCAGGTGCAGGTATATTGCCTACAGGTCGGCAGTTTTCTTTATGTACAATATCTTGCTGAATAATGTCAATGTAGTCCTCCATGACTTAATAGATAGCACACCAGTATGTCTGGTAGCTAGGTCTTGACATTCCTGTACATCCCAGGTTGAGCTTTTCTACATACCCAGATAAGAGACAAACTTCAATTTAAAATGACATGAGGGAAACATGCTTTCTCCAATAAAAGGCTCATTGATTTGCGTTTGACGTCATGTTTAAGAGAAAGCCAGGTGACGTCTCGCTTGACGCTTGCTCGTGCGTAGCTCGGCTATAGGTAGGAGCTCAGACTAGAATCAGTGTGCTATTGGGAATGGATGCCTCCCATTACCTAAACAAATAGAGTTGGATATGATGTGTTTGCTGGCTTCTGCATGAAGACTCTGACATTAGCTTTAAAGACAGCACTCCGTGAAGGTCCCAATAGCATTATACTCTGCTCCAATACATGTATCTTTAATTTGTGATCTTGAAGGCAGAAGCCATCATCAAATGTCTTGATCAAAAGGAAAGAGCTTCATATAACTATGATATTACAAAAGAGAAATACATGTACAGTATTTCAATGAAAGCATTCTTTTCCTGCATTTAAGATAAACAATACATTCCCCAGCTCCCCCGGAACATAGTAATTTACAGTAGGCAGTGTGCTCAGAAATGTTGTATTTTAGCATAAAAGGGAAATTAACTTTTTCATGAAAATGGGGCATAGGCTACAGCTTAGATCTAATATACGGTAATGATTGTAAATGCAATACTTTATGAAAAAAAGCATCAACATTCAATGAGCACTTTCAAATATAATCCCTCCTTCAATCTTTGACCCCTATCATATGGCCAATATAAATTATGAACAAATTATTTTAAGAGGTATTATTTTTTCAAAAGGCAAAGTCTTTTGATACTGATAACTTGCTATTATTTAGAATAGGATTATTTGTAACTGTTTTGCTCCAGGAATTTTGGTGTTGTTTTTGTTGTTGTAATAACCTAATCTTCAAAGAACTATGTAGCATAATGTAAACATCAAATAAATGATATTTATTGTAAAGAAAAGAGTAAACAAAATATTAGAGACCCTTTCATTTTCTCTGTTTCATAGGAATTGATTTGCTGGTATGTTCTCTTTAAGAACAACTGATGTGAATGTAATCACATTTAGATTCCCATCCTTGAGCTCTCCTTTGTTTCTATGGGAAACTAGCAGGTTTAATGAGGCCAGGCAGGCAGCTAGGGCAGGGCGTGTGATCAGAAGGTTTCACAAGAGTGCAAGGACATACGTAGGTTACTTTGATTGCGCTCTAGGAGATGCCGTCAGCCAAGAGGCGGTGTTTGGCCGCACCAACTTCAAAGACGCAGGTTCCCTCTTCACACATAGCCCAGAAAATACACAGCTGGTGATGTTTATGCAATGATGAAAGCATACCCTCATGTTATGTCTGTAGCATCTCCCAAACGTCTTTTTACAACGACCATATCATCCGCTCTGAGCTAGAAGGCCATTAATTCATATACTTCAAACACAGATTAACGCCCTTCTGGATCTGATGATAAAAAGTGAGATCTCTCAAGATTTCAAAAGCATTATGGATTTGTTTGTTTATCTTTGAGTCATCGTGTTAAGTCTGTGAGACATTTAACATTTCATTGCAGAATTAATACGAGCAGTGGTGAAAAACATTTCAGAGAAATAATTTCTTTGATGGTGGCATTGGCAGTGACGCATTACCATATGTTTACAAGCCTTATACAAGAATCTATTAAAAGATGCATTTCTAGGAATGAAATGCTCGCTAAAGGTGATATCATCATGCTTTGAAATATTCCTTTCCAAAAGACGTTTAAAAAATTTTAAACAATGATCTTTACCACATAAGCACTTCCTCTTTACTTTGTAACTTCAAAACTTTTAGATGATATTTTTTCTTTAGCAGTTCTAATCAAACTTTAAACCAGAAAGATGGTAATTGTCCACGCAGAAAATTCCTCATTGTAATTCTTAGAAATTTTCAGTAAAAAACACATACTGCCATATTGCATACATAGCAATTATCGCACAAAATTTAATAAAACGAATCAAAAACTTTGCCCCCTTATCCCAGACATATAAGTTTATACAAGAACAAGAAAAAAGCCTCGTCTCTTGTCAAGTCAACGTTATTTTTCATAATATGGTAAGGTGCATATAAGGTGCAGACAAATCAACATTTCATGGATTCCCTCTCATCTACAATACTAAACCACACTACTGGGGAAAATACTGGTGACACAGCTAGTAATGTTGTTTTCTTCTCCATCAGACTATCTTATCAGCATGGTGCATAGATATCCCCTGCAAGGAATTGATATGCGCAATACAACAACTCTAGCATAAGGAATGGGGGAAGGGTGGTGAGATGGTCGTGAGCGGAACACTGCGTTTCATACGGGGATGCTAGCCAGACATACTGCTCCGAACAGATGGAGCCAGCGTTATTTATGGCTGGAATCAATAGTACTACATTAACATTTTGAGGCAGTCAATACCAAAGTCCATTAAGGTGCAAGCTTAGTGTCATCACCTGTGAACCATTACAAAGAAGAGCATTACAAACATAAGGAAGAGAGAGAAAGAAAGACATAGAGACACAGAGAGACAAGCAGATAGAGAGAGAGAGAGAGAGAGAAAGAGAGAGAGAGAGAAGAGAGAGAGAGAGAGGGAGAGAGGGGGGATATGAATACACCTATACAGTGGCCTCCCCCCTCCCCTCCCCTCTTCCCCCTCCCCATCGCCCCACCCAACTCCTACTGTACTGTCCAATTGAGCAGATAAAATTTAGAAACAGTTACAAAAACTTGATCCAAATTTAAAATGTATGGCAAGCATATTAAAGAGAGAGATAGGGACAGATTGGGTGGCAAACTTGTATGCATACAGAACACTAGGTAAGGAAAGTTATATAAAGTGGGAAATGTTGAACAATGAGCAAATCTATTAATAAAGATTTAGTTTAATCTTTCAGAATTTGTTGGTTTGAAATAAAATTGTATTAAACAGAGTAGAATCAAACCCCATCATCGTAACATATTTACCTTACACATTTGCACTAGGTCTAATTCAGGTCTAATTCAAGTATTACTCATGTGGTTTTCCCAGAGCTTATGCATAAAACAGAGATTTTTCCTGATTATAGATTGTATATTATTATGTGTTTAATGTCTTTGCAGGTTCATACAGCCTTTGCGAGAGAATTTTTTTCTAGGCATACCAGAAAAATTTGCAGCTGAATGTGTCGTGAGTAGGGTGTTAACGTATATACTTTAACACAGAGTTAATGCTCTTCTGGCTCTGAACAGACAACTGGGGGCGTTTCATGAAACAATTAGTCGGTGGTTTTCACCGACTAATATCATGTTCACCGACAATTTAGTCAGCACTGACTAAATTTAACCAATCACAGTCCTGGAAAATAGTCCTACACACACCAAAATTGTCCTACACACACCAATTATATGCCAATTATAATTGGAAGGGAGCTGCATGTTATCAACACAGCTAATGCCCTTCTGGCTCTAAACACTTGCTACGACCAAAGACCCCCCCCCCCCCCCCCCCTTAAAAAGGGCGAACCAAAAAAATCCTAGTATCATATTTGTATTTTGTTTGCACATAGAACTCATTTGAGGTCATTAATTGGATTACATTTATTTGTGAGTAATGACAAACAAGAAAACAGATCAGAGACTAACGTGAATCATCATTATTGATCCTTGCTAAATCGCTAACAATGAATTTCTCTCGCCTCTAAAACGGTAATTACACATTATTGATTAGCATTGCGTTAATCTAATATCTCCTGGTATGATGACGCATGGATGATAGCAACATACTGGTATTCCAGCAAGGCAAAGTACTTAGCTTCAGAATACAGTCAAACCTGTCTATTTTAAATACCTATGTCAGTGCAATGTTTTTATCTACATTAGAAATAAAGACCCCCACTTTTGATGTTACTTATTTTAAACTGACTGGAAAATTTGAAATTGAAATGGTGTTTGTTTATGTTGCTTGCTAATCTAAGCCCTTGCCCTTTGCCATCTGACTACATCTTATCTATCAGTGGTTGGTTGGTAACGTAATACCAGCATGTGATGATTGCAAGGGATCTAATTCCCTTCTCCATTTACCCACACCCCGGGTTAGATAGGAGAAGGGAAATGATCGCCTCGTATTACTCAGATAGCTAGGATGCGAGCGGCGAGACCCGTATCTCTGTTGATGTCTCTCTTAATTCATTCCTGTCTCAATTCATTCTCATCTCTTGGTGATTAAAACAAGAGTTTGAGGAATGCTGGTCAAGCACTCACTCTTGGGCCCCATTTCACAAAACTTGTCATCAGTGACAAATGACAGTTTTTGTTATAAGCTAGTAAAATCCTTGCTTCTGATTGGTTATCAGCCGATTTGTCACAGATTCTTGTAATTTGTCATTGAAAAAAGGTTTGTTGAAACTGGTCCCAGTTAAATGAAGTTAATATCTATCAAAGATTTCTCATGTTTTGCAAAATTGAAAATATTTTGGGTTATTCTAAAAACATCAGGAAAATGGTCCTTCTTTGACGAAAACCAGCCAACATTTTATAGTAAAAAGTAGTAATCCCGGCACTAATTCATAAATATATCCAGACTTTAACTCCTAACTCCGACGTGGAAATACCCTACTAAAACATACCAAAAATCAACTAAATCTTCATCATTTGTTCAAATAATGGTCATGATATAAAAGTCGTTATGATTCTTACCTGTTTCATATTAATTTTCTTATCTTTTTGAAGTACTTTCCTTCCAAAAATGGAGACATAATATACACTTTCTCACAGGGTCTAGGCAAACCGCTGCACAATACAATTGCATACCGTATAGCATACTGAAGGTGGGGAGCGGGCGCGCTTGTGTGAAATTAGCGACTGTAATCTCAGATCCTCATTAAATTCATGTGAGCAATTCATCATTACAGTCGCTAACTCCATGCACGTGGCGCTCCCACCCTACCGTCGGTATGGTACATGCAATTCTATTGTGCCGCAGTTTGCTGTGAATCCTGTGAGAAAATGTATATTATAAGTCTTCCATTTTTAGGAAAAATACTCCAAAAAAGACAAGAAAATTGACACAAAACTGGTAAGAAACATAATTTTTTTAAAAATCATGACCATTATTTGAACAATTGATGAAGATCTAGTTGATTTTTTGTATGTTTTAGAAGGGTATCTCCACGCCAGAGGTACAGGTCAAAGTCTGAATATAATTCTGAATTAGCGCCATAATCTCTTCAAGCAAAAATAAGGAATACTGTTTATATTGTAATTAACGCACCAAATCCTCCCCACATCACATGATCAAGTGCAAAAGATGGAACAACATAAAAGCAATATCAAAAATATTTCGAAGGGGGACAAAAATTCTCCAAAGTATGTATGGTTGACAGCTATGCCTACATAAACATTTCTCCTTTACTCTTGGTCACAGAATGTCTTGTTTTTACATTTAATAAACAACTCATATATGTAAATGATGGTACTTTTCTTTTTAGATTTTCATAAGCTATACATTCTGCTAATCCATGCCAAATTTCCAAAAGCTAAACACTACTTTTAGAGGAAAACTGAATTCTGATGCTGAGGTAAAAGAACTTTTGAATGATGTAGAGCAAGCCGATGGATTGGACGTTGCTGGAGGAGCACTAGTAAACACCATGTAAGCTCATCGAGCCGTATGCAGGATGAGCTCTGTACAAGCAGGTGGTGTCCAACAACAAGCACTCACTTTATATATTTCTTATAGTGCAATTTTACCTTTTGATACAAACATGTGGCATGAAGCATGATTTTGGACCTGCTATAAACAGGATGTGATCTTATTAGCTTTCATGGATGTCATGACCTCACTGGCAGGCAAGCGCTCTTGAAGATTGGAAATAATTAATTGATCCCTTGTTGACCATACATTGCGAGACAAACGAATATCACTAGCAATATTATTTTTGAATTAATTGATTGATTAACAGTTTAGTTAATCAAACTACCAAGAGAGCAAGTATCTTCTTGTAGGCTAGCTGTATAGGGATATTGCAGCTTAAAGTCCTATCCAAGAGACAATTTACTATTCAAAAAGTTCATTTTGTAGTGAATATCTGAGTCTACTAGTGCTCCTCCAACAACATCCAATCCATCAACTTGCTCTACATCATTCAAATGTTCTTTCCCTCAGCATCAGAATTCAGATTTAAACGATATAAGATCAAGTTCAACTTTATCTAGATTTAAAGTTTTGTGCAAAAGGGAACTATTCATTAATTTGTAAAACTGGGTAGGACTATAAGTTTTAATCTCACATTTCACATTTTTCATGTGTTTCCTCTTCTTCCTTTTTCTTTTAAATATTCTACTCTCTTTTCTCTCTCTCTCTCTCTATCTCTCTCTCTCTCTCTCTATAATATGCTTTAAAGTACATTGTATTGTGTGTGTGTGTAAGTATGGCTGAGTGTGTTTGCAAGATATTTGTAAATTTTTTGTAATAAGTATGAATATACATATATCTCTTTTTTGTTTTGCTTGTTATATGTTTTTAGTATATTGTATGTTAATGGGCCCCATTTACAAGCTCTGCTTCTCAGGGGTCCATAGCCTGTCATCATGTTATAATTGTACCAGTACCAGTGTCATTGTAAATTGTTTTTAATGATTGGCTGAATAAATTAAAATTGAAATTGAAAATTGATAGATGCCTTCCCAAAGCGCACTAGTGCATCTACTTGATTTTGAACCCCAAACTTCCCAGTCACAAGACTACTGCTCTACTACCGAGCCATCAACCCTCCTAACATAGTCTATGTTCTAGGTACTCACCCATTATCAACATTTGTACAGATAATAACATGAAATATAAAATGATGACATAGATCCTAATCAAATCATTGGTTGAAAACGTACAAGTGACCATGCATTTATTTTGCCTTATACAAAATTTGGATAACTTCCGGTCATTATCCTATGGTAATGACCGGTCATTGGCGATCATGTTTTGTGATCGTAACCATTGAGATTAATCGTTTTACTTTTACTCGCGAAAATGGCTGCCGCAGAATTTAAAACGCCTACGTTTGAAATGCTTTCGACTGCAGAAATGCAAGAGCTATTGAATGGGACTGATTTTGCTAGTACCAACAAGTGCATAAAGTTTGGTTTTGCAAAATTTGAAGCGTTTTCGGGCCTGAAACAAATTGAATTAGGTGAAATCACAACCGACGGGCTTCGACTGGATGACGTTTTGTGCACTTTCTAATCAAGTCTCCGTCGCTAAGATGCATGTGCATGTGATCAGGTATGGTGTACAGAGACACTTTTTGGACTTGCATAACTAATTCTTACTAATGCCCTCACTGCTGTGTATTATTTGTATACTATTAAACCTGCACTAATCACCTGCAAGCTACCACAAACTTGATATTAAATTTAGCCACAAAACCAAAGGCAAAATCCATTCCACTATGTGTCATTGGGATTGTGATACATGACATAAATTACCATACTTAAAATATAGCACAATGTATTTTTACACCCCTCCACGTACCTCTTATTAAAGATAAGCTTGAGTTCTGGTAATGATAGAAAATAAATTCTCACAAACTCTAACAAAACTTACACTACATGTTCAAGACTACAAATAAATGTCATGTGCCAAACGATTAGGAAATAAAGGTAAGTAAACCATGTGCTGTTTTTATTTTACTGGTTCAAACAATCAATCTACTGCAGGATAAACAATCCAGAATGAATTATAGCCATGTTCTCTCGACATACGATTCCCATACCAGAGCTGAAGATTAGCTTTAAGCTTTACTTTGTATAAAACATATTGTATTCTAAATTATTGAAATATTCACAGGTGGCCTGTGTTAAATTGCTATGCTGAGTCATACTCACTGATCAAATATAAAAATGATATTAAAAAGGAACATTGTTATTGCCCTAAACATTTCATGCCAAGTAGGAAACTGTATGCAATAGCACACTTAGTCATCAGCCTGATGAGTAATAGATAAGGTTCTTTTAAAATATTTAATTATTTACTATAGGTGAATCACTGTGCCATAGATAACAATGTCCAAGGTATGAGTATGGTTTGTTAAGTGATATTTTCCTGAAGGTAATTTTGGATTATATTTTTCAATACAATGTAGAGCAAAGTCTGAGGGTCAATTTCAGGAGATTATACTCTTGAAAATTGTGAATAACCTTACGATGATATGATACATTTATTTTCTGTCAATTTATAAAGCAAACTAGACTTATCGATCTGCCACATTGCTCCATTATTTGATAAATCATGAAATATATAATAAATGTTTAGTGTTCATTTGTAATTAATGCATGATTCACTATTATCTTAACCATGGGGTTCAAGCCTTCAAGGTCAATGTAAAAGATAAGAAATAAAAGATATGTTGGGCGATAATGTTACAAATGTATTGCTTGATTTCTTTCTTAAAATCAAATATACAACACCGTCTTGCCATTTACTTCTCGAAAAATGTCCATAATATTTTTGTTTGGACAAACTCAAGTAAAAAGGTGCATGTAGGCGCATTTATACTGTCAAATACCTCATTTTGAAAAGTCGCGATGTTTCGTGCACCCGGTTACACTTGTGCTGAAACATCACCGACGGAGCTGTTCAGCGATGTTTTGGCGTGTTTCGGTTGGTAATGCGCATGTGCAGTCTTCCCGACCTTTGACCCCGGCCTGCTATAAGATTTTTAGCGCGCGCAATTTCCAGCTAGCGCTATAGCTAGCTAAATAGCGATACATCCCATGCGCATGCATGCGATATGTTTTGTTTATCTCGCGTGTAGTATTTGAGGCAAGAGTGGATAAGTTACGAAGTACGGACTACGGCTGCTGATTCAGTTTTCCCAAATTCAATCGAAATCTAGTAGTAAAAACGATATGGGAAGGTTAAGAAAATCATCGTTGTTAATTGTTAATTTCATGCTTTCACTCATTTCTCTGAAGCCCTTTTCCCCACGTTTGCAGGGACGCTTGGAAGTCTGGTGGAGGAGCTCTCCCTGCCTCCACATCGAAATCAAGAACTTCATCTCATCATCAGTCCAATGGGAATTGTTCACTTCCATATTAATTAATCTAACAAAACACTCAAATACTACTACTAGACAGATATGGCCAGACGGGAATAACGAAGATTGAATAAAGGATGAGTTAACGGAATTGGAACAAACGGAGCTGAATGAACGGATAACACGCGCGACGATGGAAATGCTATAAATATCATACGGGAAGAACGTGGTTTAAAAGAGCGCGGGTAACAATCCGGAAGTGCCGGAAGTCACGTGCCTAACATCGCGATGTTACAACTGCGAGCGGTTATACTTGCCAAACACGCCAAAACACGCCAAAACACGCCAAAAGATCACACTTCGTTTTGGAATGTTTGGGGCTTGGCATGTCTGCCGGTAAAGCGTAGTTGCCCTTGGTAACATCGCGGCCAGGCTCCGGTTTGGCATTTTTTGGCGTGTTTGGATGACAGTGTAACTGCCCCTATTGTTACATACTCATGATCATTTGACTGTGCTTTTTAACAAAAAAGGAAATCATTTAAAAATTCCTTTGCATTTATTGCTCAAGAATGACATATTTAGGTTGATCTTAGTAACATTATGATGAATATAAAGAAGAGTTTGTTCTAGTGCTTGTTGCTCTGTACAACAGACCTATCACTTCCAATCCATTCTCAACTCATTGTAGGATAATTCAATTGAACTTAGGTAAACAAATCGGGGGCGATGATAGCGTGCCAGCTCCTCTCCTCCGCAAAAGAGGAGCAGGCGGGCAGGCGCAAGATTACGTTATCATCCCAGCTCGCCCCGACTGACGATGAAGTAGCAACAAGTACCCACGCATGGATTTTGGAGTCCCTTCCCACACAGTGTGAGCAAGTTGTTGTGATGGTCGGCCTGACGTCTTGCCCCCACTACTCATCTCCTGTCTCGGTGCAGATACCACAAATTGGAGACCAAAGTGTTTAATCTTCAAAGGTTATCATGAATTACCATTGATCACTAGCACTTGAGCTGTCTGAAGCAATGCTTGCAACATTCTCCTTATCATTCTCTCCCCCTTCAATCACTCTCTTACATGTCATATCACTTTATTTTCCATCTTGCTTTTCTTTTTCCATTTTTTTCTATTTGATTTTTCACTCTACCCCTTTCTCTTCCTATCTCTTTAATGTTTTATTGATCACTGTCTCTTTATATCTTTCCTTCTCCCCCTTTCTCTCTCTCTCTCTTCTTCCCTCCTTCTCCTCTCTCTCCTTTCCTACCCCTTTATACCCCCCCACCCCCCCCCCCCCCCCGCATCAAGCCCCTCCACCCCAGCATTCTACGCTCCCTCTCTCTCCCTTCCTCCTCCCTCCCTCCCTCCCTCCCTCCCTCCCTCCCTCCCTCCCTCCCTCCCTCCCTGCCTCCCTCCCTCCCTCCCTCTCTCTTCCTTCCTCCCCTCTCTCTCTTTCTCTCTCTGTTTCATACAAGTTCAGTGTATCGTCATCCGATCACTTCTAATTTTTTCCTTGATTCCGTTGGATGATGTAGATGGTGGGTGGTTAGGGGGGGTGGGTAGATAGGTCGTGGGTGCCAAACAAAACAAATAGCATTGATGAAATGCCAAATTCATCCCCTTATAGTTCATGCAATTGCTTCTTTTCCTTTGATAAGATATCTATGTCTAATAGTACTAATACACCCCTTCACAGTTAAGACCGCCATTTTAATTTTCGAGGAGACATTCATCCTCAATGTAGCGCATGTATTGTTGCGTCACTGCCTGCACTGCGAGCTCACATCATATTGACACATGTGCTTTGTAAGCTGCATAAAATAAAAGTTACTTGCAAGATTAATTTGCAATTTCAAATGTTGCTGGCGTGGATGGATGCACACTCTTGTAACCGTGATAAGGTGTATCCCCTGCATGCTGAGAGCAGGAAGGGCATTAACTCCTTCATTTACACACATGTCAGTCATGCCTTTCTAGCTCTCAATAGATGGTTTAGTTTTTGCAAAGTGATGTTGTAGAAAATAAAAATGCATCTGTTATATTGGTTGGTCCATTCAATGTATTCAGTAGGAAAAAAATGTTTGTGGTACTATATATCTTTTACTTTGTGACTAGATATATTTGTAATATTTAGATCATGTTACTTGTCAATCAAGCATTTTGTTTTGAAAATTTATATAAAAATGCATTAATCAACTACCTTCAGTATTAAATGTACAACTTTATATCAAATAAAATTTTATTTTATTACATTGTGTTCATTGTGTAGTACATCAATCGTTGCATGACTACAGTAATTATTTGTTTTATTTTCTATTAACATTTATATTGTATCATGATCTTTAAGGTATATCTGCATATCTATGATAAAATATTACAATTATGATGAAACACAAGGTGAGAATGTAATACAGCAATTACAGGTTTATCATGTCCAAAGATTTTAAAATGCTATCAAATGAAAATCCAACCTCAACAGACAACCACTTTAATTAGAGAAGCAGACTGGTGATAGTTTGAATTAGAGAAGCAGACTGGTGATAGTTTGAATTAGTTCGGGTAGAAAAATGAGAACATTTATTAAAAGTTGAAATCACTATAGGCCTATGCAGAGCTGCCAACCTCCAGAACAGAAAATCAGTAATCACAAGGCTCAAAATCAGTAATTTTAGGTATAAATCAGTAATTTCCTATGCTGCGCTATGAATCTAAAAAAAACGGCACGCCAACACTGCGCGGACGCATGATTATCTGAAATTTTTGGTGACTAATTTACTCACACAAAGTTGTTAAATATTGAGTTTCAGGTCATCACAACAGTTTTCCATGAAAAATGGCTCCTATTAATAGAATACTTGATACTTTTCCGTCTTTCTCAGCGAGTGTTGGAGGCCGCCATACTTCACAGCACTCGTTAAGATAAATCATATTAAAAAATAAATAAATAAATAAAAAAAAAAAAAATTTAAAAAAAAAAAATTAAAAAAAAAAAAAAAAAAAAAAAAAAAAAATCCGTAATTTGAGACAACATTCCGTAATGGTCGTTAATTTCCGTACCAATTACGGGAAATCCGTACTAGTTGGCAGCTCTGCCTATGTATGAGCACTTAAAATTGGCTAAATGGCTCAATTGTTCAAATTTGTGCAAGATATTCATCCCATCAGGTCATCAAGATAAATGAATATGCATCAGAGACAGGTCAGCTAGACAGATCAGCTATAGGGTGGAACAACAGTTCTTTACTGAGGCAAGAAAGACCTCGCCCCAGAAGCCATTGTCCAGATACAACACAAAGGGGTATGTAAAGGCAAGTATTAAGCTGTTGTCCTGGGTCCAGTTTCATGAAACTGTCATAAGTCTTAGACAGAAATGCATGTTATGGAAACTATAGAAGTAACACAAAGTTACTGAGAATGTTCATGAACTAAAAGGTATGAGAGTTTGGAGAAACTGTGCCCTGAATGACAATGTGCATTTGAGTAGGACTCTAGGTTACTATCCTGTTAATCCATTGTAGCTTTAATAGTAATTGTATTGTTTCTTTTACAAGTCTTTTTCTTTTACTCCCCACTCAACTCATTTCACTCCTTACTACCTTCAATATGTTAGGCTTTACACAATAAACCATGTGGGTATTATTGGGTATATATGTTGCTTGCACATTGGTATCTACACAAATGAAGCAACTCTATTTTATCTCCTTATGACCTTTGAATATGATAAACAATCAAGTCATGAACCTTTAAAAGTACCATTAAACATAATGCAAAATCAATCTTTGGTGATAACATAATAAAGAGAAGTTTAACTATGTAAAATATTGTATTTGTTTTGTTTGTTTGTTTCATAGATGAGCAGAACAAGTTAAACAATATAGAGTAATTGGTTTTATACGTGCATTTGCCTAATAAAGGTATAAACATGTTTTAGTCATAAGAAAACCTGTTGTATAAAACATCTTAAAGTTCATCATTTAGTAATAATTTTCAATTTTGTTTCTTTATAAAGAAAGATGTAAATGTATATTTTTAATATAGAATTCAACCAATATTCTTTTTTATTTTGATTTTAGGTGGTGTGGTTCAAAGTATTGACTAATCCCTTTAAGTTGATGTCATGTAACCAGGGTAAGGAATGAAAGGGATGTGATAGAGGAATGTGTGGGGCATGAATGCATGGCAGGCAAGGATATGCAATGATAGATGGATAGAACAAAGTGATGACATACAGATGATTCAGTAAAGGATAGGCAGGAAGATAGAGAGAAGGTTTGGGAAAGCCTCCATTGTGTAGATCTCAACAGTGGATTGACTAGAAGAATGTAGTATAGGGTCCTATGACGCATGCTCTGTGGTCAACCAAACTTCAACCCTTAACCTAACATCAAACCGAGTTGCATCTCTAACCCTAAACCTAACACTACCTAACTTTAACCTCACCTTACGTAACAGTAAGCCTCATAGAGACAGTACATGTATTTACCAGCTCCATAACCAATGATGTGGCTCTAACTCTATGTGATAATATTGTGATTTTCAACAATTCTCCATTTTATGTTCTGGACGCGTCTTTTTGTGCCACTACATTTCACTAAGCTACCTAATCCAATTCACAAAGTATTTGAAAAAGAACTTTTTTCTTGCAGATACAAATTGATTTACAATTGTTTCAGGAAATACTAACAAAGGTGTCATAAATGGATGAGTAAAATGGGATAGGACTGAAACAATGGAGTTTGTTTGCAATATCTCCAGAAGGAATGAAAGAAGGATTCATCATTGTGAACTCCAACATGAAATAATGCTACTTTCATTCTTCACTATCGGAACGGAGGGATAATTCTTCATAAACAGCCAAACTGGAACCTTTAAGGAGCTTCATGAGAATGATGAAACAATATTCCGAGTGAACTGAAGGTAAGATTACTTAATCCCTTCACCACTGATTTGTTCCCTTAGGCTTAATACAGGAGCCGCCCAGTTCCAGGAGTCAATGGTTTTGCATTTATCCATCGTCAAAAATCATCTGTTCAGAGCCAGAAGGGCATTGATTCAGGAGCTATATGAGTTGATGCCTTCTGGTATTTAGCGGATGAAATCATCTGTTCAGAGGCAGAAGGGCATTGATTCAGGAGCTATATGAGTTGATACCTTCTGGTATTCAGCGGATGAAATCATCTGTTCAGAGGCAGAAGGGCATTGATTCAGGAGCTATATGAGTTGATGCCTTCTGGTATTCAGCGGATGAAATCATCTGTTCAGAGCCAGAAGGGCATTGATTCAGGAGCTATATGAGTTGATACCTTCTGGTATTCAGCGGATGAAATCATCTGTTCAGAGGCAGAAGGGCATTGATTCAGGAGCTATATGAGTTGATGCCTTCTGGTATTCAGCGGATGAAATCATCTGTTCAGAGCCAGAAGGGCATTGATTCAGGAGCTATATGAGTTGATGCCTTCTGGTATTCAGCGGATGAAATCATCTGTTCAGAGCCAGAAGAGCCTCTTTGACTCTTTTTTTTTAAAGTATATGACTTTATTTCCTTCTGGCTCTAAACAGACCTAATGTACTGAATGTCATCAAAATAACTATGCAGGGTTTATATATTGTTTAAAACCAATCATGGCATGCACCCCCCCCCCCCTCTCTCCCTCCCTCCCTCCCTCCCTCCCTCCCTCCCTCCCTCTCTCTCTCTCTCTCTCTCTCTCTCTCTCTCTCTCTTTCTGTCAACTTTCTTCATAATTATGTCTGTCTCTTTCATTTACTATATCTCACCATCTCCCTCTGTATCTCACCATCTCCTACGCAATTATTCCTATATGTTTCACCATTCATAAACACCATCATGGCAGTTATGTGACATGAAATCAAATCCTCCTTCACCTACTGATTTACTCCAATATGTGTTAGTAAACAAGCAACCTAAACATGCCATCACATTATTGATGTTCCCTTGAAATTAATTATAAAGTCATTTGGTTACAAATTGGAATACCATAACATGGAATTGACTGACATATGCTCAGTATGTTACTTATATTTATAGAACAGACATATAGACAAAAGGTCAGAACTTAATTCTTAGCACTTAGCTCGCATTAGGAATTGTATTGATGGCAATAAATACCATTGCAGAATTATGGTGAAGTTGATGTTTGGGCTATCATACATGTATGTCATTTTGGGGTCTTGAAACAACATATACTTTATCAAGCTTTAAGATGAACATTTCCGATAAAAATCAGTACAAAGAAATTTTTAACACTAGGATATTGGTATTTTAGAAGAATTATTTAAGAGTGTTCCATCATCTGCTTACAGGTGTAGATATGGAACTACTCACATATTTCACAATTTGTCCATTGATATTGAAATCATTTATTTCTTTGTACGTGAAAACATTACAACAAAATTATCATCAGTTTGTACTGAAATTATTTTTAGATTTCCTCTTTAATGTCAATGACATGTATCAAAAGTACATCATAATGATGATGTAAATCTAATTAAATGTGAAAAGTGTTTCATGGGATATTCGTTTTCATTATCCAATTACCATTAATACTTAGGAATGATTTCAAATAGATTCCATAGGTCCTAAGTTTCACCAAAGATTTCAAGGGAAGATAACCTACAGTATTGGACTCATTTGGTATTCAAGGGGTTTAGCTTCTGGGGATGAGAGTATTTAACAAAGTTCCTCCTGGAAAATGTTAATACTATTTTTCAAATCTTGGTTGCACATTAAGGACTAGAACAGAGCAGGGTCTCTCTTTGAGGGGTCATGCATGGTGACATTTAAACCATCCCTTCATCTTCAGCTGACCACAAACACTGCTTGGTCCACCTTAATGGTCACCTCTTCACATCTCTAGTGACCCACTGTACCCAGCTGCGGTCATCCCAACCAGCATTACAGGCAGCCCACAACTAGAATGCAATGCTAGTCTAACAACACAGACCTTACTAACCCAATGCCTATATAAGCCAGGGCCCATATTCATAAAACATTAAATAACTTGGTAAAGGCCGACTCAAACTATGACGAAGTTCCATTTGCATGTCCAAAAAATGAAAAGGTTAAATTCCAACAGCATTTGAAAGATAATACCAATTTAGAACTTCCCTAAAAAAGGGGGGGGGGGGGGCTTGAAAATGTCTTTAAGTGGGAAAATAACAACTATTAGTTGTCGAATCGACTTAACCACTTGGCTGTTAATGGCCTAATACGCATTCATACCCCCTGTGCTACAGCACTTTTGGGGAAATATGATATTCATGTATATATTGCGTACATACTTGTTTTTTACCTTTATTTCTAATTTCTTAGTGAGCCCGAAATTTTTGGGGAAGAGAGCCAGCTATTGTTCAAATCTGGTATTACATCATTGCAGTGCTAATTACACAGTAGGGCTAGGCCTTATGCAGTGCTACGGTCTTGACAGTGCAATGCTGTAAACACGTACATGTACGTGGTGCGCACAGGCAAGTGAGAGCGAGACCACGTACATGTACATGGCACGCAGCCAAGTGGTTAAGAGCTATAGAGCCAGTTAGTAATAGTCTGATTTTCAGACCATTGTACCGAATGGTCATACGTTTTATGTTGTGCAAAGATTCAATCAGTTTAATTTTGGCCATACAAGAAGTGGGTTATGATGTAGACAAATGCTTATGTACCCTTTACAGTTATGTATGTTATTACCAAAGAAGAAAAAAGCCAGTCAGTCACTCAATCAACAGTGTCTGCCAGTGAAGTTTAGCAAGTAAACGGGTTTCCTTGCATAATTTGAATATTAGGACATTGCTAACATTTAAATATCACAGATAAGACAAACATGACATATTAACAATTTCCTGCAAAGTTCCACAGAACTTGATGTTGTCTGCAAAAGGGACATAGTAGATCTTTAAGCTGCTAATTGCAATATTGCATTTCCCGCCAATCATCGTGTGTTGCCTTCAATTGTCGCTGACGACTCCGCTAGCGATCGCAGACGGCCAAAAATCTTGTGGCGGCAAAAAAAATTTGTTGTGATTCTGTTGGAGTTCGCAACCCTCATTTCCTTGAATTTCGAGGCCGTATGATTCCGTATCTAGTCGTTTTGAGGCGGTCAAAATTTTAGTCGCTATACTCCGTTCCCTGCCACAGCCATTCGTCCCTTGCCGTCGCTGAAGGTCATTCCCACTCGTCAGGGAATCATGGTTTTTCCCTTTTGCCGTCGCTTTACTGCCAAAATTGTGTGATTTTCACGTCAGCGCCTTTTGCGGGGTCTTTGCCGCTACTATCTGAGCCGGCCTTTACATTGTTAAGATGAGAGAAAATGGTGCTTAAGTTAGTGACTTCAATGCTAGATATACAATCAAAGATAATCTCAAGGTTTGAGTGAAAACAGACCATTATTAATGATAACAATTGGGAAAAACTGATCTGATCGATTCCTTAATTGCCCCAACTATATTATTGTAATTCAATTAAATTTCAAATGAATGTAAATCATCACTAAGCAATGAATTGTCTCTATAAACCATTCCAAACATATAAGCATTGAAATATTTTTTAAAGTCTGTTTTTATGTCTTATTTTCATGGAAAAACATTTGGGAAACTTCGAAAATTGGCTGGGATAATTTTCTGGAAGAGGGTGTTGCACAGTGATGCTTTCAAAGAAAACCATAAATATCTTTGTGGTTTGAGAATTTTTTTGAGAGTTTTTTTCAGGATTTTTTGCATGTTAGAGGGTTAGTACAGTAGAAGGAATAAAATAAGTAACATTTCATACAAAAATTACGCAGTTTTTTCATCAACCTTCAACAATGTTAGCGGTTCACTTTAAGCTAGTTGTCAACTACTTGCATGTGCTTTAGTACATAGTTAGTTGACAACTAGGCATGGTTAGGTTTGATGAATTTGAGCCTAGGTGGTTTCTGTGTCAAGCCTTGGAGAATGAGAGCATGCAGTAGTAAATGCATTGACTTCAGAATACTAAGATATATTTTAATCTTACATGTATTATATTTGTTATCATTAAGAAGATTTCTAAAGTGACTGGTACAAGCATGAGTAGGGATTGCAAGGAGATACAAGGAGACAAGATAGTGACACAATCATTCTAAGAGAAACAAGACTAGGAGACAATATATGGCATTATCCATTATCGTGAATGGATGGAAGTCTGAAAAGATGAGACTATAAGACATGACAGCAGCTCACATTGATTGTAGATGGTGTCTGGAGGGAGGAGACTAAAAGACGACAGCTATCCATATTCTACATGGGTCTGAGAGATGGAGACTAGCGGACATGACAGCATTCAGCACTCTATAAAGGGCCTGAGAGATAGAGACTAGTAGACAAGATGGCCGACATGAGCATCATGGAGAGACTTGGGCTTACACACCAGGAGGTAAGTTCTTTTCTGAATTCTTCTCAAACAAATAACATCTGTGGAAAGCCAGAAGGGTGTGGAAAGCCAGAAGGGTGTTAAGTATTATAATCTCACAAATAGAAAAAACACCCTTCTAGCCCTCAACAGATTACACATATCACAAGCCATTTTTGCATTACAGATATCTTCAACAACAAAACATATCCTCTCAGATTGCATAACCTCTTTCATCTTACACAGTGGACAATATCTTCTTTGAGAGAATTCAAAGCCACAAAATGCATGTGTTTTTAAACAATGGTGATCATTAAGAGGCCCCTAATGAGGCTGCCCTTAATATATAGCTTTGATCACATATGGCGTAACCTCACTAAGAACACCTGTGGTTATTTGCTTGCTAAAATTTACTCGCTTTGTTCACACTACAAACAGCCATAAAAAGGTGTTTGGTTTGACCGAAAATACCACTATTTTTAGTAATATTCAAAAGTCTTTGTGCAAAAATTGCATTATTTTCAATAACATCCAAAAGTATTTTGGAAGCACATAGTGATACTATATCAAAATGGGATATGCAAATGAACAGAATAGAACTTACATGCGTAATCTATATTATGGTTAACAACAAGGCATTTTTTTCAGTTCCCTTACATGAATAAATGCATTTTGCCGATATTGATGTTTTGGACTGTCATCTTTTAAATCATTGCACGATTATATTATTTTCCCTTTATTAGTTAATGTGCATGTCTACATTTGCCACTGTTTTAAGACAGTTACATTTAACAACTAATTATTCATATCCCTACCAATTTTTGTAATTTGTTAAGTATGTGAAAAATTGATTTGTCCTGATTTGTGTTTCCTGAGATGGTGACATATTATAGCTTACATATAAAGTATTCAACGATGCCCCTAATTCAACTAGTCCAACTTTATTCTTGAATTACGAAAAAAGAAGAAAACAAGTATTACACTTACAAAGGGTATGAAAATGAACAATTAAGTTGTAAACTGAATATTTCCATCTTATATTATAATAATAATGTTAATGTATTAGTCAGTGTTTCTCACTACTTAGTATTCTAACTGTTTGATGTAAAAGACATGTTCAGATATGAGGCCGTAAACCAACGCAAGCAAAAATGCCCCTTTTTTGTTGTGTAAATGAATAGCAACTGGGCGCAACCAAGGAATAGTGCGTATTCAGAAATGTGAAGTGAATTATACTTTACGTTTTGCTTCATCATATCTGAATGAGCGGTAATGGTGGGATTTCTGTTTTCTATACATACCTGCACATGTATCTCAAAAAAGTGCACAAGCACTTTTAGGGAAATCATCATGAACCATCAAGAGTTGGATCACACAAAGAACAATTACTTGTCATTTTCATAGAATTGTGATTCCTTATCTCTTTACCACTATCTTGTCAGAATAATTACAGGGAAAACTAGATGGAATTTTGACTGCGCGCAGTCGAAAATGATGCCTCCGCCATAGAGCAATTTAAACAAGTTTGGAGTTTAAATCTCCAGTGGTTCTTGAGATATCATGATAACAATCTCAATGTATGGAATTTCATAAGTTGACCTCTGTGACCCTTGACCTTTGACCTACGTGCTCCAAAATCTAATCAGATTGTCTTCCTATGGTGATACACACTATCATTAAGTTTGAAGTTTAAATCTCCAGTGGTTCTTGAGATATTATGATAACAATCTCAATGTATGGAATTTCATAAGTTGACCTCTGTGACCCTTGACCTTTGACCTACGTGCTCCAAAATCTAATCAGATCGTCTTCCTATGGTGATACATACTATCCTTAAGTTTGAAGTTTTTACATCTCCAGTGGTTCTTGAGATATCATGATAACAATCTCAATGTATGGAATTTCATAAGTTGACCTCTATGACCCTTGACCTTTGACCTACGTGCTCCAAAATGTAATCAGATTGTTTTCCTATAGTGATACACACTATCACTAAGTTTGAAGTTTAAATCTCCAGTGGTTCTTGAGATATCATGATAACAATCTCAATGTATGGAATTTCATAAGTTGACCTCTGTGACCCTTGACCTTTGACATACGTGCTCCAAAATCTAATCAGATCGTCTTCCTATGGTGATACATACTATCCTTAAGTTTGAAGTTTAAATCTCAAATGGTTCTTGAGATATCGCGCTAACAAACTCAATACAAGGAATTTCATAAGTTGACCTCTGTGACCTGTGACCTTTGACCTACGTACTCCAAAATCTAATCAGATCGTCTTCCTATGGTGATAAATACTATTCCCCAGTCTTAAGTTTAAATCTTAAATGGTTCTTGAGATATTGTGATAACGATCAAACAGGACGGACGTACGGACGTACGGATGGACGTACAGACGTACGGACGGACGGACAACCCGAAAACATGATGCCTCCGGCACCACCTTCGGTGGCGGAGGCATAATAAAAATTGACCTATTTGTGAGTTCTTTATCAATATGATAAAACAATTTTTTAATGCAATATGCATAATCATATAAAGATGACTTTCTTTAACCCTAAAAGGGCAGGGCTATTTGAGGTCTTAGTACGGCCGGGGGGGGGGGGGGGGGCATTATGGCCCCCCCCTTAAGACCGCAAAGCGGCCGATCGACGCGAAAATTTGGACGCATGTCAAGTGAAGTGTATAAAATAATATGATATTTTCAATTTTTTGAAAATTCACTCATTTGCATATTTATGGTTATATATGCAAATAAAGTTTTTAAAAATCACATTTTTACCCATAAATCATATATTATTCATATTTAAGTATTCTTTTTCACTACATATATTCATTAGACCATTCTGAATAATAATACGACCACAAAATTTGGAAGAGCCAGCTTATTCCTTATGTTATCCCTTGTTTTGATAATTTCTTATGTATTTCATTGTTTTTTTTAATTATGTATTCATTGTTTTTGTTGTTTTATTTCATTTCTTACTACAATTCAACTATTGTTACTCCCAAAACAACCACCTAAACTTTAAACAAGACCCAACAACCCATGTTTGATCTGTTTTTAGGAAAAATGAGTTTTCCATATGTTTTGTACACAAATCACGAAAATGAGCGTTTTTTGGGCTGACATGCAACGACAAAAGGTCACGTGACCTTGTAACCATAGGTCTGATTTTCAAAAAAATTCTTTTAAAAGTTGCGCAAGACTCAAAAGAAAAAAGTCAGCGAGCGGCGGGGCGCCATCCATATACGTTCCCAAGCAATCAGAAAAATCATGGGTTATTAGGGTTAAGCTAAAAGTAGTAGGCCCACAAAATAAATACAAAATTACAAATGCGAAATTTCCCTGCCTCTCAGTTTAACATGTAGAATTCTTTCACTCACACTTACTCAAGCAACAGCAACAAAAGCAAAAAGTTATTTCACAATAAACCCCTCAAATTAAGTTTGGAAACTCAAGTATAATCAATTATATCTCTCTTGTCATGGCATAGTCATCGCTATGTTTACTATCATTAGAAAGTTAGTTTATTCCTTTTCCATGGCTGCAAAATCATATCAAATATGGTATCATTTTAAAGAGAAATAAACACACTTTCTAATGATAATAATCAAAACGATGACTATGCCATGATAAGAGAGCTATAAAGGATCAAATTTGGGTTAACTTACACTTTTTAAGGGTTTAGTTGGGGGCTATTGGACTATGTTATTCTTAATAAAGTAAGTGAGTGCTAAGATAATATTAATCGATTAATGGTGAGAGAAAATTACACTTCTATCTTGTAGTATAAAGGAGTAAATGGATGAGTTGAGGAGGTGGCATGAGAAGAGGTAGGGGGCAATGTTCCTCCTAAGATTTTCCTCCTAAGATTTTTCTCCTTAAAATGAAGAAAAGTTTGAAAATATTGTTTCCTTGCTTGTCACCACTTATTACATACCTGTGCCCCCTTAAAATACTCTGGTGCAGCTCTTGCATGATTTTGTTAATGCTTTGTTTTTGTATGTTGTCAGTGAAATATCTTCTTATGCATTGCTTTTGTATGTATGTATGTAACTAGCAGTGATGCTCATAACACCCCATACAAACCATGCAAGCTAGCATAGGGCACGGTACAGACCCCATTACTACTCATCACTCAAATTTGTTGTAGGCACCTAAAAATACCCTGAAAACGGCAGCACTTTTAAATGCCAAAGTCCCCTCAAAGGAAAGCTGGTCTGGATTCAGATGTATGCCAGATAAGAGCACTTGAGAACACCATGCTATTTGTCATCACGAGTACTGTTTGAGTAATTGTGATAGGGATAAATGGATAGAGGCTTAAAGATAAAGGTGAGTTCTGGTCATGCGATTACATTGTGAAAGAAAAGGTGTGGAATGGATCAGAAAAAGTTGATCATGTAGCATGTAAATATTGGTGTGCACTGCAAGGTTCTGGAGTCTTCAAAATCATAATAAATTTGGCCCAGTCTTGGTAAAGTAACAAGCACTGTACACAGAAAGATGTATATGGGACTACACGAATGGTGTCGGGGCTAGCTTATGTTGATTTCCTTATATGCTCATTACTCAGTCAGTATACATTTTCTTCCAAATTTATTTGGCACATGAGATTTATTTGTAATCTTGAACATTTAGTGTAAGTTTTGTTTGATTCTTTGAGAATTCATTTTCTTTTTTTACCAGAACTCAAGTTTTTCTTTAAGGCCCGTTCACATACGATACGGCTAACCATCCGCAAAAAACCCCAATGTTTTCAATGTTTTGAATGAATGGCAACTGCGCGCAATAAAGGTCCTGGGTGTATTCATCACAAACTCTGTTACAAGAAACAGAAATGTGAAAAAAATTATTAATGGCACTATTGATAATCAAGTGTTAAGGAAAACGAATTGGCAGTAGAAGACCATGCAATTTTGAAGTTTATAGGAAAGAGAATCAAGGTACTACTGCTATGTTCGGTATATTATGTTCATAGACACTGTACATCAGATTAAAATTAAACTAAACCAGTCTAAATAAAAAGTATGAGCTTGCATAAAGCTACGGTCCTCACATGCAAAACATATCAAAACTGATATCTGTATGACTGTAATGAGTTTCTTTCTGGCTCTCAACCTAGAATATCACAAATATGCCATAAAATATCTCAAATATACCTCAAAATATAACAAATATTCCTCAAAATATCACAAATATACAAACAAATATACAACAACATATGACAAATGAATAAAAAAATATCAAAAATATAACAAAAATTATCACAAATATACCTCAATATATCACGAATACACCTCAATATATCACAAACATACCTCAAAATATCACGATTATACCACAAAATATCACAAATATACCACAAAATATCACAAATATACCACAAATATACCACAGAATACCACAAAGTATCACAAATATACCTCAAAATATCACAAATATACCACAAATATACCACAGAATACCACAAAATATCAAAAATATACCCAAAAATATCACATATATAACTAAAAATATATAAAGTGTACCTCAAAATATAAAAAGTATACCTCAAACTGACTAGGGATTATTGTAGCATGTGTGAGTAATGCTATGGTTACATTACCCAAAAGTAGCCTGCTCGGCAGCCGGGCGGCAAGTTTTTAACCAATTCTGCCCGCGGCCGCCCAGGCACCGCTCGTTTTTAGGGCATCTCTCGGTCGCCGCAGAAGTTTTAGCGCGGAGTTAAAATTTGGGCGCCGCCTGCTCACTCGCCGCCCAAAATACACTCGGTGCCTGGGCGGTCGCCGCCCGGCACCGACGTAATCGCTGGGCGATGCCTAAATTCCAGCAGCGACCGAGCAGGCTACTGATCGGTCGGTCGCTGCTCTGATTTGTGACCATAGCTTTAGGTACTGTGGATATAAGAAGACAATGTTTGGCTCATTAGGAGACTATAATCAGCATATATCAGCTGGGTCTTTTGTCACGAAAGATTGTATTCTAACCTTCCTCACATGTACATCTTCTTTTCTCTTCTTAAACACAACAAACATCATTCAGTGAAACTTGCTTTAGCAACCACCTGTTTAGAAAGGCCACCTGTGTATACGAATCACATCTCTTTGTTTCCCTTGAACAGGTGTTATTGTTTCATCATGTATAAAAGAAAACCAACTGTCCATAAAGACTGGTTTTCTTGTCTCTTCTGAGAAGTAGTTATTGATAAGTTGATTTTAAACATTAATAATAAAAGCTATTTGGGAACATCAAGATTAAATGACATAATGAAAAACAAATATTTATAAAAGCATGTAGATAACCTGATGTTGATTATCTGTGAGAGTGAGGATAGGAGCAAAAAAAGCAGTACTCATCATTTTCTTAAATGAATTCTAGAAAAGGAGCATTTAAAGGGATCGTTTAACAATGTTAAATCTGAGATACACGGCCCTACGTGTTTATCAGTGTCTGTGATATGGTGTAATATTGAAGCCCTAAAAAAATTGCGCTTCAAAATGATCAAGAAGTGCCTCAAAAAAGTAAAAATCTTTGAGTGACCGGTTTTACCATACTTGTTTTCCCCAATAGACTGTAGTGTTATGAAAACCGTCGGGCGAACGGTTTTCAAAATTTGTAATTCCAATCATAAATATCTTGATAATCAGACAGGCGATCGGTTTGTAAAAGTCATGGGGTTCCTGACTGACCTAAAGGTTTATATTTATCATTGCATCATGAGCTAAATCCAGAATTTTATTTCAGAATCTGAGACAAAGTTACTGTATCCCTTTAAGAAGTAGAATTTTAAGAAATCTTTGATTAATGATATAAAATTTTGATTTCCAATATGATCTGCTGATCGCCAGCAGCAGGGCATTCACTCATATCTTTGAACAATACCCTTCTGGCTCTCTACAGACCATGTCTCCTTGCATCCAAACATGAGATCATAATCTATGTTCAGATATCTTTGTTTCATGTAAAAACTAAACAAACCATTAGTTCCAATTATAAATGAAAATGATAGAGATACATAATTCTAGTTCAGCCTCTGATTAGTGCAACAATTTACATCTCCAGAACAAGTGCATGATACAGTATCAAAATTGAGTGTCATCTTGGAAATCATTAAGTGTGGCATATGAGAGCGAGAGAGAGGACATCGTATCAAGGATGGAACATGCAGCAGGAACCAAAGCATTTCCTGCTTTTCAAACGTCTCAAGTCCAACTTATCTAAATGTGGCATTATTGAAAGGTCACTCAAGACTGACATCAAGGAAGGTGCACTGAGGGCTGAATAACGAGGATGTGGCAAACATGTTTAGCTTTGAAATTAGTTATTAATCAGCACCTGTGAAAAGATTAGAGTACCATACAAATGACATTTGCCCATCCAACGGAGCTCTGGCTTCAATACAAACGGCAGAAAGGAATGACATTTAGACATGAGCTATAGAATCCAGTATTCTTTGTCCCAGTTCTATTTCTTCACTCTTACTAGAGCACTGTGTATATTTCTTGACATTTACTTCTTCAAGTAATCATTAAGGATTCTCTGCTTTTAAGGTAGCCAAAAAGAAATCCGGTTTATCGATGTCTTGGCTTCCCAAAAACCTAAAATGTGACAGACTTGGTAAACTGTGTCTGTCATTGCTCCTGATGATTCCACAGCTCATATGTACACATACATATCACATAAATAAACTAATCTTTCTAATTACCGTAGACATGCACAAGTACACTATTTTACAAATATTACCTGTGAACTGAAAGTTTAAAATGGCACAATACTTCCACTTTCAAAGCATAAGAACAGCAAAATCAATTCAAATCCATGTCCAGTTTATATTTCATTCTTCATTTTAACAGCCCCTACCAAATAAAGGAGCAAGAAAAAAGAAGAAGAATTTTTTTTTTTTTTTAAATCTTTGAACAAGAATTTACGGCATGCAACTGAAGAAGTGATATGGGGTACGTGTAAAAAATGCACCTTAATCTTCATGTATAAAAGGCCACCTCCTGGATATTTTCAATATGTACACATAAATATTTTCAAGCAGTAACGATAACAAACACGCTTTAAATCTTGGCTTCTTTTGACGTGTGATTAAACAAATCAAGAGCTTTATTTACAATGTGTCTGTTGATAACTAGAAGGGTATTAAGAAGGGCATAGCATTTTACATCAATTAATGTGCATCTGACTCCCAACAGATATAAGACAACTTAGATTGTTGCCTAGGGTTACGACCATGGTTACGTTTTGAATAGTTCCATATCTACCTCAGATCATATCGTTGGCCGGCTGGCAGAAGGGCGTTAGCGCGCGAGCGACCCCAAAACTACTTTTAAAATTATTCGCATTAAAAGATTTGTTTTATATGTAAATTGCTTTCCGTCCCGGAAATTGGTTTAAAACTTAAGAGACTAATAGAAATGTTATAGTAGAACACAGCCACAATTTTTTTCTCGGAAATAAGTCAGTTCTATAAAAGTTTGAGGCAATTTAGTGCTAACGCCCTTCTGCTTAACGCTTTATTTTTTACCTGAAATTCAAGCTAACGCCGTCCTACCAGCCAGGCGACGATATGTTATAAGAAACTTTTAAGCTCATTCCACATTTTAAAACATTTTATAATCAAATGAAAGAGGTAAGAAATCTAGCTCCTGGTGATGGTATTAATGGAGGTTTGGGCTGAACCAAGGGGTCAAAGGTCAGCGTTGTATATGACAGGGGCACATGGACACATGCGACCAAGAAATGGGAGGTTGAGATGGGTACGATGATCACCATCATGGTAGGATGATTAGGTGGTTGACATCGAAGCGGCCTGGATCTCCCAAGTGGTCAGAAGCTAATAGGTGTGAAATGCCTTCCATGCAAGAACAAGAAGCCAATAACCATGAGGAACACTTTTGGGGGGGGGGGGCTCTATATAAAGATCCTCACAAAGTTCACAGGGCCATAGTTTAGAGGAAAAAGAAAATATCTATTTACACTTTAGGGACTGTTATCCGGCTAGCTCGAGTGCGGTTCAATGTGGCTCACTTTAATTTCAACGAGTGGTAAGAGGTTTCTTATTCCATTTTCTTGACCCGACTTAAAACATTCATGCCACTTTTTATTAAATTTTGTGTCTCTTAGAATAAAATATAAATCTACTTCAATCTGTGGAAAATCATTGATGAAAGTCTTTAAATTGATTTCCAGAGTGATCACCGTTCCTCTTAAATAGGTCATGTTAGGGGTCAAGACATCTTTTTTTTCTTCATCCCTTTAACTTCATCTCTGTAAGTAATGCATGAAGCGCCACACTATAACAAGAAACTTTGAACCCTGAATCATATAGGGATACGTTCTCTGGATTTGGATCTACTAAATTCATATCAAATTTTGGCAGTTGTTTAGAACAATAACAAATTCCTTTCTTACTTTACTTCTATCGCATATTTATCTTAATTCAATAGTGCATTAATTATTTGTAAGAAGGATTTTGTGCCGCCCAGAAAATCAGTTTATCTAATGCTTTGCGAAAATGAACCCGGATGACTGTGATATCTTAAAATAATATCTCATGGTTTATGAAAACTTACCCAGATGACAGTGCAATATTCTTCATGCTTTAAGGTGCGCAAAAAGCTTTGGGGTGCGCAGATGCCTAAACAGTGTACATAGGTATTGTAAAACATAGGCAAAGTCATTGGATGCACACAACCCTTGCAAAATGCTTGGAAAAACATATTTGTCTGTGTGTGTTTAATGTACAAGTTAATTCAAATACATAATTACGTTGTGGTGAAAATTGAGATACTAAGTTCCATACAAATAATAATGATACTATTCAATGGCTTTTCTTTTGAGAGATACAAGGATATATCGCCCTCACTGTGAGAATATTTATATTCAAGTATCAAATTTTCTATGCAAGACAGAGGCATGTTTGAATTAAATGGTAAGGGAAATGAGCATATCTCAAATGATTACCAGCATGTTCTTCTAAGCTCCCAACATATATTCAGTACAGCTCTACAGCTATCTCCCATACCAGCCATTAATGATGCGTGTGTCTTCTTAATGGTTCATATCTATTATTCATTGCATGTATAACTCAAGCGATATGTGCGCCTTGTATAATATGCAGCATGCATTCCCATACATAAGCAATAGCGTGTGTCGTACCTTGTTTTACTGTTCTCATATATACAAGTTTTGTTTTTCTCTTCAAACTCTGATAACAGTTTGGTTGTGGCTGGTTAAAGGTCTTTCCAATATCATTTTCCAAAATATCATTATCATAGTATAATATCTTTAATAACATCACTTGGCCATCTTTAAAACAATCCAATTCCACACACCCCCCTTTTTTTTAATTTTTAAAACGTCATTGCCCTAATCAAAACTACAAAACATTTGAGTGTGCTAAGGTATTTTAAACATATAACACCACATCAAAGAAGAAACCCATCATGGGAAAAGGTAACCTAATTTCTCAAACATATTTATTCTATTTGTCAGGTTGTTGGGAAAAATAATTATGAAACAGTCATAAAACTCACTTTATAAAAACAAAGCAAAGTATGGCACAGAGGATGTTTGTTTTTTAATATGTAGAATACTGTATGATTTTGACAACAAAAATATGAAAGGTAATGTTGAATACTGGTGATAAAGTTTCATTTTGATGTAAACTATTTGGACAACATTTTGAAAAGATGCACCTTTTACTATAAGAATAATTCATATTGGTTTAAGATTGAGATTTGGTGCAAGCCTGCTGAGGTGAAGAAACTACTCTATTTATATTTGAAATATGAAATTATTTCAAGAGAAATCTTTATCTAGTCACAATCTTATGAAAATGATATTCAATATGCGCATAAACAAACATGAAAGCGCCAACTCATTATTGTCAAATTAATCTTGTTCTAGACACTCCCTTTAGAATGTATTACCATAAGGGCCTACCCTTTTGGAGTTTATTTCATGACAAATAAAGATATTTCAGAATAGTTACAATTCCTCCATTGAATTGCTGTATACTTCTCATTTTCAGTGTTTAAGGTATTTTCCAAGTTGGGAATCACTTTGATTTCTGACTAAATTTACATGTGACAGATAAAGGAGCCACTTTAAAGTACTTTAACAAGAAAACATCAATTTTGTTTATACAATTGTTATGGTTGATTGTGTTACAATATTTCAGTTATGTACAAAAATATGTGAAGTTTGAAGGAAACAACAACAAATTGGTCATGTGGTTTAAAAATATTTGTAGTAATCACCAAATGATCTCTGAATATTTCTGAATAAATATAAGAAATCAACAGGAGGATTACCATGGCTAATGGTGTAAACCATTGTTTTATCAAAATATTTCACCCAGGTTTAAAATCTCTTGATATCCACTGACTACAGTTATGCAGACAGGACCATTAGTAATCTTGCAAGAAATATTCAGGTTTTAAAGAAAATGTCAAAAAGATGTATCTCCTCCAGGACATATTTGATGGAATCAATGGAGTCAAGTCTTTGGAATCCCTTTAAGATGGGTTGATAGCGTGACGATATTTCCGGTAATGGAAAAACCAATGCAGTTCATTTGCTATATCTTCTAGGCTCCCAGCACAGCAGCAGAGAGCATCCAAATAGGCTGTACTTGGGATGGATGCCAGAGATGGGAGCGATACAAGCTTCTTAACCAGGCCAGATTGAATCCAATTCAAACCAACAAACCACTTTCATTGCTGTCTGAGGACATTTCAACTGCTGATGTCAACACTACATCTGTTTAGGGAAATTTAGTGCTATTTTACAATGTCTGCATCTCATTTGGTTTCATGATTGTTCATTGTAAGAACAAACAAATCAAGCTTTCACACTGTTTTCAAGTAGACTAGACCAGAAACTGGAATATGGAATCCTAAATCTTGTCATGCCCAGAAGATTCTTGCATGTTTCATTCTTGCAATCACATTTTGTTCACAACAAATTTATAATTTTTCCTGCAAGAATCCTCCTCCCCAAATTAAAATAAGTACTGGTAAGTATCTTTTTTTCTTTTTTTAAATTTTTATAGATGAAAAAAAATGTTATCATATCGAGCAAAGGTAGCATTAAAGATATCTATTCTTGAAAGCGTTCTTTTTCATAAAATGGTTGATTTCAACTGTTTGTAAATCTTAATAGCATAATACTAATATATACATATTTTTAATCTGATTGTATCATAGTCTTAGTGTACATCTGACTATTTAAGATAGCAGATCTCAATGTAAAGCCATGATGTATACATTCGTATGTCTTGTATGACCTGATTTTGAAAGACTGATGGTACAAAGAAACTAATGAATAAATGGAATACCGATGACATGAATTTGTGATTTGACCGACTGTCTGTTGTGTGCGTCACTCGATCCTCTGCAATGTAGGACATGACCAGAGCTTTTTAAAACAATGATGGCAAGTTACAGAGATGAGAAAGCTTTTAGTCTTCCAGCTTACACACACTCCGGTCTTGAACCCCATGGGATGATATCGCTATTTGACCTGCTCCAACTCTCATGTATACATGTAAGATCAAAGATGGAGGTCTTTCTTCAAACTTGATCAAGATTGGTTTACACAAGACAAAGCGTTATGTCATCGAGTAGTCATCCCTAAGATGCTTTTATATTATCCAAATCAAAAAAATGATCCAGTGGCTTCTTATCATAGGGACAGCCCAAACCCAAACTATTATGTACTTTGAATACTATGTACTACTACTACCTATTTTACACCACCACCACCACTACCACTACTACTACTACTACTAATGATAATAATAATGACAATAATGATAATAATAATTCATATTGTCATTATTATTATTATAAAAAATGCATTATAAAAGACCTTAGAAATAATCTCAAAAAGAAATTGCTAACTATATGAATACATTTTCATAATCATGGGGCTCACAAAACAAACACTGCTCTATATTACACCATAAAACTGTTGTGTAGCTTAGAAATGGTACTATCCAAGTATATATATATATATTGGTCAATAGCATTCAGAATGTCTTTCCATAAACTCTAATTCTAAGAATATAAAGCATGCTATGAAGAGATTGGGTTATTAAGTAAATTAAGTGACAAACATGTATTCCAAATTTCCTTACAGGTCATTCTATATTGCCTAGTAGAAGAAAGAAGACATCAAAGATGACAAAATCATTTCAAATCAGCTGGCTGATAAACCATTTGTTATCCTTGTGTAACAACCATTCTTAAGATTTCAAGATGACTGTTATCTTCAAGATTTATGTTTCTTGAAAAAACATAATTGTAATGTATTTCCTCAATGAACATGACTTAATCAATAACATACATAGTTTTAATGATAAATTTAACCCCCAAAAACATGTGACTCTACATTTATTTTTATTTTAAAGAGCTATGAGATTATGTAATTTGTATGTGAGGTAAGAAATTGACTAAGAAAGTTTTTAAATGGAAATAATTCATTGAATCCTGGTAATTTTTCAAGCAGGTGGTCCAGATATAATTAGAACAATTGCTTATAAGAACTAAGCAGTAATTGTGCTAGAAGTGTGGTGAGAAAAGTCAGAAATCAGTAGGTGAAGGACAAAAACATGTGGCTGAATTTAAAACAAGGTTAAAGTTAGGCAATTAAATAAACAAAAAGCATAAGGAATTATTAAATAAATTAAATATATTAAGTAGGAGAGTTAGACTGTGGATCAAAAACAGAGAAGAGGAGACAATGTAAAGAAAGTGGATTAGAGAGATAGGAGGGGGAGGGAAAGGGGAGAGAGCAAGAGAGAGAGAGGGAGGGAGGAGGAGAAAAAGAAAGACAGGACAGGTGTGAGGTAGAGAGTGAGCAAGACAGAAAGAGCTACATACAGAGTTAGAGAGGTAGAACAATAGATATATTTTACCAAAGGCCAGGTATAAACTTAACACACAGCAGAAAACAAAATGAGTACATGAAATTATATTTGGGCTCTAACTTTAACAGGAGGTGTGTTGCAATTCCCAAGAAATTCAATACACAATGAACTAGCTGGCAAGAAGAGGTGAAATATGTGAAGAAAAGGGGTTGGAAGGATGAAGAGAGAGAGAGGGAGGGAGAAAGAGAAAGGGAGGGAGAAAGAGAAAGAGAAAGAGAGAGACAAAGAGAGAAAGAGAGAGAGAGAGAGAGAAGGGAGAGAGAGAGAGGGGGGCACAGGGACAAAGGGGGAGAAACAGAGAGAGAGAGAGAGAGAGAGGCAGAGAGAGATTGAGGCAAGAGGAAAGAAATTGTTTCAGGCTTTGAGCAAACCAGGCATTTACATGATGACTCTGACAGCCATTGCCAAACACACAGCCTTAGCCCCTTTAAATGTCAGCGCAGAAAGTCCATGAGCCCCTGAGGCATCTACCCTCTCTGTCTCCCTCCTCCCCCTCTCTTTCTCTCTCTCCTTGCCCGTGTGGCGCGATGCCTTACAGGCTGTGTCCCATTGACGTCATACATTTGTACGCCTCGTCTGATAGCACACCGGGTTCAAGGCATTTTGCATGCCTCTGCACCCCGCACACAAAAAACTAAAAAAGAGAAGGGTAGAGAAGAGACGTAGATGGAAAAAAAAAGGAAAACCAGCACTCGGCCGTTAACAAACGACGTCTGCCGTCAGTTCCCTTAGAAAGCCTGCCACGCGTAATAAAATTAATCATATCTGGAGCAGAGTTACTGTATACCAAGCCATGTTTCACTCCTTATTTATTCAACCATGAAACCTATCTCAAAGCATACATTATTCTACAATGAAGATACTGACAGAGGGGAGCATATCAAATGATAACAAAGACTCCAAGGCACAAATACCTATGAATTTAGATCTTAAGATGATTCTATTCTTTCTTTCTCTCTTTACCTAGTTTAATCCTTTTTCTCTTATCCCATAGGTATCCCAATTCCTGTCAAGTTTTCATTCATTCCCTTCAACTGCTTTTTCTTTCTCTCCTTTATTTCTTTCTTTCTTTATCTCTTTTTCTCTCTCTTGTTTTCTTTCTACATCTCTGTTCCTTTCTTCTCTCTTTCTCACAAACAAACCACCCCTATCCCTACCTTTCTCTCCCTCTTTTGCCTTTTTCTTTCTCTCTCCCTCTCTCAATTTCTGGATTCTCCTTCTCCTCCTCCCTCTTACTTTCTACTCCCAAGTATGAATTTGATTCGAGCAAATTATTTTCATGGTTCTTGCTGTCACTTTGTATTTTCCGGGAGACTGCGAGAGCACTGTGGCAATTGTTACATGCAGAGAACCCCCGGTTGCAAGGCAATAAGGTGCTACATGCACGACCAAATTACAGGACCATAGGTCCTCTGTCTCCAGCACACGCTTTCTCAGCAACTAGCACATAGGTGGATGGGGCACACCTACCAAGCAAGGGGAACATCATAATACACACTACAAGACAAACATACGCAAGCATATCATACAGAAACGTCTCATAAATTATCTCGTTATCCTATTTCACATAGTTGATTTACGAAAACTCTCTCCTGTCTTTTCAAAGTATATTCTTTTCATTTCATCCTTATCTAACTCACTTGACATATGAAGTTCTCTCCTGCTGATTTTCATTATTTTCAGTATGCAATTTCATTGCTGGTTTGTGGAATTCACAGGAGACTTCATGTGCAGCATACATTTGTACGTTGTAAAACAAAGCAATGTTATTAATGCAAAGGAGTTCCTACAGGGTTAGTACAACCACATTAAAGGTACTGTATCCCTTTTGCAGCAAACACCAAATTCTGTAGAACTTTGCAGGAATTATGAATATGTCACATTTGTCCTATCTGTGAAATTTAAAGGTTAGCAGTGTCCTAGTATTCAAATTATGCAAGGAAACCTGTTTACTTTCTATACTTAACTATGATTGACTGACTTCTTTTTTTCTTTGGTAATAACATGATACATAAAATGAGTTGTAAAGGGTACATGAGCATTTGTTTATGTCAATTACCGACTTCTTGTATTCGCCAAAATCAAACTGATTGAATATTTGTGCGGCACAAAACATACAACAATTTGGTACAAGGGTCTGAAAATCAGACTATTTACTAAAAGAATTGCAATCCTTCAAGTCAATTCTTCAACTAATGGTTGTTATTTTCCCACAAAAAGACTTCAAGCCCTTTCCTTTTAAAGGAAGTTTTAAATTAGTATTGTCTTTCAATTGCCATTGCCATTGGAATTTAACTTTTTTCATTTTTTTGGCCTGCAAAATGGGACATAGTAACTTTATTATTAGTTTGTTTGAAAGTCTAAAATCTTCCTTGAATCCAAGAGAACTCTTTTCTGGGCCAAACAGGTTGTAATTCATACTGAATCATTCACCAGTTTGTGAAGCAGGACATGTCATGCAAATCGTAAAGCTCAAGCACCAATTCATTCTCCTAGAGAGAAATGATTAAACTTCTCTACGTTATGTGCTCAAATCCTTCTCTATCCAACTAATAAATTGGGCTAATCTGTCTTCCAATTTAATTTTGCTAAAACTTACACAAGGGGATGTTTGATCTGGTGGCTAGACAACTTTTCTGTTACATCTTTTTTTTCAAACAATGGCAAATTAGCTGCTGCTGCTAAGCCACTAAAATGAAAAAGGAACATCAATACACAGCATATTTTATCCTCGATTTTCTTATCCTTTGTATGCTGATCACTTTATTTCTAAAATCAAACACAAGTTCTATTCAATTTTTAAATAAGATTGCATGACTCTCAGCATACTCTTAAAATGGTGATCAATAAGTAGCTCCTTGATGTTTGTGTGGATGCATATATGTGCCATCACTCTACCTGGGTAATTATGCATTATTTTAATACTCCCTGTAAACCCATCATCCCTCAATTCTCCCATCCATGACTCCATGCAAAGTAAGGCCAGACACCCCCCAAAATGCAATTCATTTCTCCATTCTCCCATCCATGACTCCATGCAAGAAAAGGCCAGACACCCCCCAAAATGCAATTCTTTTCTCCAAGCAGGCATGGGGTACAAAATTTACATTTATGCCCTGGGTACGTCGTATCAATGCTCATCAAAAATGGAGATAATGTGTGTAGAGGATGAGACCCTGAGGAGTAGGATAATCAGACTTTATACATCTTTGATGACGTCTTGGCTGCCTCTACATGGAATAAAACACACCATCAAAACCCATTCCAACACGCCTCTATATTACTGAATGAGAGGACCATTAGATCCTTGTTCTGTGCAT
Organism: Strongylocentrotus purpuratus; assembly: GCF_000002235.5. Lineage (NCBI taxonomy): Eukaryota > Metazoa > Echinodermata > Echinoidea > Camarodonta > Strongylocentrotidae > Strongylocentrotus > Strongylocentrotus purpuratus. The sequence continues at coordinate 1,401,978 of NW_022145611.1, forward strand.
ATTGGTGTAGAGACACTTAACCCATTGCCTATGCAAAGTGGGAGTCTTCTGTAATAAAGCCTATGGGAATAAGAGAATGCACAAGTCAATGGGTTTGTATACTGCAGATAAAGTTGAGTACCGGTCATGCAATTCCATTTTGAATTAATTTACAGGGAAAGGTTGGTTCTAGAGTACATAAGAAGGATTATCGGTCTGTATTGTGAGGTTCAGAAACCATTAGAATAATAATGATTTGACAACAAGCTTAAGGAAAATACTAAACCAGTGATATTCCAGTCACATTGACGAATCCGATGCCAGACTGACTATGGACCAAATAAAGAATTAAATGATCCAGACTGGATAAGAATTGGTCAGTTTGGAGTTCATTTGACATTTTAACTGAGGTATGATAAAGGTATTGCATATGAATAAGGTTTTTTTCTCTATGATATTTATTTCATTCATTTCAACATAATTATATTCGACTTGTGATTATATGATCCTAATTTATACAGAAACAGAAATAAATAAATGAATCTTAAGCACTGGTATTTTATTCAATTCATACATCAATACATAATAACATTTGATTATGATGATAATAACATTCAATATTTAGAGCAAGTAAAAAAAAAAAAAAAATAAATTAAATTGACATGGATAAGTATATGTATATATATATATATTTAAACACATGCACACAAGAGATGTCCAAATTGGTCCAAATTTAAGACTATAATTAGATATAATATATGTCAAATATGAGGGTATTCTATGGTGGGGTAATCCTTGATAAATAGGTTTCTACTACCATAGCTAGCCTCAACCCACCATCTCTCTATCGTTTACAAACCAAGGAACAGGTATTTGCTGCCCTAAATGTTACCAATAAGCAAGAGAAGGAAACATAAACTAAATATCACAAGTGTCACTGTACACGTTATTTGGTCTGATCCACAGTTCTAAGGACTGTCAACTCAATAGTTGGGTAAGTGAATTGCCATTTGGTCTACAACCCGATTAGTCTATTTCCATATGATCGACACCCAGTCCATGTAATATCCACATGGGCTAATAATCGTCTTCTTATCATTTGGTCTAATCTCCTATTAGTCTACTACCCATTTGGTCTTTTTTAAATTGATTCTAACAACCAGATAGACTACTTCCCAGTTTGTCTAATGCCTATTTCGTCTATCCGTTAGGTCTAATAATCATTTGATTGATTATTATTATCTTTAATTAAATTATTATCGGAACATATTGATAGTAGACAAAATGGGAACTAAACCAACTAGGGATTAGACTGACTGGAAATTAGACTAAATGAGCAATAGACCAAATGGACGGTAGATTTATTGGAGATAAGACCAAATGGCTATTAGCCAAAGTGGTCATTAGACCAAATGATAAGAAGAAAAAATGATTATTATATAACCAACTTAAATAGACAATCTTAGTGTAGACCATATGGTATTAGACCAATTGGGAAGTAGACAAACTGGTTGAAGACCCAACAGCAATAAACCGTTGGGGATACAGGTGTGTGTGATATCATTTTCAGGCTGTCCTACTAGCTTTTCACCATAGCATCGTTCATGAAAAGGACAAAGGGGAAAAACATGTTGTAAAGCGGTATCCTGTTGATCAGAGAATCTCTCAAAATGGCCTCCTAACTCCTTTGAAATGAGTGAGAAGGTTTGAGCATAGAGAGTGGAGAGGACGAAATGGTTAGGACAAGACAATTGGATCAACAGCATGAGCTTGTTTAAGGTCGGGGCTAGCCGCTTTGTGCAGAGGGATGTCTGTAGAGGGTTACAGGCTTAGTAATCTGTTCACATACAGGTTTAACCCTTGCTTTCCAACTCCAATGCCTATTACACACCAGACATTGAATTTCAGGTAATCTTTGAGTTCTACACACAAACCAATGTGAGCATTGATTCTTCTCTTGTTATAACTTGTATACTGATGATAATCCAAAATCATAAATTGGATTCTTCTGTTGAAATGACTTCTATATTATAAGAAATAATCAAAAGTTTTGAATTTTATTTCAATAAACTGATTATATTTTATTTGCTCATACATTTTATAGGATCACTTCTAAATCATTCACCCTTCCAGACAACTTACTTTCATACATACTGAAGAAAAAAATATATTAAACAATACTACCTGTTCACACTGAGGTTACAAGTCAGTGTTGACTAAATATTCTGATCTTAAAATTTTGATAAATAAAAGCCACTAATTTTTTTTCTCCTCAAATATTTGTCTTGCATTGACATAATTATACTTAACTAATTTTAATCAGTGCCACTAGCATGCTCCTTAGATAAGAAGTTCTAGAAAACCCTCAAGCAAGAAAAATGTACAGTATGAACACAGCCTAAATAAGACTTGGATTACTTGATATATTCCTAAATCAAATATTGTTTTCACAATATGAATACTCTGTCATGAAAGGCTGCTTTCACATTTGATTATTAAAATCAATTTAAGTATTGATTGAGTATCGAGAGTGAATGCACCCTCCCTAGATACCAAGAACCTCTCTTGCTAAGGCGTTGAGAGGAAAAGCCCCTTCAATTGGAAGCGTTCCTTGATTACATTAAATGCCTCCCTCGCTTGACTGTCAAGATCCCAATCCTCTCCTACAGACCCATTCGTGATCTCCATCATCGCTCCGATCATATTAAAGAAACTCGATCCAATTAGTTTGTGCCGAAAACGTCATTCCCCCTTCGTGGCTGCGGTAGACGCCTAGCCCCGCTCCCTGCACCCTGGCTGGCAGCACCCTTTTCTTGTGTTGGCGAAACAAAACAGGTGGTTTGAACGGCGAGGGGCCGCGACGGCCAGCTGATCCAGACGATGACAAAATCATAATTGCATGAAAAATTGGGAATTTCTCTCTTGCATTACGGAGACTCTTGTCTCTAATCAAGCAGGCTCATCAGACCAATATAATGGTGAGAGACGGTGTTTCACGTCATAGCAAAGTGACATAGACATATTCATGTGGGTGGCAGCATCAAGGGACGCTCTAACAAGTTTGGCTCAGGATGCATTCAATATTATCACAAGACATCACAGGTATGGATATCATGAGGACTTTTCCTCATCATCTCATGTCTTTCTTCCCCACTTCATTTCATTACTTAACTCATATTTATTGCAGACATGTAATATTAGTTTATATTTGCAGGACACCCACAGGAAACAGGAAAGAGAAAGAGAGGAATGTCCTACTTCTCTTTCATTCCCTCTCTCACTGAAAGGAATTTAATCAGAAGCATATGGAAATAAATCCATATGATTTTTTTTTTCTGATAACAATCATGATGTATTAAATGAAACATACCAAAGATTATGTGATTGTTAGCTTATTGAAATAGATCCCAACACTTTATATTACACTAACACTATAACAGCATTGGAAGTAAAATAAACACAGGCAAAATTTAAGTGGCCAAAAAATGATTTTTAAAATACATGCCTCTTAAAAACATTAAGTTCAGACAGACTGCAGGTCATGCACATTGAGTACAATATGCTGATTATATTTCAAGTTCCTGAAATGGCACAATCTCCCTGCAAATCAAAGAGCTTGAATATATTCATATCAGAAGTTTTGTAAATCTAGAATGTAAATGCTACACTTATAAAATTTTCTGTCAAAATGATGAATAGTTGAGTAAGAATGCAGACATGGTTTGATTTCCAACTTGTACTGTTATGGATGAAAACGAGTAATGAAATAATAAAACAAAACACTATTCTTCATAAGATTTCAAATCCCCACAAGAGGTATAAAATTATGAGCATCCTTTTTTGCATTTGAATTAATCAGTCACAATAATTCAAAATCATTTACACAGCATAACGCCTATGCAGAAACTGAACAGGTCAAGTTAATTTGGAAATAAAATGAAGCACTTCCATGAGCCATGTATTCTGACAGAGTTTACTCATTCTAATATATAGAAGAAACTAAGAACACAGGAAGCACAACAAAAAAAGAAAATGAGAAGTTTACGAAAGAGTAGGAAACAAAGTAGAATTAGTGACAAAAGAGAAACCCCAGAAGAATGCATGGAAAGAGTAAGACACACTAAAGAGGAGAGGAAATGGTGATAGGATGATTTGTGAGCCACTTCTGACTGTCTTATGCAAGTCGTTAGGCCCTGTGCAATGGTTGGGCGGAGGCTACAAAATGGCCCCCAGGCTCATATAAAGTCAGGAGCCTCCAGGGGAATGTTGACAGGAGTCTAACTCCGTCTTTAGATTCAGTGGCATGGTTATCACACTCACAGGTCTACTGAGAGGGCAATAGGATACCACCTAACCAAATCTCATTTATAGACAGGCAAAGAATAAGAGCATTGGCACAGAATAATGCCTGATCTTCTTCTCAACATCATTTATACACAGGGAAAGAATAAGAGCATTGGCACGGAATAATGCCTGATGGCCAGCTTAAAGCATGTCAATCTTTGGACAAGAAAGTTGTAAAGCTTTCACATGGTGTTCTTATTAATTAAAGCACATATCAAGATAAATATTAATTTGAATAAAGAGAGAAAGAAATCAGTAATCATGAGAACTCTGTCTTTAACAAATTACAGAGCTCAAACTTTGAACCATTCCCAGTATCATAATACAAAAACATGGATTATATTTACATATGTCACAATCTATATGAATAAATTAAACAGTATTTGCTGAAAGTTGCATAGGATGTCCTGTAATTGCATTCAACTTCTACTTTTTATTGTTATTTTTAATAGGAGTAAATTTAAGTTTTGGTAGTGATGAAAAATATATTCTCACAAAATTACATATAAGTACCAAAATAATGAATCAGCTTCTGAAGCTTGATTTAATGTGTAGCAAAGAATGATCAGAGCATCCATCTTGGAGTGGAATGCATCTACATGTACCAATATTCAGAAATACTTACAATGATGTGGATGATGAAGAGTGTACAGCCCCCCCCCCCCCCCACCCCCGTCCCCCTCCCTCCCTAAACCCATCTGCAGTGACAAGAGACAGTCTAGTGGTACGCTATCAGGCATGTCCCACACACTCATATTTATGTCCTGTTTATCTGCGTATCCTAACAGGTTTCACACAGTCATTTGTCATATCTGCCATCTCTGTAATTTCACTCTAAGGGACAAGCACGGCTTACCATCCCTACCTATGGCTCCGTCTTAAAACGTCTGAAACCTCGAAGATGCCACAGCAGGCTTCTGGGAATATTTATAATTCTTCAAGGCATTCCTTCTTTCCTGAGAAAATACTTTTTTTTCTTTATATAATGTGTTTCATGAAGTATGGGGTGAGGCTAGAACATATATTCTTTACAAGGCAGTGTCCTCTAGAAGCAAGTAGGTGGGGTCATGTCAGGGAAGGGGGGGGGAACATTAGTTCTGGAAAAGCCAAAGTTATAGCTCATTCCATCTGTGCATTTATACATTTTTGCATCTGTTTTGTTTAGCAGAACATCAGTTTCAAGTTTCAACATATCTTCACAATTTTGTCACAAATTATTGGTGAATAATATAGAATCTCAAATAAAACACATTCAGCATTCAAGAATAACCAGATGTCACTTAGTCTAGGATATTTCCCCCAAATACTTCTACACTTTTTTTCTTGAAATATCAATGGAATTATCTTTCTATACCTTTCCACCCAACAAAATACAGGACAGTCATAAAAAGAGGAAATGACAGCTGCATTGATCTTTTATTTATATAATTTAAAGTTATTTCACAATATCTTACCATTTAAACACAATCTATATATACATTTGGAAAATTGCATCTGAAATTACGTGCAAATACTGCAATAGAGAAGAAAATGTTTTTCATGTTCGATTATATTGTCCTGAAGTAATTGTATTCTGGCGTAAAGTAAAATGTTGATCTATACTATTTATGATTTACACATCAATATTAATTAAAAAGTATTACCCGGTAGTTACTGGATATGACATTGTTAATTCTTTGTAACATTATCTTATTGTTTGCTCAATATACGAGGTGTATGTTCTGAGTAATTTGAAATTCAAACAATTTAATTCAGTTGTTATGTCTCTTGAATTTAAAAGAGATCTCATAGATAACTTGAAATGCCTTGTAAAGAGAAAACAACTTAAATAATCACCGGAAAAGTTTGCAAGATTAACGAAATTCTGAAGAAAATGATGTTAACAGTCTACAAATTTGAAAACATGTATTACAGTAAATATTTTGTGAACTTGTTCAATCACGTAAACTGTGCAATATTCATATTGTATACTTATAAGCAATACATTCCTCATAAGGGGATTGACAACAAAATCTTTATAGATCTTTGTTAGATGTGGACTCCCCAAAACAGAACATTACTTTTACATAATAACCACCCTCATATGCTCTTTTGAGTACTTTCATTCAACTTGCCCACTCAAACAGAACAGCCAATGTTGATTCAAAGATATAAACAAGAAGGACTCTACTATAGCCCAGATAGAAAGATTTGATGTGAGCAAAAAATGATAAACTGCTGTTTATGCTACGTTTACACTATGTTCCCGGCGACCACGGCAGCCCCGTTTGCCCGAAACGTAGTGCGCCGTGGGATTTAGACCAATTTTATCTCTGGATTCAAGTTTTGTTACGTCTTGCCAAGTTTTTTCACGGTTTACCACGGTGTCCGTGACGGGCCGTGGGGGGAAGGGGATGCTGAGTCCCAGAGGCTCCAAGGCGCACTTCAGTTCGGCCCGCGTTCTACCACGGATGCCAGAACGTTCCCTCACGGCCCGTCACGTCCTGATGGGGTCCCTCACGTTTCCCACGTTCTGGTCAAGGTCTGACACGTTTTTCACGTTCTGTCAAGGCTTTGTACGGATGAAACGTGGACGCAGGGCATCTTTGGAGCACGTTTGTGCCGGCGGTATAAAAAGAAGGTCTCCCAAGCAATAGCAATCATGGTATTCTGAGACCTCGCGTTGTGTCAGACCGTAGTAGAACGCAACGCGCCGTAGCGTGCCGGGCGCTTAAATCGTCCCACTACGGACCTTCCCCAAGTTTTGTTACGGCCTATTACGGACTGTCATGTTTTGTAACGTTCACCCCGGTTTATTACGGCCTACTAGGTTTCTCATCCGCACCGTGACTGCCGTGGCAAATTTTTTGACAGTTCAAAAATCTGACACGGTATCCACGGCAATCACGGCCTGCCACGTTTGCCCATACGGTCCCCCGCGTTGTGTCACGTCAATCCCGTTTCGTCCACGGTGGCCTGAAACGTGGTTGCCGTGGCCGCCGGGAACATAGTGTAAACGTAGCATTAGACCCAGCTGGTCACTTGGGCAGGCAAAGAAAATTTTGATAATAACATTTTTCAATATCCTACATGTTATACAGTAGGCTTGCAGTTGCACCATGTGAGAGAGAGGGAGGATTGAAAAGGACTCTCTGTAATCTGTTTTTGAGTGTGTGTAGTCTTGAAAAAGACTGTTGGTTATCTTTCTTAGCTTATAGTTCTAAGGAGAACTACAGCGCCTGTAGGAGAGGATGGGTGGTTTCAAACAGGTTTACTATCCGTCATCAGGAGTGGTGAATAGCTAGCGTGCATGAGCTTAAGTCACCGGGTTGCAGACGTGGGGGTACTGTACGAGACCGTGTGGGCTTGAGTCACCGGGATGTGGATTTGGGTGGGTTGCTTGTCTGTCTGGGCTGCAGTCTCCGGGTTGCGGACTTGGGGGTGCTTCAAATCCATGAGTGGGGTGTAGTGTCAGTGAGATGCTGTGTCTGTCCCCGATGAAGGTGACGGTGTGGTGTTGGCGAGATGCTGGGTGTGTTCCAGGCGTAGGCGGCGGTGTGGTGTCGGCGAGATGTTGTGTGTGATCCCGACGAAGGCAGCGTTGAAGTCTGCTACCGTCTGCTATGCATTGTAGCTGGCAACTATTTTGTGAGTTTGGCTGGTGGCGGTGGTTGATGTACGGGTGCCTGCGGCGGGGGTGTAGGCGATGTTGGGGGCGTGACCGGGTACTTGTCGATGAGGGGTTTCCAGATGTGTAATCCCGAGTCTTGGGACTCGGTGTTGTGACGGTGAATTTCGATGGCTTCTCGGATTCGGCTTGTGTGCCAGTGCTTCAAATATTATGGAGATGAGATGACTGTTGTCCCATTCAATGGTGTGTTCATGTTGTTGGGCGTGTTTGACGATGGCAGACTTATCCCAATCGCCAAGTCTGAAGCTGGTTTTGAGCTCCTTGAGTCTTGTTTCCAGATTTCTCCCAGTTTCACCAATGTAGCCTTTTCCACATTCGCATGGAATCTTGTAGACTCCCGCTTTCTTGTGGTTTGGATGCTTATCTTTGTGGGAGTGGAGTATCGATTGGAGTATGTTGGAGGAACTGTGTCGAACTTGGATGTCTGCTGCTTGAAGGATACGTTGGATCTTGTGAGAGGCTTTACCGATATAGGGTACAACAAGAGTTTGTTTAGGTGGTGTAGCTGCAGGTTGGTTCTCTTCAGGGCTGGTGTTGGCTGGGGGCTTGCTGGCTGGAGTCCTGGACTTGATCTTATGTCTTGGGTATATGTTGATGGTAGTTAGAGCTATAGTGACGTGCTTGATTCCTGGTCCAGATGGTCGGCATCGCTGAGTTGATGGGCTCTGCGGATGAGGGTGTTGGGGAATGATTGTAGTATGGCTGGATGGTGGAAGGATCTGTAGTGAAGATATCTATTGACGTGTGTGGGTTTCTTGTAGACTTGGTGAGCGGCCTTGCCGGATGGCAATTTGGTAACACGGATGTCTAGGAAGGGGATGCTGTTGTTCTGCTTTGTCTCCATGGTGAATTTGATGCTCGGGTGATGCTGGTTGATGTGGGCGAGGAAGTGGTCTAAGTCACGTCTCCTATGTGGCCAGATGTGTTGTTGATGTATCGGAGCCAGAGAGATGGGCGTTGTGAGAGAGTCAGGAGTGCCGTTGTTTCGAAGTGCTCCATGAAGATGTTGGCGATAACAGGTGAAAGAGGCGATCACATGGCTGCGCCTTGAAGATGCTGGTAGTAATTGTCTCGCCATTTGAAGGAAGTTGAGTTGAGGCAGAAGTACATGAGGTCATGTATTTCATCCGGCGTCAGGGGAGTGCTGTCGGGGAGGGTGTCATCAGCTTTGAGGCGTTCTTTGACGATCCGGCAGGATTCGGTGACAGGAACGTTGGTGAAGAGAGATTCAACATCGAAACTGACTGTGATGTCCGTATCGTGTATGGTGGTCTTGAAGAGGGTATCAACGAAATGCTTGGAGTTATTGATGTGGTGCTGCGACTGTCCTATGAGTGGTTGGAGAATGGAGGTCAGGTTTTTGGATGTATCATAGCAAGGCGATCCTCGGGTTGAAATGATGGGGCGAAGTGGAATGGTGGGTTTGTGTATCTTCGGCTGGTCAAACAGGATGGGACAGGTAGCTGAAGATGAAGGAAGTTTGTGGAAGGAAGTAGAGTGGCTTGGATATGACTTCTGTTCTGTGAAGAGAGAGGAGTCGCTGGTTGAGTTTCCTTCCCGTTGCTAGTGTGGGATCCTTCTTCAGTTGTTTGTAAGTCAGAGTCTCGAGGAGGGCACCAATCTTATTGTTGTAGTCCCCTTTGTTCAGAAGTATTGTAGCGTTGCCCTTGTCTGACTGTAGAATGTGTATTGACGAGTTGCTGCTTAGATCTTTGATAGCGGCTCGTTCTGGTTTGCTAATGTTGGGTTGTGGTGGCTTAGCTGTCGATAGGGCTTGGGTGACTTGGAAACAGATTTTATCCGCTGCGGTTTGGCTCAGGAATCTCAGTTTGGGTTCCACTTGTTGGATGACTTCTGAGAACGGGATCTTCTTGGGTGAAACGGCGAATTTGAGACCGAATGATAGGACTTTGTGTTCGGTATCTGTGAGTGGATGGTTGCTGAGGTTCATAACGGTGCCCTTGGTGCCGGTTGGTGTAGTCTGGTTGGTTGATTTCTGGCTGTTGGTTAGAACTTTTTTTAATTTGACGATCTGCTTCTGTCGGGTTGACTAGAAAGTTTTTCAGCTGTAGAGGTGTTGAAAGCCTGGCATTTCCGAAGATCAGTCGGTTCCAGTAGTTGGGAGAGGTTTGCTTCTGATGTGTGGATGTCTTGTTCCATGGTATGGAGTTGATGACGGGTGTTGGCTCTCTGACAGGGGCTTGTCCTGCCTTATGTATGATCAGATTTGCTCGTGGAGTGCTGATTGAAGATTTGAGTTGTAGTCCGGTTGGGGTGATGTTTGAGTCACAGCAACGTTTGAGGAAGGTTAGGGGATTCTGGAGTTTGGCTTCTTTAACATAGTTACGCTGCAGTTGCCTGGATGATACTTGGTAAGATGCTGCTTATAAGTATCGGCTTGCATGGTGATGTAGTGATGATATACAGTAGGCTTGCGGTCACACCCTGTGAGAGAGAGAGAGAGAGAGAGAGAGGGAGGATTGGGGAGTCCTGATAGGGACTCTCGGTAATCTTTCTTGAGTGCGTATATTCCTAAAAAGGACTGATGGTATAGTCTTGAAAACGACTGTTGGTTATCTTTCTTAGCTTATAGTTCTAAGAGGAACTATAGTGCCGGTTGGAGAGGATGGGTGGTAGAAGTGGCCCGATGTTTCGAACGGGTTGACTATCCGTCGTCCTACATGTTATTCTTTCAACCCCTCTGCTCCTTTCTCGCCTTGTTCCCTCAATATCAAACTTTGAATCTTGTATGTACACATTATTTATCACGCTTTGTTTCTTAATCTTGCTTTCCTTTGCTCTCTCTCTCTAGTCCACTTCATTCTGTCTACTTTTCTCCCCCCCCCCCTCTCTCTCTCTCTCTCTCTCTCCCCGTCCTCCTCTCCCCGTCCTCCTCTCCATTCCTATCCCACTCCTGTCCTTCTAAACCCAAGGAAGAAGTAAAAATCCAGACGTGCTCATCCCCCATCAACATGCAATGAACAGCCAATGTGAAATTCCAAGGCTGATTCACCTCACTTATTTTCTATTGGAAAGGATATTGACCCACATACCCCAAATATCTTAACCCCTCTACTGCTCAATTAGTCAACATACATCCATCCCTATCATGAAAATTTAGTTTATACAAGGCTGACCGATTTGCTTTCCTTCTGCAACTATTCTGCACATTTTTTACATTCCTTCTTACAACTATTATATCTATTAATAAAATTGGATGAATAACTATTGATAAAATGCTGGAATACGATGCACATTTGCAGTAGAAGAAGTATTTCTACATTTGACTTAATGTTGCCAATTTGAAGATCTTCTGCTCATTCACATATAAATATGTAATTAAAAAACTTGACAAAATCACAGGTCTAAAGAGTAAAATCTAGCCATGTTTGTCCTTACAATCGATTCAGGCCCCCCTCCCCCCCCCCTTGAAAGACAGTGTGTACACATCTAATGTAGATATCAAGTAGGACCGCACCACTAATGACATGATCAATTCGGAATAGTTTCCTACAAGAATTCAAATGGCTACACAAGATAAAGCAACTAATAAACAGATAATCAAGCTCGCACTTGACGAAACAAAACAAATAATCATAAAATTATGCAACTCCTGTTTGGTTGTTTAATATCCATAGCAATATAGCAAAAGACAGAGTGACAAAAAAGTGTTAATCATTTCTCCAACACAGTGGAAGGTTTATTCTATGTGCACTATAATATACCACACTGAATTCTTATAATTGTATTGTAATCTCAACAAATTTTCAATGCATCTACATGTACAAATGAGTGACATTTTTGTTTTCCTATGAGGCCTAAAAAAAAATGTTGTATTGCCCTTTAGGTGCCAAAACATGGGTCGGTCGGTCAAAAATCTTTTTCTCTTTCTTTTTTTTTTTTTTTAAACTCCCTCTTTGGGCTGATATTTCTCAGTTTTAAATCCTTTAATACATTTTTTTCTGAAAAACGGTAAAACAAAAACTTTTTTAAAAAGCCAACCGTAGATTTCAAGATTTTGGGGTCGGTCGCAAAGGGCAATACAACATTTTTTGTTTTTTAGGCCTGATATCAGATAGAATTTGCACTGTACTGATTTTTGTTACAAAAAGTATGTCATGTGATAAAATTTGATATTGTATGATTGTGTGGGGCCATGGAAGGAGTGTTCACGGCGCGGTCTGAGTCAGATGAGAATCCATGAATCCTTCAACCACACTACTTAAGTTCTGGACGGGACTTGTTTAGTGAACCGATAAGAAGAAGAAGATGCGATCAAATGAGAAATTTAAAGATGCCACTGCTATTTATTTTATTTTTTTTCTCAAAATGAATTATTTTAAAATGAGACAAAATCTTAAAAAGAAAAAGGGAGTACAACAAAAATTGCATTTTTTATATAAAAAAGATGAATACACTATCCCACATAAATAACAATAAATCTGGATTTATATAGTACTTAATATGGTAAACTATCCAATATTAAATACCTCACTTTACAAATCTAGCCAACTGATTGGTCGAAATTGGAGTCGTGCCTCGAAATTCTGGTTACCATGAAATAGTAAATGTTGCTGGGATTCTTTGTGGAATGCGCATTGGTTTACGTGTTAAAATGTTCTTTCGTCGAATGCGCAGCCCGGCTACCATACATTTTTGTGCAATTAATTTGGTTGCTACATTTTGCACACAGTGCAAGACGACCGCCGATCTCGATTGTAGGCTTAGATCTACATGTAATGACAAGATGACACCCCTTTGGAAATATGGAGATAAATCTGCTCTTTCATATGACATCTCATTTATTGAGTATCACCTTCAAGTTCAGGATCACAAGCATTAAACTACTACTTTTTGAGATTGAGAGGTGATCGCAACAGGCTGACCTTCTTCAAGCTCTGCCTTATTTTGCTTACTATTTCCTCACTTTTGATAGAGGCATCATCAATTTAGTACTAGTCTGTTTGTTTTAACACCACGATTAATCTGGACCAAGTTCAGACAGTTTATCTTGATATTGAGTGAAAGGAGAGTGGACATAGATTTGCAGTTTGGATTGCATGAAGTTACAACCTGAACTATACCACCATTCTGCATGTATACAGTGAAGTTCACTCAAGCAGCCTTTCTATTGTCCTCATGAATGGTCACTTGGATCATAGACTATGCTTGGATCTTCAATGGAGTTGGTCAAGCTGATCACTTTTGTACTCTTTTTATCTACCCTGGGAAGAAGTGCATTCACTGGGCACTGTACTTTCAACAGTGGCTTGTTAAGTGCATGGTGTACAGTACAAGCTAAAACTAAAGCCCCTGAAAGTTCTGGGAAGTCGCCTTGCATACTATGCAAATACTACATCAACTCTTCAGCTTCAACTGTTGATAGCGGGTGATGTGAACCCGAACCCTGGGCGTATCAGCAATGACTCGACCTTGGAAAAGCAGAACCATACATCAACTACCTTACCTCCAAACAACCCGCGAAAATACAGCAGGTATGAACTTCTACAGCTTAATGTACCTGGACAACAGAGAACTGAACTCCAGAGAGAGGTAAGAAAGAACATTTGCTGTCTTGGTATTGAGAGAAGAAATGAGAGGAGAAAATGGAAGAGCCACAGAGGGAAAAGGGCGGGAAGGAGAAAGCAGAGACCTATCCCAGTACGTATTACAACATGTAACCGACCTTGCTTTGAACAATGCTCTGAAACAGGGAACTCATCATCAGAGTAACCTCATCAGTGTTCCAAGATTAAAAACTAACATTTCTTCTAGCACAAAACTGTGTCTGTGGAATGCTCGTTCTCTTAGAAATAAAGTTCATCTTATTTGTGATTATGTTCTTGAACATGACCTTGACATACTGATCATTACAGAGTCATGGCTGAAGGAAGACGATCAAGTCGTCATTGGAGAATGCACACCACCGGGTTACATGTTTCATAGTTCACCTCGAAAAACTGGTCATGGAGGAGGTATCGCAGTCCTCTTTAAGTCAGAGCTTAATCTAACTACAAAGCCAGTCTCTAACGTCACAACATTTGAATCCGTTCATGTTATCAGCAGGACATCGACACTTCACATCGTTGCCATCTACCGTCCACCACCTTCGACTGCAAATGGACTAACTGTTCCAGATTTCCTGAACGAGTTTGAGAGTTTTCTAACCGATTTATCAGTCCTTCCAGGCAAATTACTTGTGCTTGGAGACTTCAACTTCCATGTTGGTCAGTGCCTTTCTTCAAGCGACATCCTCCGCCAGTCTTCGTCAGCATGTCATGGGTCCAACTCATTCGCATGGTCACACATTGGACTTGGTATTTACAAGAGAGACGGAATCCTTAATTAAGAAATGTAATATCTATGATGTACAAATGTCTGATCATTTTGTTATTGATGTTCAATTAGACATACCTTTACCGCAGCCACAAAAGATTCTCACAATATCTCGAAATTTTAAAGCAATCAACAAGGAAATATTCTTGACAGCTTTGTGTGAGTCAATATTGGATTTTAACCACCAAGGAGATCCTGAATCTGGGTTCAAGTGGTACAGTGAAACTATGCAATCACTTCTGGACGAATCTGTCCCTCCAACCGCAAAAGAACACCCTGTACGACGAAGGATGCTGTGGTACAATGATGAAATTCATTTGGCACATCGTGAAAAACGTCGAGCTGAACGAAAATGGAAAAAGACTAAATCAGATGTTGATCGAGATGAATTCTTCGACAAACAACGTTATTCATCAAATCTGACTCGTCGCACAAAGATAGCGTATTTTCAAGGTACTCTATCCTCGTGTGAAAATAAGGATCTCTACAAGACAGTTGATTATTTGTTGAATAGAAAGATACCATCTCTTCCTGTACACGACTCAGTTGAGACATTATGTAATAACTTTCTAACATTCTTTGATGATAAAAAAAAGAAGATTCAGGGTAGCATTAATGATGAACAGCACATTTCTACATTTGATCCGGATATGTATAATCAAGTGTATGTAAAATCATTTTCGTGTTTAGATCCTACAACTGAAGATGAGTTATTGAAAATTATTCTAGCTTCTCCTAGTAAGTCATGTAGTTTGGATCCCATTCCACCTTGGTTACATTGTCTTCTTCCTGTATTGACAAATATTGTTATTTCGTCATTACAAACGGGTACATTCCCTTCTGCAGCTAGGTCAGCCATAATTAGACCTCTTATCAAGAAGCAAAATCTTGATAAAGACTGCTTGTCTAATTATAGACATGTGTCAAATTTAAGTTTCTTGGAAAAGCTCATTGAGAAAGTTGCTTGTCGTAGACTCATGGATTACATGAATGAAAATAGATTTTGGGATCCTAACCAATCTGCATATAGACCCTATCATAGTACTGAAAGCGCACTTATCAAAGTAAAAAATGATATTCTGTCTGCTATGGATAAAGGTCGAGTAGTTTTATTGTTGTCATTAGATCTGTCAGCAGCCTTCGATACTATTGACGTCGGTTATCAACAAGGCTAGGAATTGAGGGTGCAGCTCTGAGATAGTTCAGGTCAAATTTGGAAGACTGGTCCACATGTGTTGAAATAAGGGAGAAACAGTCAGTAGTAGCTTCTAACAAAGTAGGTCTCCCTCAAGGATCCGTATTTGGACCCATAGGATATATTATATCCCTTATCGTAAGATTGTTGCATTAGGTGTGTACACAACAAGAAAAAGAATAGTTTTACTGTAAAAGACGTTTCCTGCCGACTAGATCGGAATAGTTCATTTTTTATTGATGACGTCATGCATAGTACCTTTTTTCCCTAGGGAAAAAAAAAGGTACTGTGCATGACGTCACAATAAAAAATCGCATATTCCTGAACTATGCGTTTTCCTAGCGAGCGCGTACATGATTTCAAATGCCTCCGCGCGGTCAACTCCCGCGGTGTCACGGCGCTCAAGCTTTAATGCAATTTACGCTGTGCGATAACCGCACTACACTAGCGCCAGCTAAACATATTTACATCCTTCAATGTTTCATTTGAGCAGTGCAATTTTCTTTATTTCTTTTCGATCTGAATGTAGATGTGAATGTGAGTATAAGGTTCATGTTATAACAGAAGTGTACAAGGAATGATACAGATGGAAGGGATATAAAACAAATATAAAATGACCCATTCTCGGATCTAGCTGAAACTATTCGCACTCAGGAACATCACTAGTACTTTTTAATAGAATAGTACTAGTTAATGTCCCTTCGATGCGAATAGTTTCAGCTAGATCCTCGAGTGTCATTGTATATTTGTATACTATATATACTTTGCCTGTCCCAGACATCGCTAGACATTATAACGTTTCATATCACACTTATGCTGATGATACACAGCTGTATGTTACATTTGACCCTAAGCAACATAATGGCTTAAATACTGCATTAGAAACTCTTTCAGATTGTCTCACAAATATAAGTATGTGGATGGGAAGGAATAAGCTTAAACTAAATGAGGAAAAGACAGAGTTTTTGGTAATCGGCTCCAAACACAACTTGGGAAACATTAATGATGTTAATCTTACATTCGGAACCACCCAGATTGCACCATCTACATCGGTCAAGAACCTTGGTTTAATTTTTGATTGCAACATGTCCATGTCTAACCAAATAGACCAGCTTTGTAAATCTGTACGATTTCAGTTAAAGAATGTATCACAAATTAGGAAATGCGTATCTGAAGATGCATGTCATGTGATCCGCAGCCATGTTCTTTCCCGGCTGGATTATTGTAATGGGCTGCTTACAGAAGTCCCTCAAACATATATAAGAAGACTTCAAAGTTTACAGCACTGGGCTGTTCGTATTATTTTTCGGTTAGACCATCGTCATGATGCCATGCCTCTACTAACATCCCTCCATTGGTTGCCAATCAAACAGAGGATTGTTTTTAAGATTCTTTTATTTGTATACAAATTTTTTCATGATCAGGTGCCAGAGTATTTTAGTGACTGTCTTGAGTTGTATCGACCTGTACGTAGAAACCTTCGCTCCAATGCAGACCCATTTCGATTGACATTTCATGTGGCTCGTAGTAAGGCAGGAGATCGCACATTCACTGTTGCAGCAGCTAAGGAGTGGAATAAACTTCCCTCCAGTATAAAAGCTGCTCCATCAGTGAATGTTTTTAAGAAACTCCTTAAAACCTACTTATTTCCTACTTGATTCGCTATTATTTTTGTTTGTTCAATGTTATGTTAAGATTTGTGGTTATATTGTTATATTGCATAATATTGTAAGCGCTGTAATATAGTGTACTATGAATAGCGTAGCTAAATGCCTAATAATAATAATAATAATAATAATTAAAGGTTTGCATCTCGATTTCAAAATCATTTTGTTAATGCACGTAGATCTAGACTGCATAGGCATATATGCGTGCAATCTCAATGGCAAGGATCTTAGCACGCAAACTCGAGTAGTGCGCGATCAGACACTCTATTAAGACTAGGTCTCGATAGCGTAAACAAACTTGATTACCATGATTGGTAAGTCCCACATGTCGTAGGCCGGGTGGCAGAAGGGCGTTAGCGCGCGAGCGACCCGAAAACTACTTTTCGAATTATTCGCATTTCAAGATTTGTTTTATATTTAAACTGCTTTCCATCCCGAAAATTGGTTTAAAACATAAAAGACTAAATGATATGTTGTAGTAGAACATGGCCCAATAATTTTTTTCTCGGAAATAAGTCAGTTTTGTAAAAGTTTGAGGTGATTTAGTGCTAACGCCCTTCTGCTTAAAGTTTCATTATTGACCTGACCTGAAATTCGAGCTAACGCCCTTTTGCTAGCCAGGCGACGATGTATTCTATGACCCTTTTTGGTATATAAAATTTATAATGACTGCTTTAATATTCGAGGCACAGTTGTTTTTATAGGCTCTCAGGGAGTTTACATCGTTCTATCACCCCTCGGCACACCTCAGGCCGATAGCACGATGTAACCTCCCCTTGAGTGTATAAAAACAACTATAGCAGTCATTATTACTGTATGAATAACTTCTGATTAACAATTTGATTAAAGAAGGAAATTTAAAATCTTCAGGACCAAGTTTAAATCTATCACCAAATGGTAGAGATTGATAACCTTTATTACATTAAAACTATTTACAATTATTATTGCTATAAAGTGATTGTAGACTTGTTTAGAAATCTATCAATTGCTTAGAGAATGGGGGCGCCCTTCATAGACACAAGCAAGTTGTCAGTCAAAGTGTCTTAAACAAGGAGATGCCAGATATGTCTGTCCATCGGTGGAGTCAGCACCCATGTTTAACATGAGTCATTTGGGTCAAGTCCTATATAATACAAAACACCAAGGCAGTTGCAGGCATCCATTCATGATATCAAATTACTTGATAATAAAAGGGGGTTCCTCTCTTTGTGTGTTACAATGGAGACACCTGAATGTCAGAGTTGAATGCAGCCCAAACGAAGGAGAAAAAAAAAACTAAAAATAGGGGGAAATGGGAGACAAGACCAGGGGCTAAACATGAACTGAGTCATCCTCATGATTCATGCTTGAAGGAGTCTGCCATTCTCCACATGAAAACATTCTCAATGTGGCTCATACTATTCACTCATAACATAAACCATATTCACTCCACAAAGGCTCAGAAATCAGGAGAATGATGATGAGGAGGATAATGATGAGGAGGATGAGGAGGATAATGATGATGAGGAGGATGATGATCATGAAGAAGATGATCATGATGTTGGTGATGATGATGATGATAATAATAACTTTTACCACTACTGTGTCTATTGCATGAGATTGATTAATATGATGATGATGATGATGATGATGATGATGACGATGATGATAACTATTACCACTATTGTTTCTGTTTGCTGCTTTTCTTACAGAAACAAGTGCATTAAATACAAAAGTCAATACAATAGATTTACATCAATTGACAAAATAATTCAATTTGGTAGACCGGAAGTTAATCCTTTGTTATACTAGAAGATTTAAAGATTGAAATGGTATATTAAATTACTACCAGTCGTGTTCCGTACATGTATGCCTCATCTCTAATGTAAGACTAGATGCAAATATAACTTCTAAACTATGTCATTAAAACATAATACTTACAGAATCTGTGTTATAGTAACAAGTCAAAGTAACCACACTTACAGAATATAAACTGCAAAAAGATAACCCATCCAGATATAAGCAGATACTCTATACTAAAACATTCATGTAGGAAGTACAAAGACCTTCTAAATCAACTTAATTGCAGTTACATATATATATATATATATATATATATATATGTCACTGCACTTTTGGTAAAGGGAACACACTCATGATGCCAGTAACTGTATACACTTGTCACTTGTCATCTTCTTTTTCTACATTAAGATTTTGATAGAGAGTTCAAAAGAACAAAATAGAATAATAAAATGAGAAGAAAGGAACATGATGGGGAGAGAGGGGATAGGGAGGGGAAGAAGAGGGAAATGTGGGGGGAGAGAAAAATGGGAGGAAAATGGGGAAAGGGAGAAAGAATTTAAAAAGTCAGAAAAACCAGGGTGTGTGTGAGAGAGAGAGAGAGAGAGGGAGAGGGTGAGAGAAAGGGGGAGAGAGAGAGAGAGAGAGATAAAGAGAGATTGATGGGCGAGTCAGTGTGAAATGGAGCACAGGTCAATCATTTGTTTGATTAGCAAGACTGATGGAAGGCAATTAATGACCAGTGTACCTGTCTGTACATCAGTTCAAATTCCCATTCAAAATATTGTTTCTTCCCCCTCCTTCTCTCTCTCTCTCTCTCTCTCTCTCTTTCTCACTCTCTCTCTCTCTTTCTCTCTCTCTCTCGCACCCACTCACTGAAGGTCTCTAGTACTTGTTTCTATGCCTGTTTATGTCTCTACCTCTCCATCCCTCCATCACCCCTTATCGATCTGTATTGTGCCCCTTTCTTTTTCTTTGACCCAAACACCAAATTATTAATGTGCAAACTCCAGTCTGCTATATGTTTCCACTTATATAACTTTTTTAGTCATTCATGATAAATAATGCCAACTGTATTTTTTTCTCTCAACAAAACGAAAATCATGTAATGCTCATCTATTCATTGGACCTTTTTTCTGAACCCATTTGAAGATTATCCCTTCTCTACCACTCCCTACTACAGTTCATATATCTTTCACTGAAATTCTAGTGTTCTAGAGGGGGAGGTAAGGTCATATCATCATGGAACATTCCTTTCTGCCTAAACCCACCTGCTACCTTCCGCCCCCACCAATCTGTACCCCCAAGTGTCTGTCATCCATCTTATCTTTTCCTCCATCTCTATCACTTCCATTTTCTCTCTTTCTATCCATCTGTCTACCTCTTCTTCACTATATCTCTCTTTTAATTAATTCTCTCTTTCACTCCCACATCTTCTCTTACTTCCATCTAACATCTTTAATCGTAATCATCCCTACACCCCCCCCCCCCACCCCTCCTTCCCTATTTTTCACTCTTGCTTCCTTTTTTCTACATATGCATGTATCTCTATTGATCTCTTTCATCTCATCCTCCTCTTTTTCTCTTCCACAAATTTCCTTCATGTGTGATCTTACCATGACCATCTCCTCTCTATCATATCCACCCCCCCTTATCTACACCTTTTCTACTACCCCCCCCCCCCCTCACCTCACTTTTCTTTTCTTCTCTTGTCTCCAATATTCCCATCTCCCTTGTGACATGTCTATACTGTCGTGCCCCTGAATAATTCTACCAACCTTGAAACATAAGTGTTAGAAACAGACATGAAAGAGAGAGACAGAGAAAGGGAAAGAGAGAACAAGGAAGAGCGACAGAGCAAGAGATAGAATGTCAAGTAGATGACGTCACCTTTTTTTCTTCTTTTCACCAAGACACCATTGAAATGATTGATCTGGCCTGTGTTTTTCATACATATCGCTTCTCTGCAAACCAGGCATCTTAAATGCAAATAATTTTAAAGAAATGACCTTTTCAGCCCGGTGTCTGCATTGACTGAAACAAGGTTGTGTTTCCCCTGGTGAGCTTATGCACATATGCATACTGCTGATCTACTCAATACAGATTAGAATGTCTACTCTGCAACAGTTTGGTTTGTGTTACCGTACTTCTTTCATATCATTAGAGAGAATAGTGTTGAAAATACATTTGTAATTTAATTTTTTAGAGGCATCCAAATTCCTCCTGCTCCCCCTCCCCCTCTCCCTCTCTCTCTCTCTCTCTCTCTCTTCCTCTCTCTTTTCTTACCACTTTCTCTTGCATCCCATAAATAAAATCACAGTTTCATGGATTCAAGAAATAGGGATGAATTCAACAGTACACATGACAGACCTAAAATTTAATAGGATTGAACATTATTTATTAACTAGACTTTTTCACAACCAATATCTACATGAACATCAAAATTCTCTACACTACAGTACTCAGAACAATTATTTTCAAAAAATATTAAGATACAAACCTGAATGGTTATTTCTCATGTAAATTTCAATGTCTCACTTCTCTGTTAATCCTGATCTAAATCTTCCTAAGGTTACTCCATTGAAACTCAAACGTTTGTCACTAAAAGCAAGGGTTGGAAGGATTCATATCACCAGAACAAAACAAAAGCCTTCACAAAAAATTATAATTCTGTTTTCTATTTTGGGGTATTAATGCTCACATAGTTTCTTCCAGTGAATTTCTCTGTTTTTAAATTATAATTAATTGTGAGTTCAACAGCTGGAAGCTTCCAAAAAGTTGGCAACCTTTTGTTTGAAAGCATTTTGACCTCTTATTTTGGTGTATATCTGGCAAGCCTCCAAGCTTGAGGATACCGTTGTCTGCTCAGCTAGTATCCCCGGTGTATCTGCTGGAAATGTTACTAATACAGTCACCTTGTCCTGCCGAACTCCACAATACCCACGATACCGCCTGCCATAGTTTGCCCACATATATCTGGTTACCCACTGCCTGAAGTTAGTCATACTAACAAAAGTATACTTGGTTCAAACCTACAGACACTCATATTACACTTTCCAAACCTAAAAATTAAATTCTACAAATTTGATGAAAATGCCTCTTTTTTTATCAAAACCATTGCAAATTCAAGTGAATTTACGTTTATCAGCAAACAGTGAATGACTTCTCAATTTGTGCTCATCTTTCAAATGAGGAAAGGTGGATTGTTTCAGCAACATTTTAAAGCTTTTTAATTGTCCCTTTGCCACACACACTATCACTATAATCATATAATAATATTCAACATCGTTTGGTATTTGTAATTGTTGACTGAATATTATACAAGTAAGATCAGCGACAGAAACAAATATTTTCACTTTCTTGTGTTCATATCTCATTTATTAAAGTTTGTCAGGAGTAATTTTAGTATGTTTTGACCAACATGATATAGTAAAAGTAAAATAAATTATTTTGCAATTTAGAGCATTCGTTTCAATTACAAAAGTGTAGTGCAAACATGCTATAGTTTAGGCGTGGTTGAACAGCATAAATAAAGGTAGAAAAACACAATTTATACTTGTATTCAATCAAATGTCTGCTGAATATATGTACATTGTTCAAGGTAAATACACAAAAGGCAGATTATTTTTTCCAATAACATTTGAATTATTTCAATATTAATTTCCTTTTCTTTTTTTAATTACATCTTTTCCAAATAAGAAACACTGAATTGTGAATACTGAATGGTGATTTTGACAATATCGTATTCAGCATAAAATATTGTCATGACTCAGTTTAACACAATAAAGGAGAATCTAGTCTGGTTATAGTATATCATTTTTATCTTGCTTCCCTTATGTTAAGTCATTCCTAGCCTCTGAAATGTCAAAGTTAGAAGGAAATTTGCCAATCTGTACATGCCATGACTTGGAAGAGCATACACAACATTTAGATGCAGGTGCATTGTGATGGGATGTTCAGGTTATGCGTCCCTAGGCTAATGGGAAATTGATCAGGAGTCCATCGCTACTCTCTATGTCTACATGCATATTTATCAGTTATTCTATCTATCTGTCTGTCTGGCTGGCTGTTCATGTGTATGTCTGCATGTCTGTATGTGTGTCTGTTTTTGTGTATGTCTGTATGTTTGACTGTATGTATTTTTAACTGTATGTCAATGTCTATGTATGTCTGCCTACTAATTCATTCCATCAGTCTTTCTATCTGTCTATCCATCTTTGTGTCTGATTGTATATCTGTCTTTATTTATGTCTGCGTGTTTGTCTGTCTGTCTGTCTGTTTCTCTAGCTGTATGTCTATTTTAATGTTTTTTCCAGTTGGCCTGCATGTCTCTCAGTCTGTCTGACAGTGTATAGTATCTGTATGTTTATTTGACTTTTATTTGATTCATATCTGTCTGACTGTCTTTGTATCTGTTCTTCTTTACATCTGCCTGTTTGTCTACTTGTCTGAACGTTTTGTTCTCTCTCTCTCTCTATCTCTATCTCTTTATCTACATGTATCTATCTCTCTTTATCTATACGTTTAAATATTCAAAATTCAAAAGTAATGGCACCTTTAACAAATTTTCTATATTCCACATCTTAAATAATACTCTCAAATGTAATCTTAACACATCAAAAGGTAACAAATGGCAATATCACGAGTTCCTCAGCAATTTGGGGAATATCTGAATATCTCGGAAGATGGATGCATAGGTAATGACATTGACAAAATATAGATGAAAATCCTATTTAAACTAGACAGTGTTGATACACTTCAAAACTATGCATTCTCGATGAGGCACATAGACAACATCATCAAGCATTCCACATCTGGTCAACACATTGCAACTGGGTCAAAAATGTGGACATGCACCAAGATGGCTCACTCATCCTTCCAACTTCTTCTTTCTTTCAATCGGATGCTCTATCAACATCAAGATGAAGGCATGCTGCGTGAAGGAATCAATGCTGGAGTACATATTTGTTGTAAATAAAGGGAAACAGTGTTTTTCATAGATGTGTGATCAAAAAATTAATGCCAAATCTTTTCAACTAATCAAAGTACATTGTAAGACCATAGCCACTTCCCATCTGGATCAATATCCATCATTAAATAACAACATTCCCTATGAAGAAATTGATTGTAAACACTAAATGCATGATGAGGCAATTCTGTGTTGGAACTTGAAAAATTCTTAAAATTCAAATTTTCTTCTTGTTGGCAACCAATGTGATAATATATTAGTTTAATGTCTAGACCAACTTAATTAAGTGATGACAGTGCATACTATACTATGGTTTAACATGATTCGCATCACTATCATCATCATTGTCATCATCAATATCCTCATAATCAGACCCACCATCATACTGATGATGTTGATGACCATCATCATCACCACCATCAATACTATTATCACCATCATTTCCATCATCATCATCATCATCATCATCATCAATATCCTCATTATCATTCAACCATCATCATCATCATCATTATTACTCTTATCATTGCAGTTGACATCCACCTTCCTAAATCTACTAAAATGAACAATGACCTAATTTGATTTTCCCACTAAGACAATTCAAATAAGACTGAAAAATTACATCCAGTCTTACTGTATCTCTCACTTACACTGTAAAACAAAATTGAGTTGTGAGCTAATATCAATTTTGAACCAAAAGATTGATATAATTATATATTGAAGATAAATCATCTTTACATTTGCTATCATAATCCCATTTTGCTACTGGCATAATGGGAAATAATAACTTTTATCTAATGATATACGATTGAAAAAGGAGTTGCTAAAAAGGTCAGGAAGACAGATATCCCTAAACACAGTATCATAGGAGTGAGGTCATTGACATCCTACAGTGTGTCCCACAAAGTGACTACTTGAATAAACAGATTACTTAAATAGCATTTCCAAGAAACCTACTCTAGCAACAAATTCATCTGGTACTCCTACGTTTGCACACAACACAAAAAAAGTTCCTATTCCTACTTCCTTCTTAATACTAATGTCAAGGTAAGAAATGCTACCATCAATAGAGTTAATAGTAATCTACTTACCATAGTTGAAAAAGTGAAGAGAAAAATTGATTAAACTATGAAAGAAAAACAAGAGACTTGGACAGTATCTAAAAAAAAATATTAATAATAATCATGTGGCAAATTTTTATCAAAATTCAAATTCTCAGCAACTTTTCATCTCCATAGTCTTTGATTGTGGAACAAAAGAAAAGTGTGGACTTACTGGTATTGAGAACTCCTCTGCTAGGTACTTCAAAATGGCTGCTTGTTTGGATAATAAGTTTGTCCTCTCCACCATGTTTCGGCCAAGTCTTCCATCAAATTCTTTCCTGACTGGTGAAGCCACAGAATCTAAGATCACTAGACGTATTCCCTTCTCTATTAGATCTTCTTCTACTGTTTCTAACCTATATGGAGATTTTTTTAAACATCAGGAGAAAGTAAATTATAAACAAAAGCAAGAGTAAATAAATATGGTTTTGTATTCAACATACGTAAATCACTCTGATATCTTCCTTTATTATATCTTCTCGTAACATGTTCATTTTGCCTTTACCTCATTACAGAACTACAAAAAAAGCAGTTTATAACAGTTACTGATAAACATAATTTCAATTACATATTGTTTGATGAATGATACTGTTGTTTTGTCTTCGTCATCTGTTTCCAATATCCTAAAACAAAAATACCTTAAAAGTTCAAACTTCAGTGTCATGGGTATAGTTCATGTGCAATCTAAATTAATGATCACCTCTGTAATAGGTCTGAGCATGTCGATTCCACAGATATGTGCACCTTCTCCACTAGGTTCATCAAGGCCTCTTCTGACAAGAAATAGTCTGGAAAACGACACTGGGCCATCTCAACCATCCTAACAAAAAGCACAACAAATACATATATTGATATAATCAAAGTCAAGTCAAAGGAAGACAATATCCCTTAACTGTGCTACCAAGCTTGAAAGGGACAGTTGAGTTCTTGTTTAACACCGCAAATGCCTTCAAAGGGCATGGTTATTGCTCTTATTTTTATCTATAACATTTCTAGTACTAAAAAAAGGAAATTATAGACCCCAAAATGTGTGAAATATAGATTAAATCCGATCATACCAATTCAGCTTCATTTTCAAAAAAACTATGGTGACCATTGATAAATCAATTAATTAATAATAACAATACACAGGCTGGCTGGTTGTGCCTTTTATGACCAACACGAAAAAGCTAGCAAAAAGCCAGCATTGGCATTGGCTAAAATTAAACGTATAAGGCGCTATTTCGTTTTTTCAATGGTTATATTTATGGATATTTCAGCCGTCTCTGAACCGATTTTGATCAAACAAAGATAATTTTGTTATGTACATGTAAATAGTATGCTCTTTTTAATTTGACACTCAGTTTTTCATTATCTCACAAAAAATTATTTTGTGTAAACTAAACTATCCCTTAATAATGCTTTGGAGATAATTATTTTTGTGGTTTAGCTATGTAACTTTGGATTCAGAGCCGTAAACTAGGTTTGAAGCTCATACCTTTAGTGGTTCTTGAGATATTGCGTTAAAGAAGCTAAACACCTGTAATTTCACAATTGAACTCTATAACCTTTGACCTTTGATCTACTTCCCCAATATGAACCCAGATCATCTTTTTATGGTGATACCTACTATCACTGAGTTTGAAGCTCATACCTCAAGTGGTTCTTGAGATAGCGCATTAACACGACAGCGGAATAAGAGTATACCCAATGCATGAAAAGAAAGGCCAAAATTTTCTGCACATATTGTGTCCATTATTGTTATATGACCACACATTGCGTTTTACACCAGGAATTTCAAAAAGGAGAATAAGCTTTAAAATCCTTAATTTGGCAATACATTGAGAGGTTCCATATCCCTGTTTTTGATCAAAACTGGCAATTTTCAACTTTTCAATCAAATCTTTACCCATGTATATTGTTTTCAGAGATACTGCAATTCATTAGAATAAAAAAGCATTAAAAGAAAAAAATATTGTCACCAACTTGAAGAACATTATGTGATCAATTTTGCTATAAAATTTTAAAAATTGTGTTCTGAAAGGGTTAATACAAACATACATATGATACCATTTATATTTATTCTTTTCTTATTTTTGTATGGGAGGGGCATACTCCTAGTATCGCAGATGCCAAGCTTCATTTCCATATGACATGCAAACACTTTCTCATCCCACATACATCTTCTGTGATTGTTATTTCATGATGAAACAAAATAAAAAGCTATCATAGAAATATTTAATATGTATCTAGTACTTCTAGTCAAATAATTATAGGCACCCTATAACTATATTATAAACAAAAGGATCTATGATGATGATAATAATGCTTCATATTCTGTATTATCCAGCACTTTGCAAATTCTGTATAATAAATAATAGAAGAAGAAATCAATTAGATTTGAATCAAAGTAAATTCTACTACACACAATTAATTAATCAGTGACATACGAGTGACTAATACATATGGCAAAGATGTTTAGAGATTTTAGTAGAGATTGAATGTGGTTGTGTATCTGGGATGTACATCAGTATCACAGTGGGATGACTATCCAAGGAATCTCAAAGATTCTCTCTCTCCCCCTCATCTACCATTGGCAACACGCTCTGTCACTGTTAACCCTCCCATCCCCGGCTAGGCAGGGACAGGGAAGTGAGATACATGCATGCTGGGGAAGATATGAGAGCTACTGGGTTAATCTGATGAATCATTCACTCATTCTTGAGCCCCTGGATTAATACCAGGGTATACACCTTAACCCCTTGTCTACCAACTGATCCTTGTTTGTTATCACATCAAAAGACAATCTAAGCTTGTTAATTATCTTGAGGAAGATTGCAAAGATGTTCAATGACAGAAAATTAACATTGAGCTGACAGGTACAGAAATCAGGTTGATGTACATACTGAGATTAAGGTGATGACAATGAGGGTAATGATCGTTATGATGGTGATGATGATAATGATGATAGTTGACGATGGTGATGCTGATGATGATCAACGATGGTGACGATGATGGTGGTAGTGTATATGATGATGGTGATGATGATGGTGGTAGTGTATATGATGATGGTGATGATGATGGTGGTAGTGTATATGATGATGGTGGTAGTGTATATGATGATGGTGATGATGATGGTGGTAGTGTATATGATGATGGTGATGATGATGGTGGTAGTGTATATGATGATGGTGGTAGTGTATATGATGATGGTGATGATGATGGTGGTAGTGTATATGATGATGGTGGTAGTGTATATGATGATGGTGATGATGATGGTGGTAGTGTATATGATGATGGTGATGATGATGGTGGTAGTGTATATGATGATGGTGATGATGATGGTAGTAGTGTATATGATGATGATCATGGTGGTAGTGTATATGATGATGGTGATGATGATGGTGGTAGTGTATATAATGATGGTGATGATGATGGTAGTAGTGTATATAATGATGGTGATGATTGATGATGATGGTTGACGACAATGATGATGATGACGATGATGACTTTGACAATGATGCTCATGATGATGATGATGATGGAGATAGTGTTTTTATGCAAAATCAAGAAGTAATCAACTCACCTTTCTGCACTGAAAGCTGATTCTGTATCTAGATACATCACACTTCCATTCAGTCCTCCCATACCAACTGGTAGAGTAGCTAAGACGCTCAGCATCATACAGAATTGTGTCTTCCCACACCCAGGGGGGCCAGCTATCTGAAGAAACACAAAGAAATCACATCTGATCAGGTTAGTAGGAGCATGTACACAGGTAGCATTTTCATATTTTCTTGCAATAATTCACATCCAAAGTGAGTTGCATGTACTGAAAGGAAAGAATACAAATATATTCCTATAACATATCTGTGATGCCATGAGAAAGAATTCCACACATATATTTAACCATATGATTACTAGAAGTTGTGTTTTATATGTAGAGCAAGACTGTTGAAAAGAGCATGTTTGATATTAAAGGGATAGTTGAGTTTTGTTGCAGAGGGCGCTACACAAAATAATTTGTTGTGAGATAATGAAGAACTGAGTATCAAATTCGAAAGAATATACAATCTAAATGACAAAATCATCTTTGTTTGATAAAAATCGGTTCATAGATGGCTGAAATATCCATAAATATAACCATTTTTAATATTTGTTGGGCATCACAAATATTCAGTATTTTTTAACCAGCCGTTGAAAAATAAAATAGCGCCTTATACGTTTTATTCCAGCCAATGCCAATATTTGGCTTTTTGTTGGCTTTTTCGTGTTGGTTATAATACGCACAACCCGTCAGCCTGTGTATTGTTATTATTAATTAATTAATTATTAACGGTCAACATATTTTGTGAAAGGAGCTAAATTGGTTTGATCGTATTTAATTTAAATTCACACATTTTGGGGTCTAAAATTACCTTAATAGCAGTTTAAGGTTCTAAATGAGCTCTAGTAATGTCATAAATGAGAATAACAGCAAGAAGAATGCACTTCGAAAGCATTTGGGGTCTTAAACATGAACTCAACTTATGGGACGTTAGATAATAATAATAATATTCTGCTTTTGTATACCACCCAATACATCAACGATGTGTCTACCGGGTAGCACTTTACAGATATATTATTACCCCTGTCATCAGATTCAGGCTTAACCGCACACAATGTATGCACATTATCCACTCCCTGGGAAGCATTCGGGCCAGTCGCCATTTTACAAGCGCACACTTGCCTACTGTGTACTTAATGATAAGTAGAGCTAAAGCTATATGTAATTATTGTATAAAATGTATGGAATGTATAACTGTTGGTAAATCAATCAATCAATCAATCAATCAAATCACAAAGAGTGACAAAAGCTATTAAAAATACCATTACCGAAGTAGCCAAAGTATTCTTAGTATCAGCCAGCATTTGTAATTATGTAA
This sequence comes from Strongylocentrotus purpuratus, assembly GCF_000002235.5. Taxonomy (NCBI): domain Eukaryota; kingdom Metazoa; phylum Echinodermata; class Echinoidea; order Camarodonta; family Strongylocentrotidae; genus Strongylocentrotus; species Strongylocentrotus purpuratus. The sequence goes on from NW_022145611.1 coordinate 1,431,924, forward strand.
TCAAATAAACATGACTGTCATCCCACACCCAATTCCAAACCAACATGTAATAGTTGGTCTAATGGAGTAGAGGTGTCCAAGTCGAGTGGTTTAAGCACTTGACCTGAAATGCAAAGGTTGTGGTTCGATCCCCGACTCGGCACTAATGTCCTTTGGCAAGGCATTAATCTACATTTGCCACTCCATACCCAGGAGAGAACTGGGGACCGGGTAGGATGACAAAAGCATTTGTTTTGGTAATTGCCAAATGCCCTCTAGTGACCATATGAAAGGAATACTCCCCAGGGAGTAGAGATGGTGCACATTGCGCATGAATGAATCCAATGATCAGGGTAATAATATCTGTAAAGGGCTTAGAAACGGTAATCCGTATTAAGCGTTCTATACATCCAGATTATTATTATCTGGTTCTGGTTCTGTTGGGCTACTGCATAAACTCCTCAGCTGGGATGTAACATGCAGGCGCAGTCAACTGAGCAGAGTATACTTAATTTCTAAAGTGGGGTCTAGCAATTATTTTGCCTATGTTAAGTGTTTCGAGGATGATTATTGTGCATACTAAAATCTTGGATTTTATGCAGCATGTTTGGGTGACAAAAGTTGGTCTGCAGAATTTGATTTAGCTTGCAAGACACTATTTATTGACCTAAAAGGTAAAGCTTTGCACCTCTGACATGGCATTTTGAGTAAGAATTGAAAGAATGAGTTTATTCATTTAAAGAGTTAATTATGGAACTCAAAAGGCTTACTGTAGTGCAGGTGTAAATTACAGGTGTACATTACAGGTGTGAATTACAGGTGTAAATTACAGGTGTGAATTACAGGTGTAAATTACAGGTAATGCCAGATAGTTGATTTTGTAATAAAGTGTAATCTCTAGATTATTACTGGAAACAATTCTTGGTTGCATAGCTATATAGCAAGTCAGATATTTCAGTTTAATTTATTAAACAGTGTTTAATTGAATGAAGACATTTTATAAGACAGTTTTTTATAGCCGAGCAGAAATATGCAAAATAAGTGCCTGTCAAAGTCAGTGAAAGGTCATACAATATATTTAAAGTGACAATCCAATAATGAGCACAATTTAGCACAAATTAATCAAGCTTGTGTATGGATGCAAGATAGATATGTTTACAGTTATTTTTTTATGCAAATTGGCAGTAATCTGTTTAAAGGAAAGTTAAGTCAGTTTGAGAAATTCTGAAAATATGAGTTTATCACAGAAGTGCATATTAAGAAATGCAAAAGATTTTGTAGCCATTGGTTACTCTAAATTTTGTATACTTAAAGGATGAAGTCAAGATTGACAGGTTATAGTACAAAAGAGAAATCTTTATAGAAACAGTCACTTGGTTTATTCAGATATTTTGTATTGTATCTTGTACAACTTGAATGATGTACTAAATCTGTCATTGATATTTTATCTGTTTTGCAGATCAAATAAAAAAGCTTTACAGCTTTGTATCTCCATTTACAGCTGGACTCCCAAACTTCTATTTTTCCCTTTCTTAAACATTTTGTTGAGCTTTTGTAAGTTATCTTTAAAGGCTCCAAGGCAAGGGTGGGGGCATTTCTAACATGGGTCGGGAGAAAGTTCCATTCGGGGAATGTCCTAGGATATAGGGAGTGTTTATAACAGTCCTTTACAGCAGATAACTTCTTGAATGATACTGAAGAGCGTATTCTTGTAGATACCCCTAATCCAGATGATCTGTTTTGGTAGTAGTCAGTATTAACAGTAATTAAGTTGTGGATGGATTTGTAGAGCACATGAACCGGTACCTCTTTCACCTTACCTCAGTTATTGTTCCTGATAATAATCCACCTTGTAAGAGTTGGTCTAGTGTTGTCAGAGAGGTTGGAAGGAAACCTGGACATGAACCAGTATTTCTTTCACATAGCTGTAGTGCCTGAATAGGTGAAGAATAAGTGAAATATATAATATTTAAAAAATAAAAAATAAAACCTAACAAGCAACATATAAAGAACAAAATGTGAAGAAAATGTGAATGTAAAGACAAAAATTAGGTGCATCTAGTATCAATGTTAGATGAGAAAATAAATATAATCCCATTAAAATAAATGTGGGCATTGTTTTGGCCACTTTAAATATATCACAACGAAACTTTTCTACAATATGACAATTTCGTTCCACCCATCATCTGAGCTCTTCCTACGGAACAGGTGTGATTTCAACAAGTTATTATGTGTTTAGAGTAGGGTGCAAATGGAACTCACGCCCCACTTGGGTTAAGTAAACATATGTGCCCTTTTTAGTTTTCCTTAATTTCTTAACCATTAAACAATAGAATGCTGGGTACTTTTTTTTTAGTTGATTTTATATCAACTTAATGTACCTGGTTTAATATACATATAGTTTATTTACTTACTTATATGTATTCAACTATTTTGTTTGATTATGTTTTGTTTTGCTTTGTTTTTGTTGTTTTGGTTTACATGTATGTCTCACCTTTGTACTTGTAGGAGCACATGCTCTGCTTGCTTTCATGATAGCTTCTCTGATCCTGGGTTCACAAGTGTTGAATATCCTCAGCAGCTCCAAGCGGTTTTTCGTCAGCAAATCCTACACATCATTCAAGAATAGATGGATCAATTTATCTGGTGGAGGGCAGTGATTGCATTCAAATTCAAGGAATTTAAATGATGATCCAACACATTTTGTCAAAAATATTTGGTTAGGGTTAAGGTTGCAATTAAGTTTTAGGTTAGGGTTTGGATTAAGGTTATGGCTAAGTATAGCATTGGATCAAGGTTGAAGTTAGAAATGGGGATAGTGTTTGAAATTGTACACAGAGCAAGTTTGAGTGGAGTGTGTGTCACAGAACCATGTACACTTACTGTCATGCATTCTGTTCACAAAGGCAGCTAAGAAAGATGTAGCGGCACAAAGACGAATCTGGAAAGCTTGTCAGTGAATTGTAGTTGTTATTTGACATGACAAGGTTCAATTTTGTTCATCGTTATCAATGACATAGAGACAATATTCTGCCAGCTTTATGCTCTAATGATACAATTCTACCTCTACGCATTAAAATTATAGTCTTCCATTTCACGTTCCAATGCATCTCTCTGTGCCACTACATTTCACTACCCTGCAGTGGGTACATTTTATACAAGATCCAAACCCAATTTCAAGTGGGCCAACATTCAGAGGTTTTTACTTCTTATGATGATCATTTGGGAAGACCTCAAGAAATCAAGGCCCCTCTTTACTTGATGAGGTTATCTTTTCGGCAGTCCAAACTGGAATTTAACAAACCTTTGTGAATGTGTGACTTGTTTTAAACTAATAAGAATAGAGCATTCCTTCTCCAATAGAATAAGTATGTGCTTTGTACAATAAACTTGTGCCGACTGTAAATAGCACATACATGCTACCCACTGGAATAATATCAACATTCTAAATGAAGCCCAGTAAGACTTCAATAAGAGGGAGCCACAGAACATACCTGGCATGTTAATATTTTATGGCGAGTAAGTCTTGTCACAATGTCCTCATCAAGACCAAGACGATGAACTTTCCTGTTGGCCATGTTTGCTTATGTCTGCAGGAAGAAAAAAAGTAACCAGTACTAGAAGATGGTAATAATGTACCATATTGCCATATATGTGTGTGGCTTTCAATTAAATAGCCACATCATTGTCATTATCATCATTGTGATGAACTGAGAGGTTAATCCTGTGATCCTCCGTCACTTCTTCAGGGTTGGTTAGGTTCTTCAATCTCTGATTGATCGGAAGTTAGTGTCTTTATTTTGCACATGCACATCAGGGTACTACTAGTCTAGATAGAGAGAGTTTTGAAATTAGATCTTTTAACTAGCATTTAGAAAATATTTTGAGAATACAAAAGTATATATTATATCACAGGATTCTGATCAAACTTGTACATGTGTAGGTCTAGATAAAGACAAACCGAGTGCAAACTTTCCCCGCAATTCTGGTGAAAATTAGCTAATTAATCCCCCCCCCCCCCCCCACACCCTTCAGCACTTGGCCTCGCCCCACATATAGCTGCATTACTATCCTGGCTCTGTATTAAAGCTGTGCTATTGATTTTCAACATTTCAAACACCACTCTACAAAACTCAACTAATTTCACTCAAAATCGGTACTTTAATGACAATTGATGACACCTAAACAGCAGTAAAATACAATTTTTTCAACTTACCAATGTTAGAAAGAATAATTTAAAAATTCAATTGTAAGTCTACTGTCAAACTTGCCGATCAGCCACATCAACATGATTGTGTACATTTGTGTATAATAAGTATATCGACTATTCATCTGTGCAAATGCTGCCTATTAACACAGGGTGCAGTGCAGTGCAGTGCTAGACGTCAATACGCATTAGCATTGACCCTCGGCCCTTGTTGTATGGGAAAGATCGACAAGTGTTGGTTTGAATAATGTCCCATACTGGACGGTTATTCAATACGCTAATTTGGTGGTATGTTCAAACTGAGACTGAGAGATCATTTTCACATGATCCTAACTTAATTTCAGAAAATAAACATTGAAACATATATTATCAGCCCGGCCCTTAATAGTAATACTAGTACATTATTAGTATTAGATATACTTGCACGCATACGCGTGACGTTCTCTCAGACCAAGGTTCCCACACAGAACACACCCGAAAGTCCGGGAGCGATTCAAACACACAAGGGGTAAAACGATCGAGTCGTCTGCAAAGCACGTACATCACTTAACCTATTAACGCTATACAGAAACAGCACTTAAATAAGAGAATTGAAGTTGATTTAATTGTAAACCTTGCCATTTTGCCTCTTTATAGTTTGTTTATCAACGATGAAAACTCCGGTTTATCTTGCTTTTTACAGACTTACCAAACAAAATGTTGTTTTTTATTTCGCACCTGTTGGCTGTAACACTAAACTCACAAATAACGTTGAGGGCGTTTAATTAAAAAATAAAAATACCCCCGGTCCTAATTTCCGTACATTGAGTTTGTTTGCTTAATGTCTTTTTTAATATGGTCTAGTACGGTCCAGAGGCGGCGCTCCGGGGGGGGGGGGGGGGGGGGGGGGGGGGGGCAGGGGGGTCACATTGCCCTCCCACTTTTTCAAGTACCCTAAAAGTGTCCCTTTTTGCATAGGAAAAGTGCCCCTTTAACTTTGTAAGAAGTGCCCCTTTTTACATAGGAAAAGTGCCCCTTTTACTTTGACAAATGCCCCTATTAATTTTTAAAAGTGCCCCTTTTCCTTTGACAAGTAACCATTTTCCTTTGCAATAAGTGTCCATTTTCCATTCTCATAAGTGCCTTTTTAATCTCTAGCCGAGTTCCCCTTTTCAGGTACCAGAAGCGCCCCTTTTCACTTTTGATAAGCGCCCCATTCAGGAGCGTTGCCAAAGGGGGGTGGGGGTGCGACACCCCCACCTGTCAGGATATTGTCGGTAAAATTGCGCTGTCGTCGGGAAAAAAGAGAAAAGGGGGAGGGATAAAAGGGAGGGAAAGGGTAATAGAAGAAAAAAAGAAAAGGAAAAGAAAAGAAAGAAAGAAAAAGAAAGGAAAGAAAGGAAAAGAAAGGAAAGAAAAGAGAAGAAAGAACAGAAAGAAAAAAAGAGGGAGGAGAGGAAAGAAAGGAAAAGAAAGAAAAGAAAATAAAAGGAAAAAAAGAAGAAAAAAGAGAAAAGGGAAACAAAAGAAACGGGGGGGTGAAAAAGAGAAGAGAGAGGGGAGCTCAGAGCCTCAGATAAAAGGAGTAGGAGTAAAAGAAAGAGGGGGTTGTTGGGTGGAGTCGTCTCGTCGAGGGAGCAAGAAAGACACGGGTAAATGTGTCGGGTCAGCTGTGTAGGTATTCTTGCTCGATCCTCGGGTACTATATGCAGAAGTTTGAATTCGGTGAGATGTATAACTTCGGTCGGCCGACAAGTTTTTTCCCCTACGAACTGTGATTTTTTATCCGCTGTGACGACTTCGTATTTTCTCGAAGTTTCACTTTCCTATAATATCAGCTAAAGAAATCAGAGGCTTAAAATTTTCGGGGAAACTAAATTCAAACAAGGATTAAGAGTCAACAACGGTACGACGAATCGTCTTCCTTTCTCTATTATGTTGATGAAACGCCAAAAATTCCGCGCTTCGCGCGGAAGGGGAAAACTTCACTTAGAAGAGTCGCAAACGGTACAACGAATCGTCTGCTTTCTCTAATAATTTAAGGACACATCAAGGCTTCCGCGCTTCACGCGAGAGGTGAAAAATGAATTCAGATAAATGGGGCTTATTAAGAGTCGAAAACGGTACAACGAATCGTCTGCTCTCTCTAATAATTTAAGGAAACGTCAAAGCTTCCGCGCTTCGCGTGAGAGGGGAAATTGAATTCGGATAAATAGGGCTTAATAACAGTCGAAAACGGTGCAACGAATCGTCTACTTTCTCTAATAATTTAATGAAACGTCAAAACTTCTGCGCTTTGTGCGGGAGGGGTAAACCGAATTCAGACAAAGATTAAGAGTCGAGCACGGTTTAACGAATGGTTTACTTTCTCTAATAATTTAATGAAATGTCAAAGGTTCCGCGCTTCGCGCGGGAGAGAGAGAGGGAGAAACTGAATTCATACAAGTATTAAAAGTCGAGCACGGTTCAACGAATCGTCTTCTTTCTCTAATAATTTAATGAAACGCCAGAACTTCCGCGCGGGAGGGGGGGGGGGGGGGGGTGGAACTGAATTCCGACAAGGATTAACAGTCGAGAACGGTACAGCAAATCGTCTTCTTTTTATAATAATATAATGAAACGCCAAAGCTTTCGCGCGGGAGGGGGGGGGGAACATCATTCAGACAAAGATTAACAGTCGAGAACGGTACAATAAATCGTCTTCTTTTCCAAATTATTTAAGGAAACGTCTAAGCTTCCGCGCTTCGCGCCGCGCCGTAGGCCTATCATCCACACACCCCTAATGAGCGCGCTTCGCGCGCTCTTTAAGTGTTTCGCCTGCCCACTACCGCCCCTTCCTAAAATGAGATCCTAGCTTCGCGCCTGTATTAAAATATATAGCTATGGTGCTGAATAAGTTGACGAAATGATTCGTATATTTATGTCGTCGAGGAAAATGACCATTTGCGCATACGCAAGTACTATAGATAGTCCGTAGGAAAAACAATTTAGCCTTCGGCCCCGGGTATATAGGGTTAAATTTGTAAATATTGGGACATTTAATTTTGTCGGTAATTGAGGGCTAGTTTTGTCGGTAATCGTTGGCCTCTACACCCCCCCCCCCGCACTAAAAAAGGGCTAGCGACGCCCCTGGCCCCATTCACATCTGATAATTGCCCTATTCAAATCTGAGAGGTTCCACGTTTGCTTTGACAAGTTCCCCTTTTCCTGAAAGTGCCCCTTCCCCTTTTAATGACTATCTCTGTTTAACTTGGATAAGCGCACGTTATATTTTCACATGTGCCCCCTTTCCTTTCCCTTTCCTTATAATAAGTGCCCCCATTAAAAAAGAGCCCCATTCCCTGCTCATAAATGCCCCTGTTCATTCTCATTAGTGCCCCTTTTCATCTCTTGTAAATTACCCTATTCAATTCTAAGAGATACTCGTTTTACTTTGACAAGTGCCCCTTCCCCTCCTGATAAGTGCACTTTTCATCTCTTATAGATGCCCTTTTATTTTGACGCGTCCCCCTTTTCCTTCATAATAAATGCTCTTTTTCCTTCTTATAGGTGCCCCTTCCCCATCTCATAATTATTCCGTTTCATCTTTGATAATTGGCCCTATTAAAATCTGATCGGTGCCCCTTTTCTTTCAACAAATGCACATTTCCCTTTTTCATTCTCATAAGTGCCTCTTTTCATGTATGGTCAGTGCCCCTTTCAGATGCGACAAGTGCCCCTTTTCACCTCTGATAATTACCCTTTTAACAATGATATGAGCCCCTCATTCCTTTCTAATAAGGAATCTATCCCTTTTTCATAATTGCCCCTTTTCACTTCTTATGAAAGCCCTTATCAAAATCTGATGGGTGCCTTTTGTCCGTCGACAAATGCCCGTTTCCTTTTCATCCCTGGTGCATGCCTCTTTTTTTAGGTGCAAGAAGTACCCCATTTTCACCTCTGATAAATAACTTTTGTACTTTGACACATGCTCCTTTTCTTTGCTAATAACCCTTTCGATAAGTGTCCCTTTTTCCTCCCATCATTAAATGTGCCCCTAATTTCAAGCGAATAAGAGCGATCCCCCCCCCCCAAAGCTCGCTCGCTTGTAGTTATATATGTTATAATTATGTAACTTAACAAAGGACTTTTCAGTCAATGTGCCTATAACTCCGTCAAGACTGGGTTTTTTCTCTTAATAAGATGTAATTTTTCGCACTGTGACTTCACAAATCTTAAAAATTTTCCTCGCTCGCTTTGTTTGCTCGCGAATGAAATTTCAGACCATCACATCCAACTGCAAAGTACAATGCTTAAGCAATATTTTATATGATGTATAAAGAGGAACAAATATTGAAATCATCCCCGATAATGTAATCACAATATATAGGGGTATATACCAATGTCAAAAAATTGTATATTTTCGCTTTGAGATTTTTCTTTGAAGGTGCCCTTTTCCCCAGAAATTGCCCATTTTTGTTCGTGCCCTCCCACTTTGGAAGTCGCTCCGCCGCCTGTGCTAGTACCGTACCTACCTGAATTGTTTAGTCCTCGAATAAATATTTACAACTCTTGAAGAAGAAAAAGGGAATGCTAGATGCTCATAAGATGATTTTTACAAATGAAAAACCTTTCTTCCCTTATGAATGTGAGCTAGCCCTTTTAGAAGAAAAATGTCCATTCTCGAAATGCAACAATACTCGATTCTGTTTTTATTCTGCCTAAATGCAATCAGCTGGTAATTATTTATTTCTATCTTAGGAACCAGAAAGATGTCTGACACTCTTGTTTACTAAAGTTAAGCATACCCGAATGTGAAAAACTGGAGAGGTCTGCTTAATTAATTGAATTTGAAATTAATATAATAGACTAGTTTACTAACATTGTTTTCATATTATGCATACTTCTTTAAACAAAGGTTGTTCTCGATAAACTGAAAGCTTGCTCGAGGCTTTCCCGACATATCCACACGTAATGTATGCATTTGTTACAGGTTAAAGGTATAGCTCGTCACTAGGTTCCCAGGAAAGAAACATTTGTAAAGAACTATTTGAGGAAAAGAGCAAAAGATGAGATGCACTTTAAAAGATACAGAGTATTAAGAAATATGGTCCAAAGAGAGGTGAAAAAGGCTAAACTCGATTACTTACAAAAAAAGACAGAAGAAAATAAACAAGATTAGAAAAGGCTTTGGCAGAATCTAAAAAGCTTAGGATTACAAAATAAGAAACGAAAAGAACAAGAGTCTGTCATTACAATTGATAGGGAATTATGTCATGAAAAGATGGCCAACGCTAATGAATTCAATTCTCATTTCACAAATGTGGCTGCCAAATTAGTAAACAAACTACCCCCGGCCCCCCCCCCCCTTCCAAAGACCTTTTCAGCGCAGACAATGATTGTATTCGTGAGTTTTACGAAAGAAAAGGTGTACGTAAAAACAGCTTCGAATTATTACCAATCAGTGAACAATTTATTTTCAAAGAGTTACGTAAGTTGAATGTATCAAAAAGTACTGGGTTATATATAGACATGATTCCAGCTAAATTTATAAAAGATGATGCGAAGGTTTTATTTAAGCCTCTAAGTTACTTAATGAACCTATTTATCTTAACGATTACTTTTCCAGAGGATAAGAAAATAGCAAAAGTGACTCCACTTTATAAAAAGAAAGATAAAACTGATGTTAGCAAATATAGACCTATTATTAGTGTTTTAAGTGTAACATCAAAGATTCTAAAAAAAATCGGTCTGTGTTTAAATTAAAAGATACTTCAAAGAAAATGATAAAATTTATGAATTTCAATCTGGTTTTCGACATGATTCTTCGATTGAAACATGTCTAATTCATTTGACTGATTATTTGAGGACAGAAACTTCCCACGGGCGCTTTGTTGGTATGGTGCTCCTTGATCTGCAAAAAGCTTTTGATACAGTTAATCATTGCGTCCTAGTGAAGAAGTTACAACTATGGGTTGTGATAAGGCAAGTTTAGAGTGTGGTTCAGATCCTACTTATCTAATCGACACCAAGTAGTGGCCATTCATGATATTCGTTCCAAACTAATACCTATAAGTTCTAAAATATGCGGTGTTCCTCAGGGAAACATATTAGGCCCAATTCTATTTTCAAGTTATATAAATGATATGTGTATTCAGTCCTGTGTGTATTTGTATAAAAGATTTAAACTATTATTGTACGCAGATGACAGCGTTCAAATCATGATCCTAAATATATTGAAGAAAAGCTCAGTGAACAGATGTCTACGTGTGTCGATTGGATGACTGATAATAAGCTTTCTTTACACTTGGGAAAAACAGAAAGCATTTTGTTTTGTTCTAAAAGTAGTTCTAAAAAGTCATTTGAAATCAAAGTGACACACAATAATCAAGTATTCAAGAGAAAAGAGTCTGTGAAGTATTTAGACATTGAGTTGGCTAGCGCAATTTCATTTTCATCTTTAGTAGAATCAGTTGTAAAAAAAAAGCAAATTCTCGTCTGAAATTTGTGTACAAATATCAAAGTTGTATGGATTTAAAAGCAAGGCGTATACTCTGTTCTGCTCTTATTCAATGTTAATTTGACTATGCTAACCCTGCATGGTATAGTAACATAAACAAGTCAGATCAAAAGAAGTTGAAGATTATACAGAACAAAATGGTGAGATTCATCAACTGTTCTGGTCCAAGAACTCATGTTGGCTACAGCAAACTTTCTAAAGCTGGTTTTCTTGAAGTCGACCAAAGATCAAAACAACTCGTATTGCATCACGTGCATGAAATATATCATACTAGGTCGAGTCATTTATATTCGATCCAGCTTCGATCTTGTTACTGACTTACATGATTATAATACAAGAAATAGCCGATTATGGCTTACCAGAAAGAGTAGGTAGTATTGGAAATTCCTTTTATTAGAATGCCATGAAACATTGGAATTCCCTTTCCAATGGTATAAAGGAAATAGAAAAAAAACTATGCTCATTTTAAGAGGAAATTAAAGGAATACCTAATACATGAGAGTCAGAGAAGAGAAGTGAATGACATGTTATATGATTGAAATTTGTATTCTTCTGCCGGTTCATACTTTTTCATTTTGTATATACTTATGTCTTTGTACGTTATAGAAATTCTAGAAATTCATCATTATTTTCCTCTTCTTCCTCCTCCTCTTTTTTTCCTCTCCTTCTTTTTTTTTCTTCTTGTACTTATTATCATTTCTATCATCAGTTTAATGTTGTTTATTATTATTATCTTTAACAAGTAATTATTTTTATTTTTCTTATCTGTCTGTAAATATTACTATTTTAACTTATTAATTGTGTACATGTCTGTAGGGAACCCCACTGGAAATAAGCTCTCGTGGGTTATCCTGTTCAAGCTGACTTATTTTTGATCTGTTATTATTGTATATCATTGTATGTTGGAAGCTTGTCGAATAAAAATCAATCAATCACTCAATTTGTTCAGCCTGCAATTGAATGCATCATAGCATGTAGAGGAGGGTCGTTCTCATAAGATATGTCATAGTTTTACTGTGGAGATGTCGTGGTGTAGTGCAGTGGTCTATTCACTTGATTCTCAAAATAAGGGTAGAGGGTTCGAATCCCAGCCAGCTAGCGCTAGCGTTTTGGGGGCAAGATGTTAATCCACATTTGCCACTCTCTACCCAGGTGTTAATAAGTACCCGGCAGCTGCTGGGGTAATAATAATTTAGGACCCTCAGGGAGAACAATACTGATGCTGATGAGACTTCCCTGGGTGTGATTACTGTATTATTATCTTTATTTTTACCGTTAATATTATTATGATAATTATTGTTATCATAATTACTATTATCATTATGATTGAATAAACTATAATTATTCTTATTATAACTATTGTTATCAAGTATGATAACCCGAACTACCGAAATAACACTTTAGCACAGACAAAAATAAATAAGATAAATTTTTGAATTAAAATAAGGAGAAAAGGACGAGCAGGAAGGAAATATGTCAGAAGGGTCTGCGAGAAAGGATCCTCAAAGCTAGCTCCCGGATTCTTTCAACAGAAAAAGAAAAAGAAAGAAAGGGTGCATTGGTCGGCCTACTCCAGGAAGGAGGGGGTGAGGTAGCGATAGAGAAGAAAAAAGAAGAAAAAAAAAGAAAAAAGAAGAAGAAGAAGAAGAAGAAGAAGAAGAAGAAGAAGAAGAAGAAGAAGAAGTAGCAGTAGAAGAAGAAGATCGAATGAAAAAAATTGCGTCAAAGGTATTAAAAAGTTTTGGTATGGGTTGATGAATGTGGTTCAAATGGAACTTATTAGAAGCATATGCGATTTTAAAATATTCAATGATCGTTGTCGCGGTTGAAATCAAGTCTAAAGTGATGAAATTGTAAATAATAAACTCTTTATGCTGTATAGCGCCCTCTCAACACGGATATTACTTTATCTTTAAAACAATGTTTTTTTTTACTACAATCGACCGATTTAATAATAATAATATTTAGTTTTTATATAGCGCTTAACACAATGTCTCTAGGCGCTATTTTTAAATATTTGAAATTTACCGGGATCACCGGTAAATTTTTAAATATTCAATTTCTCGAAAGCAGAAGGGTTTAGGGGCTAAATTTTCTATTGCTTATAATACATCCACAGGGGCATCCAAATGTATCAACATTTTAAAGAATTACTATCAAACCAATTTTTAAAATTTCCCAAAATTTTGCATTACCTTTAAAGATACTATGTCCCATTTGCAGGCCCCAAAGATGAAAAGGTTAAATTCCAACGGCATTTGAAAGATAATAATAATTTAGAACGTCCCTCAAAACAAAAGTTTTAGTAAGAGTCTGATTTTCAGACCCTTGTACCGAATGGTTGTACGTTATGTGCTGCGCAAAGTTCAAATTTTGGACATTACAAGGAGTGGGTTATTGATGTAGACAAATGCTCATGTACCCTTTACTGCTCATTTTATGCCATGTTATTACCACCAAGACAAAAAAGAAGTCAGTCACTCAACTCAATAGTGTCGGACAGTGAAGTCTAGAAAGTAAACGGGTTTCCTTGCATAATTTTAATACTGCTAATGGTTAAATTTCACAGATAGGACATATTTCACTGACAAAGTGAATCTCACCATGATTTCCTTCAAATATATAGTAAACTTATCCTATTGATATTAATATACCATTTTATAATTTACAATCCTGTTTTTTGTTTGTGAAATTTTTTGTACTCTAACTTATTACTGAATTTTTAAATCTACTGTTTTTAATGCATTTTTATATGATACAATGTAAACCAAGTATTGATAGTCTTTGGACTTTTTATTTGGTATATTTTTAATAAAACCAAAATTGAATTGAATTGAATTCGTGACATATTCATATTCCCTGCAAAGTTCTACAAAATTTGATGTTGGCTGCAGATGGGACATAGTACCTTTAACATAGTTTTGAAACAGGTTTTTGTTAAAAAATGCTCGTTTTAAATTACAAATTTATTTAAAGACAACTATCCCCTATTAAAGACTAGCATCCCTTAGAATTCATCCATCCCCCTCCAAGAAGATTTTGAATTTTATATGATAGAAATATAAATATGTAAATGATATACTGAGCATTTTTTTAAATTTGTTATCTTTATTTTAACAAAATCATTTTTGTGTACAAAATATTAAATGTTAATCAAATTGTGCAAGATAGACACTTGACAACTTCTGAATAAAGCTTGAAGGAAGATGCTTGATTTGAGGGAAGCTATCGCTTGATTTATTCAGCACATGGCAAGAAGGGAATGACAGACTATATCAATTGTGAATACATCTATTAGCAAATTGTACACAAGGTGATTAAAAGGGAAAAATACTGTGAATAAAACAGGATAAATAAGACTCTAGTATAAATAATCCATAATCTACAATTTGGTATCAACATACATTACTACACAATATTGAACATCACATTATGGCTACATAATATTAACATGTATATAAAGGCATAACATTGGTAATCTGTATGTTTATGATACATTTAAAGTGCCCTTATTTTTTTGATCCACACATCAAAATAAATCGAGAACAAGTAGGTATAAAGACAGAAAACTTTGATATATATATATATATATATATATATATATATATAACCAAACATTTAGAGAAACATACCGTAAACAGAATGGAAAAGATAGTGAGAAAATGGCAAGTAGCAAGGAGGAGAGAAAAACTGGGAAAAAGGGAAAACAAATAATTGAAAAAAAGAGGAAATTATGGAGAATGGTGATCGATTCAAGGAAAAAAGAGAATGTAACCCGTATCTGGATCTGCCTTTGAAAAGGGAGAAGTTCCCCTGGTATGCCCTGCCCATTTTTACCCCTACATGAGTCAGAGGTAGCTAATTGCACTTCACTTCTAACTGGACTGTGAAACCATGCAATCCTTGGCTGCACAAGTGTAACTGAAATAACCCCAGCCAGACATGGCACCTTATTAAGAAGAAAAAGAATAACAAATGAAAAAGGAGCTACGAAAACAAAGTACCAAATTAAAGGTATAACCCCCAAACCTGCTTCACGAAACTTGTTGTCAATAACAAGATATGCTAATTGTTATGAGCTACTGAAATCCTTACATTTGATCGACTACAATCAGATTTGACATTTATCTGTGGCAAATTTTTGTTAATAAAAAGTTTTATGAAACAGGATCCAGGTCTCCATAAAACACAATATATTCAAATTGACACAATGATTTGTATACCTTGTAAAAACAGAAAGAAAGGTATTAATAGAGAAAGGAAGAGAGAGAGAGAGAGAGAGAGAGGTGGATAGGGGTCTCATTTCAGACATATGACATATCTTTATTTAAAATGTCAGCCATGGTTAAAGGACCATGAACTTTGGCGATGAGCAGGATATCACTCACATAGAAATATCTTACTTTAGGAAAAAGTTTAAGAAAAAAGTAGGAACTGCAATAAAGCTTGATATATAAGCAATTTTCTGCTAGGGTGACCATGCAGGATTTTCATGTTCAGTGACCTTTTTTCTGTCATCTGCTCATCTAAATGACATCATAACTACAGTGTGGTCCATAATAAACAGGAATGATTCATTTGAACATCAACACGCTATGAACAGCAATGATCATACAGAATAATGGACAAAGACAGGGAATACTGTTTTTGGGGTATGTAGACAGGGTACATATTTAAGGTTATGATGATGATGATATCGTTCCTGTTTTCACGAAGTGACGGTAGTGACGAAAATCCGCACGCAAATTGTATGGGATTATCATTCACTACCGTCACTTCGTGAAAATAGGGACGATATATGTACAGAGCATTCTATTGCTGTTGCAATGTATTCTAACATACAGGCTCCTCCAGAATATTGAGTATTTACGAATCTGTTGAAAAAGGCAAGGTATGCAGAAAGGAAGGATACATGCAATAAGTGGTAGAGAAAAAAAAAGAGGGAAAGAGGAGAGAGAGAGAGAGAGAGAGAGAGAAAGTCCAATAACACGGTTATGGCATCTTATTTCTATGTATTTGCGTATTGGGTACAGCCATTATCGATTCATTAACATTACATTCACATATTAATCAAATGCATTAAAATGAAATGCTGTTGTCATACTGGTGATCACAGTTATCATGGCATCTTCCTCATCAATAGCAAACTAACTAAATAAATAGATGAATAAAGAAAGAAAGAAATACACAAGTGAATAAATAAGAAACAAATACATACAAATATTACTAACTAAATGAATAAACAAATAAACAAATTACAAGTTATTACCAATCCCTACAAGAGGGTCATCATAAATTAATGGATTGAAGAAAAAAATACGAAAAATGATCAGAATAGACTATTCCACAGCCAGGCAAACTCAGATACAGAGATACTGAATGATACCCATATATACTAATACTAAGTTCAACAGAGTAGATATAAAAACTTCATTGTCACATAAATATAAGCATAATGTATCAAATTTAGTAATAATACTGAGCTTGCTCGCAGCTAAATAATAAATTATGTGGAAACACTGTACTAATACAGACTCAAGTATAAACATTAATTTTGTTTTTTCATGGCCGATGTTCTTTCACTTTTGCAATACCACAAAATAAAGTGTACCAGACCCTCTAATTGGCTAGAATGCCTTAACCAATGTACTTACACATAACAAGCACAATAATATGAAGTTAATCTTAGATCAATGAGCTGCAACTACGATTTAGTTGGGAGATAAGCTCTGATGCACAAGCCGTGAAATTGTAATTCCAGAAAATGTTCATACAACAGTTACAGAGGAAATAATGTGCAATTGTAAAACCTATACAAAGCAGGAAAATTATGAATTCCACGTAAAGGTGATAAATACTTTTTATATTCGCTTTTAGCTTTTTGCAAATTCAGATTTTAGTCATTAATCTAAAATAGTTCAATAATTTGTAGTTAAATAAGCACTTCATATAAGAATGTAAGATATTTGTGGAATAAACTCTACGTGACCACTTAGTGTCAAATTCAGCTATTTTACAAATCACAGAGCTGTACAAGTGTGGTCATTCCACAATAATTTTTTTATTTTTTATTTCTTAAAATTTCATAGACAATTGCCTCTGCACTATTGAACTACATGTATTACAAAGTCACCAATACTTTTATATCAATACTTTTACATCAATCAATAAGAGAAGTTAACAAAATTATCAGCTTGAATCAGCAATGAAAACATTGGTAATTAATGTGCCAACATTTAACAATACTGTGGTAAAACATTATCAGCTAAATCATACAAAAATTCATTTTCAATTGATTTAGTATACTAACGATGTGCGTGATTTAACTCCCATGTCTTCAGCTTCTTAAATAAATGAACACTTATTCTTTGTTTATACCATAATCATATGCATATCATTTAATGTTTTTCAACTTTGTACTCCAAATGTCTTAACTTAAAACATGTATATAATAATAGGCATTTCTATAGCACCGTCTATCTAGAAATTCTATTCCGAGGCGCATTTATTATTATCCCAGCTTTAGCCTAGCTGCCATCACAGCGCTCCAACATTTCAAGGAATTAATTCCTGCCAGGTACCCATTTACATCACCTGGGTCGAGTGTGGCAAATGTAGATCATGTCTTGCCAAAGGACATTAGTGCCGCGGCGGGACTCGAACTGCAGACCTTGTGATCGACAGTCCGGTGATGTATCCCCACGACACCTCTACCTATATATGTCCATCTATTGATGCATCGTGTTACATATGACTTTCAAAATCAAATCACACATTAAACTACAGTGCTTTCATTATACACATACTCTTTAAACAGTATTATGAATATAATGTCATGTAATCCATCTAATTATAATGTCTTGTGAATTGTACATACAGTGAAAAGGGATCAAATAACAAGAGCTGTATCTTCAATTATACTTTAAGGATGTGATCACCATCAACCAGTAATATATTGAATCTCAGTGTGTCAAATACCAAAGTCAAAAGTCAATGAAACGGTGAAAATGGAGTGCTATATGTCATTTTCTTCAAAGAAACATCTATGTCTTGCAGAACAGCTGTAAAGAGCATGCAATAGTAAACAATATCACAATCTGTCTTTGGTTCTACCAGAGTGGTATCCAGTTCTCAGACTGGTTTCCTACACAGTGTAGAATTGAGTGGCAGCTGAAGATTGGATCTCAATCTGTCCCATTTTGAACTGTAGTCTCTTTAGCCATTTGAGTAGTGTGGTAGAATGGTAAGATGTGACCTCCCCTTTCATCAGACTTGGAGGTGGAAAGTTCTCACAGTTCTGTAGTCTCACCTGTAGGCTTCCTGGGAGCTACCATTACAAAATAGGGGAAATTTCATTGACACATTTGAACATGAGAAAGAAAATATGCCATTAAGAGAAAGTCATTCTTTGAAAATGCTTCATATGATATCTCTAGCTAAATGCAAATGTAAGAACATTTATATAAATTGATGCTAGTATTGCTCAATATAAAAAAAAACTACAAATATGAATATATTAGCATTTAAATACACATATGAAAGCTGATACAGTAATTGGTATATAATTTTTAATGGCAAGTCAAAATTCTAAGAATTATATACCAAACAAATATTTACATAATATGTAAAATATGTTTAAAATTGGTTAGAATGACTGATTTCATAAGCCTTATAATAATAATAATAATAGGTCAATTTATATATATATAGGACAGCTACTGCATGACTATACTCCACTGCACAAGGTATCATATTATTACCCCAGCTGTAGCTGAGCTGCCATAATAAGGCACTTTCTTCCTACCAGGTACCCATTTAATTCACCTGGGTGGAGAGTGGCAAATGTAGATTAATGTCTTGACAAAGGACATTAGTGTTGCAGCGGGACTCGAAACACAAACCATGCAAGACTTCATGTCTTCCCGAGTCTTTCCCAATGGGTATATTACATAAAGACAATAAATAAAATGGAAAAAATGAAATATGCAACATACCTTTGAAGGATAGCTGAACAGGATTGGAGACCACATGGGGAAGAGCTTTGGAAAATAACAAAATCATATATTGCAAAGTTATGTATGTCATAGAGGTGGTTGAACATACCCACATTGTCGCAGAACAATGACGAGGTTTTTTGTAAAAACATTATCAAATGAAAGGAGAATGTAATAGACAATAATTAATGTAGAAATTTATTTACGAGGGATAATATAAAAAGATTTATCATATGGCCATCCATATTCATTTTTATGAGACACAACAAAAATGAAATGGGCCTTGTTACATATAAAATTGTTTCTTTAACTGATTTAATATAATTCAAAATTAACCATTTACCATAAATCTCTGTGTATAAGGCGCGCTTTTTTCCCGCCGAAAAAAAGAAAAGAAAAAATTGAAAGTCTGGGGTGCTTCTTATACAGAGGTACACAAAAAATAATGAAAGTGTTGATTTATGCCTCTCCACCTGCCCTGTGCCTGGCAATGTCTCCCAGCTCAGTCATACAAGGTGTGTTGACTCACCACTCAGAAACTAGAACAACGTACACTACCTGTATGGCCGGATTTCTGTTAAGAAAATTTGTCTGTCATCTTTAAGTTTTTAAAAACGACATTGTTACTATTTACAATTACAAGCAAAAATTGGCGCCTTAAACTGCACCTCACAGTAAAATAAAGGTCCTTCCTCGCATGGGTTTTTGAACACGGACCTGGCTTGCTGCCTACAGAGTCGGCAAAAAAAAAATTTAAAAAAAAATCTTTCTGGCCCCCAAAATAGGGGTTTGTCTTATACACAGGTGCGTCTTATACACAGAGATTAATGGTAGAAATGAATTAGAATTAGTAGAATTAGTAATTATTTTTTTTTTCTAGCATATAATACTGGAAACTTGTGGAAAGTCTCTATGTGCTTCACAAATATAATACTAAAGTAAGTTAATTATTCTAATGTGAATCATATTAACAAAGAAAATGGCATAATAGAATTACGATAAACAGATTGTGGTACGAGTTAAGGTATATGAAATTGATTTCCTTTTGAAACTAAACTATTTGTGTTATGCTTCAAATAATAGTTCAAACATTTATTCATATACATGAAAAGAGTCTAACAATATCAAAGTACATACAACAAATAAAAATAACATTAACATAGTTGATTTTGAAATAAGTAATCTTAAGTTTGGTCTTAGGGGTCTGCCATTTCATAACCTTTGTTCATTGTCTTTGTAATTATTTGAGATATTACTTATGTTGTGTTCAAAAACATTATATGTGTAATGATAATAGAATAATGATAATGACAAGACTTAGTATCTGCAAAAGTCAACAGCTAAAACTTACAGTTCAAAACTTATTTATTGACAGCTAAGTAAATGTACCGCATCTTTTCAATACACATTGTATTTTAATATCTAAAGTACACATATACATCACCATACAGGCTAATGTTCATTATTAATCATATCAAATCATGATTAGATTTTTACAGATGACAGCATGAGGAAAGTCTTCCATACAGCATATATTCACACTAAGACAGAAGTCACTATATAAAAAAGCAGTATAGAGCTGATGACAGCATAAATCACATATCTTCTGCTGCACACATTAATATCCCTGTCTACATGGCTATATTTAGAAATGATGTGTTTGCCAGAAATTTTCATGAGAGCGAGTCAAGAAGAAAAACACATGTCGCTTTCAGGTTGCAGTGGAAACAGCAAGGAATGGTACTTATCATCATACCAATTTCTCCAATTAACATAAAATCTGTCAGGTAAAGCTCATTAAGCAGCTGTTGTATTTTTTTCTCAAGATTTAGAATACTTGTAAAGAGAGCAATACAAATGCTAAAAGTAGTGAGGATTATTGGAAATTTCTACATGAAATTATCATGTCATGTATCTGAAAAAGTGGAACAAGCATTGAAGACTTTAAAGTGGGGTTAGATAAATAAAGCACAGCAAAAAGATGCCTTTTTTCAAATCTTCATATAATTCAATTATTTTTCTATCTATCATTTGTGTGCAGAAAATCATAGTTCTATCAATATGGGAGCAATAATAATAAATGTTCAGCCCCTCTAGACTGCAATCCCTGCTTTCTTGAGCTATTTCCAGGGAGAACATAAAATATCCTGGTTTTCCTACTTGTCATTGAAAAATAATCTTGATTTACATAGCCCTTGATACGAAATACCATCTCTAAGCGCTTTTCAGATATTATTATCCTGATTATTATTATTATTATTATTATTTATTTGACCAATCAGAAAACATACAGTGAGTATAACAATCAGATAATACATTGATTGACATTTCATAATACATTGATAATCAGATTCATTCATGCACATGTACACCATAAGGGCATATAGCAATTACTAACACAAAGGCTTCCGTCATCCTACCAGGTCCCCATTTCTCTCCTGGGTATGGAATGGTAAATGTAGATTAGTGCCCTTACCAAAAAAACATGCAGGAAGTCATGCAGGAAGAAAAACAAAAAATAACAACTCACCTTGGCTAGAACAGAAGAGTTACATTCTTGAAGGGCTTCCATCAGACTCAAGAAATGAAGGTTCACCATGTCTGCCAACTAAGTCAAGAACAAATCACAAAAAATTGTTAGAAAGGAAAAAAGAAGGCAATAATCATATTTGAAATGGGAACCAGAAGGCAAAAAGTTGGTCCAGTGAAAGCTTAACCCCTAGATATATCACAAAGGACCGATATAAATGATCTTATATGCTAAATTTTCAGTTCTAACCTTCCTTTAAAAAACTATCAGTTTGGTAGTCCAATCAATTTACCACATAGATCATGATATTGAGAAAGTATTTCTCAAGATGGGTTCATGACTCACATGCTGGTGACAATTGCTCTGCAGTCATTTTCCAACATTAACTTAATATCCTGGATTCCTGGATCTTCAACACTGAACTAAAAACTTTCCCTAGCGCTAATCCACAACCTAATCTCAATTGGCAAACCTGACCTTAAATAATTGATGGAATGAGGCGCAGTGCAAATGTCACTGTAGCGATTAATTGTAATAAGGTTTCTCTCAAAATATTCATGGAACTCACTCCCTTCCTCTCTTTGTGAGATCGACAATCTAGAACACTTCAATTCATGCCTCAAAACTTACCTATTTCAGCACATGTGAAAATACTGACTTTATTGGAGGAGTCTGCGCCTTTAAAAGTCTTTTAAACAGAAAATGTGGCACTATATAAATGCTATGAGTCATCGTCATCATCACAAAATGGATTGAGAGATATTCTTACCACTTTAGAGTGGGAGAGAAGCTGCAGGACACCGGGGGTAACACGACTCCAGAAGTCCATGATGCTGAAGGTGGCTGATGAGTGAGCATCAGAGTTAGGAGCATTCATACACGCCATCTGCTCACAATACATTGTCCAAAGCTGTCAAAGACACACATATTTGGTTAGAAGAATGTATGAGAGAGAGAGAGAGAGAGAGAGAGAGAGACAAAATAAAAGATAATAGGCAAATGAAAAAAGGAATCACGTTTTATGCTGAAATGGTATCCCTTTGCCGCATTGTATTTCTAAGGGGTTAGTTTTACAGATGGATAAAGTTAGTACATGTAGAAACTGTAAGGGTTGTCATGTAGCAATGAAGATCAGTATACATGTAGGTTATGATTCACAGTGCAGTTGTTCAGTCAATTGGTGCCTATTGTTTGTGCCACTTGGTACTCCTAGCAAGCTTATCAAGACCACTGGTAGCACAATCCAATCTGGGCAGTTTCAACTACCCCTTTCCATCACTCGGTGCCTATTGTTTGTGCCTTGACTAGCAGGCTAACCAAGACCACTGTGTAGCACAATCCAATCTGGGCAGTTTCAACTACCCCTTTCCATCACTCGGTGCCTATTGTTTGTGCCTTGACTAGCAAGCTTACCAAGACCACTGTGTAGCACAATCCAATCTGGGCAGTTTCAACTACCCCTTTCCATCACTTGGTGCCTATTGTTTGTGCCTTGACTAGCAAGCTTACCAAGACCACTGTGTAGCACAATCCAATCTGGGCAGTTTCAACTACCCCTTCCCATCACTTGCTGCCAATTGTTTTGTTGAAAAATGTCGGTGGAAACCAAGCGACCGTGTTGAGATGCAAAAAAAGGAAGGTGTCATGGAAGTTAAATAATTTAAACGCATACAATTTGACCCGAGGTCAAGATTTTTCAAAGGATTAAGGTGCCTTAGTGAGTATCCCCATGAAGCTTATTACCTGACAGAGGATGAATGCATGGAAGAGAGATGACATATGAAGAACGGATGCCTTGGACTGCTCAGCAAAGCCTGCTAAGATGACCTGTATATGATCAGCGATGTGGTTACCAGCATCTAACGGGATGGGCTGACTGATCAGACCACTGTTTGTGAAGGATGGTGGGCAGAGGGCAGCATGGGTCAATGAACCAAGGAGTAACCAGGACAGGAGACGCACATGGGCGATGCAGTCTATGAACTCTTTAGGCCTGCAACAAGAATAAGAATCATCAAGTGGGGACCTTTAGCATACTGAGTGCGGTATACAAATGTGGTATCATATGAAAGCTGAATAAATTTTCTTTTCAATTATGTATCATAATAACTCTCATTTTGTGTATTGAAGAGGATTTTGCACAGGTAGTTGTGTTTCACTTTCTAGGAAACATACTGTAGAACTTGCTACCCTATCATCTCATACCAGGTCAGACAGGTGAGGATGGATGGATGGTAGAGTTCAGCCAGATATATCTGGATACCATCACCTCCTTCCCTGCCATAGCCTTTAGTCAGCTCATTTACCTACAATACCTAAGGATCTGTATTAAAAAAAAACTAGATGGAATTCGACTGCGCGCAGTCGAAAATGATGCCTCCGTCATAGAGCAATTTTACAAACCAAAACAGAAGAAATTTTTCGGATTCAAGTTCAATTGTAATCCATTGACAGGTTCTCAGAATATTGTGATTACAAGCAATTTCTCATATACATATATGACCCTTTGATCTTTGACCTCATGACCCTAAAATCTACTCAGTTCATTGGCTCTGCAAGATGTCCTGAGTTAAATAGTAATCCATCTGTCAGTTCTAATGAGAATGCGTTCACAAGCTATTTTTGCATACATAATGAGCCCATGATCTTTGACCTTTGACCTTATGAACCAAGAATCTACTCAGTTCATTGGCTCTGCAAGTAACATACATGACCTAATTTTGGCAGGAATCCATCAATCGGTTCTTGAGATAACGCGATCACAAGCAGTTATTGCATACATAATGTGTGCTGTGGCCTTTGACCTTTGACCTCATGACCACTAAATCTAATCAGTTCATCGGCTCTGCAAGTAACATACATGACCTAAGTTTGGCAGCAATCCATCAATCGGTTCTTGAGATAACGCGATCACAAGCTGTTTATGCATACATAATGAGCCCTGTGACCTTTGACCTTTAACCTCATGACCCCAAAATCTAATCAGTTCATTGGCTCTGCAAGATACATACATGACCAATGTTTGGCAGGAATCCATCAATCGGTTCTTCAGATAACGCAATCACAAGCTGTTTTTGCATACCTAATGAGCCCTGTGACCTTTGACCTTTGACCTCGTGACCCCAAAATCTAATCAGTTCATCGGCTCTGCAAGATACATACATGACCAAAGTTTGGCAGGAATCCATCGATCGGTTCTTCAGATAACGCGATCACAAGAACGGGACATACGTACGTACAGACGTACGTACGTACGTACGGACGGACAACCCGAAAACATAATGCCTCCGGCTGCTTCGTAACGGAGGCATAAAAATTCTGATGTTAGTTTAAGCTCTTCTAAATTGAATGTGTAGGTGGTTATTTTACCTGACTGCTAAAAAACATAAATGCTTGTAAGTAAGCAACCAGACGGCGGAAAGCTTTAGGTCCTCTCCGAGGGACCTGGTAATGAGGATTAATGCCTTACCAAAGGGCACTAGCGCATCGACTTGGTTTCGAACCTGGGTCACCGGATCACAAGACCACTGCTCTACCAACTGAGCTATCGCACCTCCTCAACTCAGTTTCAACAAAAGGAAGTTGGACTGAAGTCTTTATTTTTCCCTTTCATCCCTTACTAGGCATCCTTGCATCAAGTTGAACTGAATAAGAATACTACCTAATGTTCTTACCCTTGTTGAACAGATGAAGGTGGGTGGTAGAGCCATGGTAGATGTCTCTGTATAGCCTTTGGTCCTTCTCTACCATTAGCCTTAGTGAACTCTAGAGCAACAATTTGAGCTACTCCTGCTTTCAGCTGGCTACCCAACGTATCCTCATTCAAATTCTGAGAGCCCCCTCGTAGATTGTTCTACAAAAGATAAATAAACATACAGATTTTACACAAGTACAAATAACTATTGAAAATGTTAAGAGAACTACAGTTGTCATAAAATTATTTGCTATAGATTTATAGAATTATAGCAACAATCAGAGAGGGGTTTCAAATTGTACCCCAAAATAAGTTACATTGTAATTTCTGTTATAATTATTGCTATCAGATTTATCAATATATCATTTGCCATAAATAATGCAATACACAAGCATGAGAATTATCAACACAAAAGATTTTATTAGAATCATCATTTGTCATTTTCTTAACATTTAATCTAATATGAAGTAAGGTATTTATATAAAATACATACTTGTACAATCATTCATACTGTTTTCATTTATCTATCAAATGATTTTGTTTCCATATTTGTAATTGTCATTATGTCTATGTATTGCAAAACAAAGTATTCATGTACCATGTGAATGCAGTATTCTAATAAATACAAAAACAAATACAAAATATGATATTGCTACATTGTTAGGAGTACATGGTAAAATGTACACTGCATGTATGACAAAAATCACTTGGGGCAGTCCAGTGTTTGTTTCATTAGTCAACCAAAGTCAGGAAAGAGTTAATCTTTTTTTCTGTATTACTATTACATTACTATTGATATTAAAACATCAAAACACACCTAAATTTAGAGATAGTTAAAAAAAAACAATGATGTTCTTTCTTACCTTGACTTTAGTGAGTGTATGAAGGTCTCCAATGTATTCAGTAGCATCACTGACATACTGTCTCATGCAGTCTGTGGCTCCTGTAGAGTTCTGAAGTAGATTAATCAAACAACAGAAGGTAAGCCTTTAACATTCTTTGTACCTATGTGAAGTCAATAACATCTAGTTTAATAACATGCTTTATCACACTATATCATCAAACAGGTAGAATAATCTCTCAAAGGGTCTTATACACACTTATTTCATTCCATCTCCCAGTTGAGCTATCTGCTGGTTATGAATGTGCTTTACTCTATCAGTACGAACCGTTCACTCTAAACTTTATGATCCAACCAACCTACCCATCATTATATTATTTGCTTTTTAACTACCATTATACAAATCAAATTTGGAATAGGACAGAGCTACAGAAAATCTGTCGAACTTAAAACAACAACAAACTCAACAAATGCCTGCAATATTGTAGTAATTAAGTAACTATCCAATCACCAACCGATTCACAGATTGACGGAGATGAGAACAATGGTTGTGTGACTTTCAAATGCCATAGAGAGAAAAAAGAAGAACCTAAGGTCAATTACAATAGGTCTGGGACCCCCATTATAAAAAGATGGAAGTTTAGTATACTTGCCCAGCTCAGACCAGTATGCTCTATCCAATTTCAGAAACGTATCACAGGGTGTGCCCCAGGGGAGTATACTATCACCTCTATCGTTCTCCAAAATTATTAAACAGTTGACTACAGCATTTCCGTGTTTCCGCTTGACTTACCATTGCCATGTCAACCTCAATATCAGCCTCCATATGACCAAAGTCACTCATCTTGCCTCCCGCGTCCATCACAACAAACTGGACTAGTTGGATCAGGTTGATGTCTGGAAGGTTGGTCTTAAACTTCAGAGCCTGGACCAGTTCTAGAGTGACCACTCTGGCAAATGACTGCTTCTCTCTCTCCTTTAAAGCAGAGAAAAAGAAAAAGAGGAGAAAACAAATTAGCTTATGAGACATCCTGAACGACGGTGTACTGTTTGCAAGGTAACCGTTACCACCATCATCACAATTAACACAATTATATATTGACTGTAAGGGGTAAACAAGGTTTGTCAAGGATTATCTTGGTAAAAATGATTTAATCACGATTTAATAAATATAAACTATGTGGGAGTAAATGCAAATAGGGGCACACATGTACATGTAAATAATACAAATTAAAAAAAAAGAAATATTCTGTTATTAATTGTCACAAGACTGGAATCCCACTTGTTGAAAGGTTCAAACATTAGAAAAGCAAGCAAGAACAAAACAATTGGACATGAGACAGAGAGAGAGAGATTAAGAAGAGGAAATGAGAGGTGAGAAAAGAGAAAGAAAGAAAGACCAAAAGAGAAGACACGCAAGGAAAATGAGAAAACAAAAGAGCATGAAAATGAGCGGGGGAGGGAGGGATAGAGTGAGAAGGGGAGCAAGACATCCATTACCTTTGCAAAGATCCTATTACAGAGGGTACAGATCTCTAGTAGATGAGTGAGCTTAAAGCGAGCTCTGACTATGGCAAAGCTCATGAGTTTGCCCATTGGGTCTAGCAAGGTTTGTAGACTCTTGGTGGCTGGGCTACGTAGAAGCACCTCAAAGATCCGGAACAGATCGTTCACATCACACTGTCAATAGAGTATACAGAAAAAGATAAATGTCCAGTAAGTCATATCATACAGTGCATACAGTCTCCAGTGTTGCTATTCCTTAAAGTCCTCTAGAAATCGTTCTTTGTGACTTTACTTTGCACCATTTAGATCAAGTCAAGTCGTTATAAATCATGGAAGGGAGAAGTTGCTACGATCCACAACCCTTTCCAGGACAGTGTAAGAAGATGAGATAAACATACAATAGTACAATGTAGATAATCATGTTACTTTAATATGTTATAACAAAATTTGACATAGTAATAATGACAAAAATGAATTCACAACTTGTATAATAAACTGGAGGTCTCTCTCTGCACTTAAAAAGGTAAATATTACTTAACCAAAATTGTTTTTAATTTCGGTATACTTAAGGACCATTCTTACATAAAACCCTTCTCAGTGTCAGTGCCATATCAGTGCCATTGCCAGACTATTTTAAGCGGGGGGAGGTGGACCTATTTACAGACTTAAAGAAATAACAATTGTAGCATTTTGAGATATGCCTATAGATGTCCATATTTTTCCTAATTGGCAAGAAAAATAAACAACTAAACTCAGTTTTTCAGATTTGCTGACAGCCTACAAAATTTGTGTTTTAATGGGGGTGTCACCCCCCCCCCCCCACCCCCTGACACCCCCTCTAGCAATGCCACTGCTCAGCATGATCCAATCTGGATCATATTTCAACTGGGTTGCTATTGAAACCTTGATCATGGTGGCTTCATTCAAAGTGATTATTTTGGGTGTGTGTATCTCTCAACTCACATTTTCTGGCATGGAAGTGACAAGTTTTCTGAAGAAGGTATCAAAGAGGGGTACCAGGTTCCCCCATGCCGTGGAGCCTTCGATGGGCAGGGAATCCATGTAGTTTGCCATATTCATCAACACCAGCATGGTACGCAGAGGAGGCAGGTTGCGTTTATCATTCAGACCCTGATCATGTGCAGTACACAGACAAATATAGGACCATGGTGATATAATGCAGTTCAAGTCAATTCAAATAATTTGATTTCCACAACTCAATCAAAACATGAAAAAAAAAGCTGACATAATATTCAGTAATATCAAATGACATTTGCAATATATAACAGAAAAGAAAACTTTTATTACAAAATGAGACTACTTATACAATATTGAAAGTCGATAGGTAATCAAAGCATTTTTTTTTAATATAAGCTTTAAAATATCATAAATTAAGTTAAATTTTAAAGGAAAAGAGAAATCCACTAAAAAGCAGAGCTTGTATTTGTGTAAATTACTCAATAGAGGTACTTTGGACAAAATAAAAAGATTGACCACTTCAATACAGACAAATAAATCGGAGGGGTTGTTAAGAGAATACTCATGACGGTGGTTTAGCCCAATATCAAGTAGTGTATGAATTTATTAGTAAACTGTCACAACACAAATTAAATAAGCGAGGACCTCATAGAGAGAGAGATAGACAGGGAGATAGACAGAAAGAGAGAGAGAGAAAGAGAGAAGGAGAGAGAGAGAGAGAGACAGACAGACAGAAAACAAGGGAAAGAGAGAGCAAGAGATAGAAAGGGGGAGAGAGACAGGCAGAAAACAAGGGAAAGAGAGAGCAAGAGAGAGAAAGGGAGAGAGCGAGATATATAGACAAAAAAGATAGAGAGAGAAAGAGAGAGAGAAAGAAAGGGAGAGAGAGAGAAAGGGAGAGGGAGAGAGAGAGAGAAAGGAAGAGAGAGAGAGAGAGAGAGAGAGAGAATATAAACCTGTGAGAAAAGGCAATAGATTGTGAAAAGAGATAAAGTAAGATACAAACCTCCAGAAGATGTATGATAGCATCAGTAGGGTTGAGTTCAGTAAAATCTTGTAGAGCTGAAGCCATGGTAGGTAAGAATGTGTGATCTAAAATAAGGAATGAGAAAATCAAACAAAACTTGAATAGGTACCATACTGAACGGGTGAAAGCACTCAAACAAGATCATCTATAGCAGGTGATGATTTCCGTCTGTACCATATTCATGAATGAAAGCTATCAAATAGACAAAATTGTCATCTGGATAACACTGTGCAGCTATAGTGACAAAGCAAGGTTGGAGAGCCAGGCAAGGGCAATATCTGACACAAGATGGAGTTATTAAGTGAAAATCAGCTTTGTATTTATGCCTTCAGATATGTAAAACAATACCGATGATGGAATGAAATTTGGAAATAGATAAATGAATGCAAAAAAAGTCTTCATCACACCTGATCCAATAAAAGCATGTGGATAGAATTTTATAGAAATTTTCCCAGATGAGGTAAAGCCCATAGCATCGATCTTGTTGTAATGAAGCAAATTGATGAAAACATCTGTAAAGTAGTAAATTGTTTCCTACCAATACCCCGAATAAGCCATGTGAGTGCATAATGGTTAGCAGCCATGTGTTACAATGGACAAAAATGTAGTTATGATTAAAAATTGTTAAGAAGCAGAGGGTTGGGAGATCAAATTGATGTAGATTGTCACAAAATAATAAAATTAAGGAAGACGCTTCTCCATGCAAGGATGCCCCCCCCCCCACAAAAAACACACCCTCAAGCATATTTTTTTTTTGAGCCAGAAGGGGAATAACTGTGTGTGAGGCTATATGAGTTAACACCCTTCTGGTTCTCAGCAGATGATGATGTATGTATAATGACTGAATAACTGTGTGTGAGGCTATATAAATTAACACCCTTCTGGTTCTCAGCAGATGATGATGTATGTATAATGACTGAATAACTGTGTGTGAGGCTATATGAGTTAACACCCTTCTGGTTCTCAGCAGATGATGATGTATGTATAATGACTGAATAACTGTGTGTGAGGCTATATGAGTTAACACCCTTCTGGTTCTCAGCAGATGATGATGTATGTATAATGACTGAATAACTGTGTGTGAGGCTATATGAGTTAACACCCTTCTGGTTCTCAGCAGATGATGATGTATGTATAATGACTGAATAACTGTGTGTGAGGCTATATGAGTTAACACCCTTCTGGTTCTCAGCAGATGATGGTGTATGTATAATGACTGAATAACTGTGTGTGAGGCTATATGAGTTAACACCCTTCTGGCTCTCAGCAGATGATGATGTATGACTGACCTTCAATCTTGCTGAGGAAGAGTTGAGGGAAAACCCCGTTTGGAGCAAGCTGATGGAGGGTACAACGAAGGAACTGTTTAGCCACAGTACAACAATGACCAGGTGGGCAGCCAATACTAAGGGGTAGAGGAAGAAATGACATTTGGATAAGCCAAAGATTTAGCATATAGAAAATTCTTTGAATAATGGGGACAAAGCACTTCCCTGAGTTGTTTTTCGATAACTAAAACAAGCAACTTATTTGTGCATGTTGTTATATTGATGACCATACACCAGTTTGTTAAATTCATGAAAATAAAATATGTATGAAAAGGAACAACATAGTCTTTTTTAGAGATAAAATCATGCTCAGAATACCGCCCAAGATATTATAGCTTATAATCTTATTATCTCAATAAATTAGAGATTAGAGATTAGAGTGCTACATCATAAGTAAATTGATTCATGAACTTATGGCAAGTAATTCTAAATGTTTTAGGCTTCATGAAGTTATTAGAATTGAATTAAAATATGTTTGTCTTTATGCAAGTGCAAAGGTCTATTCTTGATTCTATCTGAGTTCCAAACTAACTCACTTCTAACTGTTAACACACTCTAGTTAACACTAAACATTTCACTTAAAACTTGATCTAGATCATCATACAAGTATAATGTGTATTTAATTTACTTGAATGAGGTCTCAGCAACACTGCACTATTTGGGAACCACGTCTACCTCACAGATTCAAGCTGAATTCTAAAGGTACGGTAGTGCATTGGCAATATATTGTATACAGAGGATGAATAGTTGGAAGTAGAGGAGTTGATTGATTCTTACCTTTCACTCTGCCAAGGGTAGAATGTAGCAGAGGCAACCCTGTGTGATAGCATAAACAAAATGGTGAGTCTACCATGTATACACCAAACATTCTTTGGATGCACAACCTAGTCAATTGGTCTCTATCTGTCTGTCTTGAATACATCATTGAATTCATTCTCAATAGAATGTAATGATTATAGTCTAATCAAATTCCACTCTGATATTACTACATCATCATTGAACTTTCTTCAGAAGACTCTACATCATAATTTATATCTGATAAGCCTTTGTGCCACAGCTGGTGTTAAACAGAGTGAAGTGTTAGACTTGAAACCATTGCCTATGGGAATCAGGTGGTCACTGTAGTAAGCCTATGGGAGTGAGAGATTGCAGTAGTCAGTAGGTTAATAACCATACTGAGAAAAGAAAGAAAGAAGTTAATGAGAAAGCAGTAAAAATAATAGAGAGTGCGAAGGGGGCATGCAGGGAGAGGGATGAAGAGCAAGCAGTGGAGAAGAGGAGAGAGGGAGAGAGAGAGGGATGGAGAGAGAGGGGAGAGGGAAGGAGAGAGAGAGGGAAGAGGGAAGGAGAGAGAGAGGGGAGGGGGAGAGGGGGAGAGAGAGGGATGGAGAGAGAGAGAGGGGAGAGGGAAGGAGAGAGAGAGGGGAGAGAGAGAGAAGGGAGAGGGAAGGAGAGAGAGAGGGGAGGGGGAGAGGAGGAGAGAGAGGGATTGAGAGAGAGAGAGAGAGAGAGGGGAGGGGGAGAGGGGGAGAGAGAGAGGGGAGAGAGATGGGGAGAGGGAAGGAGAGAGAGAGAGAGAGAGAGAGAGAGAGAGAGGGGAAGAGGGAGATGGAGAAGTGGAGAGGATGAGGGACTAGAGAGACTCACCTGCCAACGACCTGCAGCATCTCCAGTAGGAGAGGTGCAGCTAACTCTGGATCCCGATGGACAAAGGTTGATAGGACTACTATGGCCAAGGAAATTGTATCATCATCATATTCCTCAAGGAGAGCACCACAATCAGTGCACCTGTATGGAGATGAACAGTATTTTCAGTGATACTCAAAGGAAATTTTTGTGAATCAGTTTTTTAGTCATAATGAATTGCATGCAAGTATATATATAAGGTGTCCCTTGTATGCTAAACATAAGTTTACCCAGTGTATTCAGAATACATAATGAGCTTTAATTCACATAAATAAGAGGTTATGTGTGACACACACAAAAACAAAAGAAAAACTAGCAAAAATCCTATTTAAAAAAAATTACTTTGACTTTTTACCTTTTTTCAGCTACACTTATCTCAAGTTTAAAGCTCAGGCAGCTATGTTTTTGTCATCATCTGGTTTAAAGATGTCTAATAACTGTATTATGGTTTATTACTCCCTCCACAAATAAATAGTGGATGAAAAAGTAATGATTAAAAGTAATAGCTTACTTGGTTAGAGCCATAAAGTTTTTATCTTCATGATAGCGTCTGATAGCTGAGTACACACTGCTTCTCTTCTCAGGAGACTTCTGGGCTTGTTCCTTCAGCTTTTGAGACCTCTTCTTATTCTTATCCCCTCCTCTTCCTCTACCATCTGGTGAATCCCCCGGTAGGTCAAACTGCACTCCATCCCCTCCCCCTACCGATGGGGAGTTCTCCCCACTGCCTTGATTTGCAGAGGACATGATGGTGGCCACGCCCATCTTGCGGCGTTTTTTGGTGCGGAACTTTGGTTGGATGGTTTTGGGTTTGGCCTCAGCGACGGTAGCAGACTGGAGAGTGGCAGCTTGCATGACTTGAGGCTCGACTGTGAGGCTCTGAACCGTGGCTGACTCTAATTCTGTCACAAGCTGCCATTTAAGATTTCAGTAAAAAAAAACATCTTGAAATACACCGGATCTTATTTGTACTTCATTCTAGGTTTCAACCTTGACTCCTGTCCTTTGTATTAAAAAGAATATTACTAAGAAATAAAATGCAGTTCCCGCAAATTGTTTACTGTGGCAATGATTTATGATGAATATCTATCTCTCACTACACAGTTGACTAATAATAACTTTTTATTACACAGCGGCTTACCAGTTAAAATTTTAATGGTCAAAGTGCTTTCAGTATAAATGATGAGTACATATGCAAAATTATTTTGATGTGCAGAACCAGTTAACAATATGAATTGACAGAAAATTGAGAGAAATCACACAAAGGAATAAAAAGTGAGCCTTAGAGGAGTAGAAGATCCAGAGTCTGTACCTGAGCTGCGGTGTGTGTAAACGTCTCAGGCTGTTCCGCTACAAAGGTAGGAGTAGCTTTCATAGATTCCTCAGCCATGAATGTAGCAGTGGCTTTCATGGGTTCTGCCACTGAGTCCAATGTCTGTAGAGGTTCTATCATATCAAAGCCTTCTAGTAACTCAAGCTCGGGTTCAGGCTCTTCTTCCTCTTCAACCTAGGTCAGATTTAACATTGAGGTTTCAATCAAGACAGGTTCCATGGGAGAATACGATAAATACCCTTTGATAATGATCGGGAGTTCATTTCTTACTTGTCCTTTGCATCTAATAAAATTGTTAACTTAAAGCCAGTGGCAATTAGAACTGAGGCTCTGGAACAAAAGAACACTTTTGGGACTTGTTTTTATAAAGAGTTGTGGTAGAATTTTGTATTGCCAAATGTGTAGTGGGGATGTGTCTATGAATGCATCAACAAAGTAATTGAATGAGGTACTTGATTGCTTGGTGATTTACAGCACTAACCAGTTAAGTGTGAAATTAAATGGTTTTAAACACATATGGATAATCAACAAATCTTCACAAACTATCTGTTTGGTTGAGGCCAGAAGGTCACTATCTCTGTGTAAACGATACAAGTTAATACCCTTCTGGCTCCAAGCAATTTTTTCGTTATAAAGTCACCAAGCATATATGATTAAAAACATTAGTATTAAAAAACGTTTGAAATATATCAGTTACACCACCAAACTGACCCCATTACGACTCTAAACCGACCGACCCTTTGTATTAGGGGCATTGCCAATATTTGTTTGGTCTGTTATTGGTCTGTTATTGGTCTGCTGTTAGTGTCTTTGGTGTAACTAGGGTAAAAAACATGTTTAATGATAATGAAAGACACTGTACATTAAACCTGATAACTGATACAAAACAATTAAAAAACATCAGCAAACTAGATGGAACTTCGACTGCGCGCAGTCGAAATGATGCCTCCGTCATAGAGCAATTTTACAAACCAAAACAGAAGAAATTGTTCAAATTCAAGTTCAATTGTAATCCATTAACAGGTTCTCAGAATATCGTGATTACAAGCAATTTCTCATATACATATATGACCCTTTGATCTTTGACCACATGACCCTAACATCTACTCAGTTCATTGGCTCTGCAAGATGTTCCGAGTTAAATAGTAATCCATCTGTCAGTTCTAATGAGAATGCGTTCACAAGCTATTTTTGCATACATAATGAGCCCATGACCTTTGACCTTTGACCTCATGACCCAAGAATCTACTCAGTTCATTGGCTCTGCAAGATACATACATGATCTAAGTTTGGGAGGAATCCAACAATCTATTCTAATGATAATGCGATCACAAGCTATTTTTGCATGCATAATGAGCCGCATGACCTTTGACCTAGACCTCATGACCCCAAAATTTAATCAGTTCATCGGCTCTGCAAATAACATACATGACCTAAGTTTAGCAGGAATCCATCAATCGGTTCTTGAGATAACGCGATCACGAGCTGTTTCAGCATACATAATGAGCCCTGTGACCTTTGACCTTTGACCTCGTGACCCCAAAATCTAATCAGTTCATCGTCTCTGCAAGGTACATACATGACCTAAGTTTGGCAGGAATCCATCGATCGGTTCTTCAGATAACGCGATCACGAGCTGTTTTTGCATACATAATGAGCCCTGTGACCTTTGACCTTTAACCTCGTGACCCCAAAATCTAATCAGTTCATCGGCTCTGCAAGATACATACATGACCAAAGTTTGGCAGGAATCCATCAATCGGTTCTTCAGATAACGCGATCACGAGAACGGGACGTACGGACGGACGGACGTACGTACGGACGGACGGACAACCCGAAAACATAATGCCTCCGGCTACTTCGTAACGGAGGCATAAAAAACAAACAACTGAATAAAAGAATTGGATGGACGTGCGAGTGTGTTTTGTTCCTACCTCTAGGATAGTGGATGCCACAAAGTTCCTGCTGGAAGAGTTGATGGGTAGATTGATAACCTCATCCTCTGAGACAAAGAGCATCTCAGGCTCCAGCTCCAGCTCCTGGTGCTGGGGTACACGAGGATCCTCCTTGGTCACAGCGACTCCACCTCCGCCACCCATACCCCGCCCACCTCCCCCTCCACTGCTGATGGTGGTGATGACTTGACCAGGGGTAATGAACTCTACCCTAGGGGTGGGAGAGGAGGGTGTATCACCAGGGGGGCTGCCTGGATCAGTGGTCTTGGTGGTGGTGGTGGTGGTAGCGGTGAGGAGGGGGGTGTTGGGACCAACGGATGAGATGGAACCCAGTTCTTCGCTGATGTCATCCTCTCGAGGAAGACTTGACTCTGCAAATGATACAAGTAAAGAATATTACAGGATACAAAGAAGTACATGTACTAAAAAACATACAATATAATACTCCCTGGTGGAAAAATGAAACGAATATCAGATTTTTTTAAAAGGGGCTAATTCCATACTTCATCCAATTATTATTTTTTCCTTCAAATCGCTACACAAATTGGTCAAATGTTAATCAAACTAGAAATATCGCAATCTGTATTGCCGCGCAATGCGAATGTATCCCCCGGCAGTGGCAGCGATTTTGTGTTATCCTTATGTGGAAGGAGGGACAAAGATTCCCTCTCCTCTTTGTGAAACAAAAGGATGACGTAGAGATTGCCGCAAGTGGCTCAGACTATTGTCAAGACTAGGAGCAGCATCACCAAAACAATAGGTGTGTAGATCAGATTATGATGCATATTTATAGAAAATTTGAAAGAAATGTGATTTGCATAGCGACACAAGATATTCCTTTAAATATGACCTTTGACCCTATAAGAGATGGAATACTGGGGGGTAGCAGCACCAAATTTGTGGAGGTCTAGAGTAAACTATAATGAACCTTAATACAAATTTGAAAGAAATCTGTTAAGAAATGTGAGTGCACACAAAACATCTATCAAAATATGGCCTTTGACCCTATAAAAGACGGAACACTGGGGGCAGCATCATCAAAATCTATAGGCTTGTAGATTCTACCAAGATACACCTGCGGTCAAAATTTGAACAAAATCCCTTTAGAAATGTGGCATATAGAGCGCACACAAACCATCCACAAAAATATAGCCTTGTACCCTATAGAAGAAGGAACACTGGGGGCAGCATCACCAAAAGTTATAGGTATGTAGATTATACCAGGATACACCTCCATACAAAATTTGAAAGAAATCCGTCAAGAACTGTGGCAGTTAGAGCGCACACTAGAGTGCACACAAGACATCTATCAAAATATGGCCTTTGACCCTATAAAAGACGGAACACTGGGGGCAGCATCATCAAAATCTATAGGCTTGTAGATTCTACCAAGATACACCTGCGGTCAAAATTTGAACAAAATCCCTTTAGAAATGTGGCATATAGAGCGCACACAAACCATCCACAAAAATATAGCCTTGTACCCTATAGAAGAAGGAACACTGGGGGCAGCATCACCAAAAGTTATAGGTATGTAGATTATACCAGGATACACCTCCATACAAAATTTGAAAGAAATCCGTCAAGAACTGTGGCAGTTAGAGCGCACACTAGAGTGCACACAAGACATCTATCAAAATATGACCTTTGACCCTATAAAAGACGGAACATTGGAGGCAGCATCACTAAAATCTATAGGCTTGTAGATTCTACCAAGATACACCTGCGGTCAAAATTTGAACAAAATCCCTTTAGAAATGTGGCATATAGAGCGCACACAAACCATCCACAAAAATATAGCCTTGTACCCTATAGAAGAAGGAACACTGGGGGCAGCATCACCAAAAGTTATAGGTATGTAGATTATACCAGGATACACCTCCATACAAAATTTGAAAGAAATCCGTCAAGAACTGTGGCAGTTAGAGCGCACACTAGAGTGCACACAAGACATCTATCAAAATATGGCCTTTGACCCTATAAAAGACGGAACACTGGGGGCAGCATCATCAAAATCTATAGGCTTGTAGATTCTACCAAGATACACCTGCGTTCAAAATTTGAACAAAATCCCTTTAGAAATGTGGCATATAGAGCGCACACAAACCATCCACAAAAATATAGCCTTGTACCCTATAGAAGAAGGAACACTGGGGGCAGCATCACCAAAAGTTATAGGTATGTAGATTATACCAGGATACACCTCCATACAAAATTTGAAAGAAATCCGTCAAGAACTGTGGCAGTTAGAGCGCACACTAGAGTGCACACAAGACATCTATCAAAATATGACCTTTGACCCTATAAAAGACGGAACATTGGAGGCAGCATCACTAAAATCTATAGGCTTGTAGATTATACCAAGATACACCTTCGTTCAAAATTTGAACAAAATCCCTTTAAAAATGTGGCCTTTAGAGCGCACAAAAACCATCCACAAAAATATGGCCTTGTACCCTATAGAAGACGGAACACTGGGGGCAGCATCACCAAAAGTTATAGGTATGTAGATTATACCAGGATACACCTCCATACAAAATTTGAAAGAAATCCATCAAGAAATGTGGCAGTGAGAGCGCACACAAGAATATGACGCGGCGGCGGACGCGGCGGCGGCGGCGGCGGCGGCGGCGCGGCGGCGGCGTAACGCTGCTGAATCCAAAGTACCCCACCAGCATACTGCCGGGGGATACAATAAATACAACATCACATGTATATTATATGAATATTTTACAACCCAATGCATGTTTGCCCTCGGATAGGATGTTGATATGCAGCTTGAGTGTGTAGGATAGTTACCATCTATCCATGCAAACCCATTGGATCGTTTATTTTGGTGCAATATGCTTTGGCTATGTATGGACTCCAGCCCACGTTATCTCAGGCATCATATTCAATGGGACAAGAAAAGGGAGTATCCTCGATGCAGTGATACCCTTGCACATCCCAACAGTTTTTACTGGAAAAGAAACCTAGGGGTTTTAGCACTATCATGTAGAGTTCACTTTGCCCTTCCTACATTTTTAGACACTGGTATTACTAATTATCAAAATTCAAATAGGTAAACAAAGAAGTTTGCCAATATAGAGTTAAGGATGATTTTTGATTTACCTGATTTGTTTTTGTTGGGGAGGGTAGCACCCCAGATGTCCTCTGGTTGTGGTGGTTCGGGTCTCTTGGGCTTACAGATATGACGCTGTGCCTCCAAGACATTCATAGTGATCCGAACCAAAGCCTTCAGTGTTGTCTTCAACTCGGCTTGGTCAATGGAATACTGGGAGAATCATGACAGGGAAAAAGTTGGAGAAGGTGTAACATTCAGATAAAGAGGTTTGGAGAAGGAGAGAGAAGGGGAGTGAGAGAGAGAGAGAGAGAGAGAGAGAGAGAGAGAGAGAGAGAGAAAGAGAGAAAAGGTGAGAGAGAGAGAGACAGAGAGAGAAAGAGAGAGACAGAGAAAAAAGGTGAGAGTGAAAGAGTGAGAGAGAGAAGGTGCTCAATTCAATTCATTATATTTATTCATAGAGAACAATTAGCCTCAATTCTTTTTGCAATACATTTACTTACATTTGCCCCACTTGATCGAGGTGTAGTATCTAGGTACTGGTAGAAAGTCATTCCTTGAATGATATAGTGCCTTATCACGGCTGCTACACTGAGACTACACAATAATCCAAAGCTCATTAAAGTACAGAGAGATATTATATTTGACATGTGCTTTACAAGAACTGGATTATTATTATGATAAATGACAAGTTAGTGATTGATCAACTGCCACAGCCCATTCTGTTGATATTGACCATGGCAATCTTGATCCTAGCTCTTACCTTGTAGAGCACGATGAGTAGAGACATGAACCAGGAGTGCCTGCAGTGAGGTTCAAGGAACCATAGGGAGTAGTCTGGAGGATGTGAGTCTTGAGAGCACTTCTGAGGTGAAGGGCAGTACTGCAGGAGACTCAACACCATAGGTAACACCATGTTACCAACCTTGACATTGTGATCTAGCATCTGATGGGTTCGAGAACACAAATATATAAACTTGGAGACTAAAATAAACACAAAACTCTTGTAAAGTATTTGTAATGCTTTAACTATTTGAAAAAAAACTTGAAAGCATCAAGGAAAGTGATGACATTGAAGGCCAATTCAGATATACAGTAGTTGGTAAACTGCTTAACCCTCTTCCCCATCCAGAAAATAACATTTCTCTGAGCTAATCCCTTTCAAGATAATCTTTCCATTTTGCCCTAAACAAGTGCATAACTATACTGAAATCAAACTAGCTTTAACAAAGAAGTTTGAAGTTCATATATCTTAAATATTCCTTGCCTTGGGTTGCAAATGTAGCTCAAGAATGTGAGCATAAAACAATATGTTTGGACAATAAAATGGCTACATTAATTTCTGTCAATGAAACAGAAGCAGGTACAATCGTTCTTTCACATGGGAGATATTTCATTCTCATTTTCACACTTGAGTTGCTTTCTTCGCCTCCCTGCTGGTTTGCTTGTTTGCCACATGTGAATTTTGAACAAACCAATATGCACTAATTGACAGAAGGATTGCTTTGTGCAACGCGATGGCTTTGCAAAATTACCAATTTCCAGTCTTGATTATTGCTCCATGACAATCCTTTTAACATCAGTAAAGATTAATCTTCCACTGGAAATAGATTAATGATCTTAAAGCTTTTGGTATATCTATCCCTAGATAAGTATTTGGGTCACAGGAAGATTATTTGTGTGGCATTTAAATATAAACACAAAGCAAATTATATAAAAATTAACTAAATTGCAATTTCACTTGTGACAACTGTTCAAAAAGTTGGTGGCACAGAAGGGGGTTCAGAGACATACGATACCAACCTTGGGTAATCCTGCCATGAATGCATAGAAGACTGCCGACTCTCGCAGTTGATGTGGGGGAAGGTTGAAGGTCTTGCTGACTTGGTTGTAACCTAGCAACACAGTCAGGTGACGCAAAACAGTGCTCTGCAATCAAAATTAAAATTCCAAACGGCATTGAATTTACTCATACTTTCATGCTACTGATATCACTCCAACTATCAACTTGTCACACCACTACCATTACAACAACTACCACCCAACTACAACCATTGATCTTAAGGACAGTAACATCATTTCTCCTGCTTATCTTTACTTCAGAAAAGTAGTCCATATTACTTGTCATATTTATTCAGATTAAAAATAGTAGATGTAAATGATACATTTTTTGGGTTGCTATGAAAGTTGCATACAGTAGCTAAGAGAAATGTAGTGGCACCAAAAGTTGGTCCGAAATACAAAAGGCATAATATTTAGTGATGTATGTTAAAAGTTCCTATTTTACCTATCCTAGTTAACATTAAGCTCCATATCCTAACCATGTGGTACTAGACACGTCTTTTTGCGCACCACTACATTTGCTAAACTACCTAAAAAACAATTCAGAGATGATGTACATTCAAACTGAAGACATTATTTGTAATAATTTGAAGATTGGTTTGTTGCATGTCAACTTACCATAGCTCTTCCCGAGACTTGGTCATCATCCATACTGCTTGGTCCTGTCATGAACTGTAGATAAAATAGACAATTTTCAAAATATTTTCAAATTTCGACATGTTTACCCAGCGACGAGTTATTACAGTCACCTGTTATATATCATTGGAAATATTCATGATGTTTAATACAACACTAATTTTAACATTTTTTTGTTACCGTGGGCAATTTTTAAATTTTTTTGAGGGCGAAAAAGAGGGGTGCGGTCAATACACGAGGGCGGTTTATACAACGTTAATTACGGTAACCACAATTTCTTTGCTAGAGCATCACTTGTTAATTTTCTCTGCATAATGTTAAAGATTATGACTCAATCAAATGTTTGATTGGTATGAAAGCATTAGTGAAACTGAGTGGTACATGTACATAAAAAACCATGTCTAGGGCATAATATAATATAAAGTACTAATCATTACAATACCTGGTTTACCCAGTTAAGGTCTGCAGTCACAGTCAGTCACCCAGGGCCCTGTTTCATCAAGCTTATTATCAATAACAAATGCTAAATTTCTAGGATATATTTGCTCTCAGCCAATCATATTTCACAATTTCAGTAGCTTATAGCAGTCATAGAAACTTGTTATTGATATTGTATATTATGTTAAACAAGTTTTATGAAATAGGGCCCAGATTTGTTTGACTAACATATTAGATCAACATTTATTTTTCATTTGCCTCAGAAGCAGTTTGTTGTGCCACTATAGAGAGATTATAGTATGATATATATATATTTTGTGTATAGATGTATATTTAACTGTCAAGATATGTTTGAACTTACAATCATGAGGAGTGTGATAAGCTTGTGTACAGTCTGTTTATCAGCATTGGTCAAGTCAATGGTGAATGTTGGTATCTCTTCTCTGATCTCTTCCTTGATTCCTTTCAGGTGACCATCTAAACAAAGCAATGGCACAGTTCCTTCTTAATCATCATAATAATAATAATAATAGTAATTCTCAACAAAAAAAACTCATCATTTTCATCCATATTTCTCTCATTTATCCTTTGCTATGAATGAAATCATCACCACTCCTCAAAAGAAGCTCCCTATAATAAATTAAAAAAAATATCTCCTCTACTCTATTTGAAGTTTGATCTCTTATATATATATATATATATATATATATATACAGTACACGCCGAAAATCTCCGCAACACGATTACACGATTTATTTTTAGGATTACACGGTTTACACGATTCACCTGAATCGTGTAACTGTGTAATCGTGTAAATTTACACGATTGAAGAATGTCGCTCTGAATCGTGTAATCGTGTAAATAGTTAAGTGCATTGGTCGGATGATTCGACCAGATGTAACAATCGTGTAACTGTGTAATCGTGTAAATTTACACGATTGAAGAATGTCGCTCTGAATCG
Organism: Strongylocentrotus purpuratus; assembly: GCF_000002235.5. NCBI lineage: Eukaryota > Metazoa > Echinodermata > Echinoidea > Camarodonta > Strongylocentrotidae > Strongylocentrotus > Strongylocentrotus purpuratus. The sequence continues at coordinate 1,474,398 of NW_022145611.1, forward strand.
TGTAATCGTGTAAATAGTTATTAGGGTTATAAGGGCATTGGTAGAACGATGCGACAAGCTGCAACAATCGTTAAATCGTATCCTGATGACACCAATTGCTTTATACACAACTTACCTTCAGTGTACATCAGTTAATTACTGTACTTTATATTCGTGTATAAACCTCAGCACTTTCCACTAACATGTATCGTATACTAATCCGTGAGACAAGGTAGGAAAACGTCAGAAACAGGAAGACATGATAGATGAAATAGTAAAGGAAAAAAGATAGCTACGAGGAGGAGGGAACATATAAAAGGAAAATGAGGGTTGAAAGGCACGATAAAGATAAACAGAAAAAAAGAGAGAAAAAAGGGAAAACTAAAAAGTTGACCGGAAGAAAAGAAAGAGTGAAATAGAGTGATAAAAAAAAAGAAGGGCGAAACCTAGTAAAATTAACAGAAATGAGAAGGCTATGAAACGGAGAGGAAAAGAGACAAATAAATAAGGTAAGAGGGGAACATAATGAGGGAAAGAGAGGCGAGAAAGATATGGGGGAATGGAAAGATATTGAAAGAAAGAGAGAGAGTGAGAGAGAGAGATAAACAAGCTTTAGTTGAAAGAAAAGGGGCACCGATCAGATTTTAATAGGGGCGTTTATCGGAGTTGATGGGGGCATTTATCAAAAGTGAAGAGGGGCACTTCTTGTACTTAAAGAGGGATACTTACTAGAGATTAAAAGGACACTAATGAGAATGGAAAATGGACACTTATTGTAAAGGAAAATAGGAACTCGTCGAAGGAAAAGGGGTGTGTGTCAAAAGAAAAGGAGCACTTATCAGAGTTGAAAAGGGGAAGGGGCACTTTTACAAATTAATAGGGACACTTGTCAAAGTAAAATAGGTACTTTTCCTACATACAAAGGGGCACTTTGGGGGAACTTGAAAAAGTGGGGGGACACTGTGCCGCTAGCTAAACGTAACTCAAAGACAGTTGGCCATTCACTTATTCTATTCATTCTCGGCTTGCAACTGTTCCCTACACTCTGTAGCCAGTGGCTTACATACTTACGTACATGTAATACCTATTGTTCAGGGGGATCCTATGTTCAAGGGGAACCCCCTGAACAATAGGTATTATGTAAGGATCTCTGCCTGTAGCTAGGGCAACGGCCTTTGTCCCCGGCGAGGGTCAATGGCAGGCCACATTCAGAGTAAGCTTCTTTTGTATGTGACAGGAAGTGTGCCCTTAAGCCTTGACCGTAGCTCTTTATACATATAGCTGAATAATGCAATGTTCTAAAAGGTAATTTACGAAAATGAGGAACGCTAAAAAAGCAATAAGTGATCAAAGTCTAAGGCCCGAATTCACAAAGGAGGTTTGTCGACAAACCTTGGTTTTCGTGCGTCATATGACGCGTTTTTACAAACCAGGTTTGTAAAATGGATAATGATTGAATAAAAAAAAGTATAACGATATTCATAGTAACGAATGAGCTGGTGAACCGTAATTCTAATTGGTAAAGCCTTGTAATGTAAGAGTATCACAACATACTTAATTATGTTAGCCCTCCTTTACATTTTGTAATCATTTTTACTTATTTACAACTTAGGAATAACAAAATTCCCCCCTTCCTTCGTCGTTCATCGCTTTTTTCTCACCGAGGATTAAATCCGAGAGTGCTTTTCGGGAAGTGGACTGATTTTTTTAACTTTCAAACATTCTATAATAAAACTAGAGACAAGACACTGCAATTAAAAATATATACAAGAGAAAGAAAGCGTAATCTTCGCTATCCCCTCGTATCGTCCACGTTGTCCTCGTTCAACCAAGAAGTAACTTCTTGCTTTTACTGAACTAGACGTCCTTAACCTGCTCACCATCACCACTGAAAATAAATTGTAACACAATTCCAGCGAGCAATCGAATCGTGTAAATTTTGAATCGTGTAATCGTGTTGCGGAGATTTTCGGCGGGCAGATTACACGATTACACGATTCGACCTGAATTGAGGAATCGTGTAATTTTACACGATTACACGTTTACACGATTCAAATTTCGCTTCATTGGCAAAAAACGAATCGTGTAAAAATAAATGGTTACACGATTCCCGCGAGCAGTCGAATCGTGTAAATTTTGAATCGTGTAAATCGTGTTGCGGAGATTTTCGGCGTGTACTGTATATACTATCAATGTTAGATTGCATTGAACTGTTTTGCAATACCAAAATATAGGGTAGTCGATATTTCCTGTTTTTGCATAAATAAATATTGTTTGCATGGGTATTGTTCCTCATGCCACAGTTTTTGATAATTGGATAGATATACTTTAGGCTTCACAATTATTATTGCACTGTTTCCAGTGCAAGATTAATTTATACCAGTGTTAAAAGAGTTGTCATTGAGCTCATTAAGACTGGAAATGGGTAATCAATCAGGGCATGTTGTTTTGTGCAACAATATGTAACGGTTTGTTGGGCAATTAATCTTTCCTGTTCTTTCATAATTTGTCAGTTTGTTTCCATGGGTAAGGTTTCAAATATACAAATGTAGCGCAAGACTCTCGAGTGATATTTGTGCTTAGTGTAATCTATGTTTCATTAGTGTCCAATCCTCGGTTATATGAACCAAGTCTTCAGAATGAGAGACATCACTCACCATGGAACAAACTGTTCATCAGCAAACCATCTCCAATTAGAAAGTTATCTCCTCGGCAGTTGGCTGGCCTGCTGTAAGTTGATCGATCAGCTAAGAGAGAAGAAAGTGAAATAGATTGATTTCTATCTTTAAGTGCTTCATTTATGGCAAAGAAAAGACTCGAGACAGATTGGACAAGTGGATGTCCTTCTATACCCGACTTATCTCTTGATGATTACATTGAGAAGGAATGTTGTTCCAAAGTTAAAAGGCAAGTAACGTGTTTGATCCTCTTTTGTGATTCTCTGATTATCAATTCCAAATACCAAGATCTAAATTTAAATCTTTTTTTTAAAACCTACTATTGAAAAAGAAAAAGTGTAATCTGAAATCTTGCTTTTGAATTTGATAAAAGTCTGTGCATGCCAAAAAAGTTTCTGAGGTCAATTTCATTGAGAACATTGTCTTATATGTCACCTCTATCCCTAAACTAACTAGATGCTCAAAACAAAACAAGTAATTTCATTACTCACAAGGTGGGAAGTTAAAGCGAGCAAAGCCGATACCAGTGGGCATGGATTTGCTCCTAGCCTTGCTATCCTGCTTACTGAAGGCAGCAGACAGACGACGTGGCTTCAGGGTTCCAGAGAGCTCAGACTGGGAGCGAGCTAACCGAGCTCGGTGGAGCTTGTTCATGAAGATGTCCGTTCGGTCACCGAGGCCGGCACTGGAACGACTGGTGTCTGGGGATGATACGTGAGAAACGTAGTGTACGATGAAGGTTTTTTGTTTGGTAAATGCATGAATTATTCTGTTTGCTTGTGACAGCTGATCAAAATGAAGATACGTGTATAGCAGAGAGAAGGAGAGAGAAGGAGAGAGATAGACATGTGAAGAGAAATACAAAGAGACATAGAGAGAGATAAAGAAAGAGAGAGAAAGAGAGAGAGAGAAAGAGAGAGAGAGTGAGAGAGAGAGAGAGAGAGAGAGAGAGAGAAAAAAAAAAAAGAATGATGAAATAGAGGACAGAGTATGACAAAAAGGGTGACAGAGATGGACAGAAAAGGGGAAAGGGAAAGAGAGAGGCGAACAGAAAGATGGATATAGAGAGATGGTCATAGAGAAATGGATATAGACAGGGAGGGACAGAGGGAGAGAAAGAGAGAGAGAGAGAAAGAGAGAGAGAGAGAGAGAGAGGGAAGAGGGAGGTGGGAGGGAGGGAGGGAGAGATACTGATAGCATCTTACCCATAGGGAATGGAAACTCCTTGTTTTGTTCCATGTCTACCTGTGCCTCTAGAGCTAGAGTATCTAGACGGTTCATGAAGAACTCCCAAGAGAGCACAGGGGCCTTTGGCATGAAGTGATGTAGAAGACGCAGCTTAGACAGGATTAGCACACGATCTTCCAGGACAGAGTCCCATTGAAACTCAAGACAGCCCACCAACACCTGATGAAGGTTAATCAAAATAAAAAGGGTTAATCAAAAAAGTTAAATATAGAACTATTATGAAGGAAACATTTTTATCACATTATATACTTCTAGGCCTCTGGTTGGTCAAAACTTCAAACTACTGAAATTGAACTAATACTAATGAAATTCACTACTGACTGCTGGGCAGTATAGCAAAAAATATTGATGGAGTGTCCAGGCTTTAGCATGGCTGACATTATTGAGCTCTAGTACTTCACGTAATCAATTCATTATTATAAGATCAATACATTCATAATAATCATCTCACCTTGATGACTTTCATTGGAATGCTCTCTAGCATAAGAATGGCTCTAGCTGAGACAGCAGGACAGATATCTTCTGTGGCTACTACCAATGAACTGAAGGCATGAGCAAGTGAGCCCATGATGACCGAATTGTTTCCCAGTGATTTCTTTTCTACGCATCGCAGCATGACTGTCACTCTCTCAGCTGTCAATAGAAGGAATGGAAGACAAGTTTCATGTAGAATAGTGTCAAAAACATAAAAAAACAAAACACAAGTTACAAAAGCCCGGACCCTAACCATATCCCTGACCCTAATCCCGACCTTGGCCTTAACCCTAATACATGGCGTATTGATGCCCAGTGTGATATTCTGCAGTTAAGATAGATATTTATTTATTGACAGCAACAGCAACGGGTATAAATTATTCACCTCACACAATATGGCGGCTAAAGTATCACTATATAACCAATAAACCTACAACATATATGAGCGCTTATTAGTATCAAACTAAAACAATTAATACTTCAGTCATAATGCCAAATCAACTCCCCACTGACTCTAAACCAACCCATTCTTGGCCATTTAATAATAATAGTAATAGTAATAATAATAATAATAATAATAATAATAATTGATCGTGAGCCTAGCAGCCACTGAGCAGCGCCAGATCGACGTTGCTCTTTCCCTTATTGTTGAACGCCAAACAAGGTAGCAACAACTCCCATCTTTTAACGTCTTTTGGTATGACGCGGCCGGGGTTCGAACCCACGACCTCCCGGTTGTGAGGCGGACGCTCTACTGACTGAGCCAACACTCCGGCCAACATTTGTAGTCATGTACTTTATTTGTTCAGCCTTGGGTCAGTCTCATCAGTGTGACTGGGATATATAGTCTATGATTTTCTTACCTGCTCTGAATCTAGTCTGCCAGCTTTCACTCTCTACCTCGTTATCCACCAAGCTCCACATGACATCTGCTCCACAGGGAAGGGCAAAGCAATGCAGTATGAGAGGCACCAGGAGCTCAACAACATGAGATAACTCTCCTTCCAAAAGGTTCCAGAAACTATAATAACAATAATATTATTATGATTATCATTATGATCATTATCATTATCATCATTTTTATTATTATTTATTGGGCATAATAAAAAAACACATTATGTTTGAAGAGAGTCACTTTGATGCCAGGAAAAAATATTAACAAAATATAAAAGATAGTAGAAGATCGAAAGAGACATACTTTATTGCCTATTGAAAGTGAAAGGAATAGAGATATATGTACATGTAGGCAAGAGTTCCTAAATGTGTACGGTACTCACTATAGTCAAGAATTAAAACAAAGTGGGACAAGTCAGTCCATTGATCTAGGCCTCAGGAAATGTCTTCCAATTCAAAGGAATCATACAGTGCATTTTTATGTTTTTATATCACAATTTTTATTACAAAATAGATATCTAGGGGTGATAATATTAGTATGGAGGCAAAGTAGGAATCCTTTCTACAAGATAGGAATGGTTCACAGCTACTGAAAAGAACCACATGGTTCGACTATCTGCCATACCCTAATGTCCTTTGGCAAAATATAAATCTAAATTTGAAACTCTCCAAACATATCAAGTAAATGGGTAACTAGATGTCTTCCCTTGAATGCTTTTAGGGTCTGAGGTCAGCTAGACTACAGTTAAGGTAATACCAGTACCTTGTAGGTACCTTCAGTATCCCCTGGGGTGGATATGTGCACAATATCAATGCTGCTATCAGCATGAACCCATCGCCTACAGGAATTGGGTGATCCCTGTACAAAGACTATGGATATTTAAAGAACTCGGGTGTAAGAGGTTAAAGGGATTGTTTAACAATGTTAAATCTGAGATACGCAGCCCTACGTGTTAACACCGCCTGTGATATGGTGTAATATTGAAGCCCTAAAATAAATTATGTTTCAAAATGATCAAGAAGTGCCTCAAAAATGTAAAACTCTTTGAGTGACCTGTTTTACCATACTCGTTTTCCCCAATAGACAAAATTTGTAATTCCAATCATAAATATCTTGATAATCAGACAGGCGATCGGCTTGTAAAAGTCATGGGGTTCCTGACTGTCCTAAAGGTTTATAATTATCATTGCAGCATGAGCTAAATCCAGAATTTTGTTTCAGAATCTGAGACAAAGTTAGCGGATCCCTTTAATACCTTGGTATGAGCAAGTTCTCCTGTGCATAGACTAGGAATCCGACTTGATCCTTGGCCGCTTGTCTCAAGCATTCTGCATTCAAACACAGTACCTTGACACAGTTCAGGAGGTTCAACAGCACATTAGGGTCGGGATGCTTGGATACTTCCTGCAATTTAATAAGAAATTCAGGCCCATTTATGATCAAATTCAGAAGCATAAAGCAGCTTGACTTGAGCATTCTGCATTCAAACAGAATATGTTGACAATGTTCAGTAGATTTAGAAGCACGTTAGGGTGTTTGGATACCTCCTGTATATCAAATATAAATTTATTCCAATTCGTGACCAACATCAGAAACATAAAGAACAATATCTCTTCATGCAAAAGGTATATTTATTCCAGGTTGAAGACAAAGTTTTGAGATCATTCAACAATTGTTACTAGAGAGTGTATCACCAGAATTTGAAGTGGATGGCAGACATCAGAACATTAAAGCAATGGTCGCTAAAATAATCTTGTATCTAATGGATATGGAATGGTATTACATAAAAGTAAAGCAAATATACTAATATACAATACTCTGATTTGTGTGTGTTGTCTGAACTCATATCAACCCTCCATGAGTGTTTAGTTGTCTTTGAAATCATGTTCCAAATCATTGATTTTAATTGATGTTTTTGTTGACATTTCATGTACTTGCATGAAGCTTCATTCAGATATGACAGGTAAAACAGCAGTGGTTTAGATTTGTTACAATGATATAAGAATAATATGGCACACATTTCTGTATCTTCTAACACAGAGGTCAGTGATTATACATAGGGCCTTTGCTGCATGCAGTTGCCATTCACTGACATGATTTAAAAAAACTGCTGCAGTGTACTGCTCACATCTGAACAAGTGTTAACTTGAATACCTGGAGCAACATGAAGAGAAGCTGAAGTGATCTTGGTAGCTCTTCTAGTTTGATGGTGAAATCTCCATGTCCCGTATGCCAGGTTGCCTTGTCATGATCTTTCTTACCCGGCTTGCCTTTATCTCCTGAAAACAAAAGAAAAGTCACATTATTAAAAAAATATATATCTTTGACTTACTTAAAATCAGAAACTTTTGAGTACATGTTTGCTAAATGCGTTCTGATTTGTGAAATTTTCACACCACAATATTCATTGATTCACAACAGAAATGAGACTGAAATTTTGAGGTCCAAGAAAAGTTCTTGCTGTGAAAAAGCTCTTAAGGTAATACTGGTGATTCTGCCCAGATGGGAACCTGTTCTCTATGACTGATGGTGGTTGCATTGTAGAATGCCACTTTCTGAAGAAGAAAAAAAAAGAAAGAAAAAAAAAGAGGAACATGAAAAAGAAAAAGAAGAAAAAGAAGAAATGAAAGATGACGATGAAGAAGAAGATGAAGGAGAAGAAGGAGGAGGAGGAGAAGAAGAAGAACAAGAAAACGGCAGCTATTGTTGTACCTTTCTGTGGTTTGAGCCCTCCTCCTGGTTTCTTGGCTGCTCTCTCTTTCTCTGCTTTCAGGTTGGTGACTGCTGAGAAGGCCTGAACTGTTTCAGCCGTCAGGACCTCAGTCCGGACCTCTGTAGCAGCCAGCAGACCCTGGGCTGTAGAATCGGTCTTATTCTAATGAGGAAAAGGTATGCAAGCAATAGGATAGCAGTCATAAATTAGGCTTGAGTTATGTTTGAGAATCATTTGAAAACAATATCTAGACTTGTTAGGATGCCATTCAGAAATAAGGCTTGAGAAATACGAAGGCTTATCATTCATATCAGAAATCTTCAGAAACACACGTGTTCAACTAGAACATGTTTACACTAGAATTGATGGTGCTGTTTTATCTAAATAGTCAAAACTGAAATGGATTGCATTCAAACAAGATTTCATTATTGATCAGCTCAGAGCCAGGAGGGTGCTAACTCTACCTTAAAGTCTATGAGTAAACAACCTTCTGGCTCCAAACAGATCAAATATTGTTTGGATTATATCGGATATTGACAGTATTGTAATTTACACTATCATATAGAGCTCTATTCAAAGTAAAGGTTTCTGCAGACAGTTTAGATGTAATACTTGCTTACATAGATCGGATGATTATTACAGTGTACTTGATAATTTTCTACAAAACACATGTTATATATAAAGTGTATTAATGAGTGAAGCAACATTATAAATTGATATAACTTAGGTGTGTGAATCACGAGTACAGTGTACAGTGGACTGGTCATGTCATATTAGTCAGCAATGGAATGTTAGTATGTGTAAGATCAAGATCTCTACTGTGTATTATCTGTAAATTAAATTATGATTCCAAACCGAATGAAATATTTATCTTCTTTTCAGTTATTTTATTCAGCTACCAGTACACAAGAACTGAATTCTTTACTATCTTAATGAAATTGAATACCAAACAATTTCATCAAGGTTTTGACCATTGATACATGTGGGCCACCAGATTTACTATAATATACCCCACAAAAAATAAGATTCTGTACAATAAGTTTCTGCCATTAATTCCTCAATTTCATGATTAACAAAATTGACTTGAATTTTGAGGAGACAGGCTTTCATTTGCCTAAAATATATGATAAAATATAACAATTTAAGTGGTTACAAATTGTCCACTGCTACAAGAGGGTAAATAAGGTTCTGCCCCTCCCTAAGCAACACATTTGGTTTCATCTGGATATATACATGATCACAAAGGTACCACACGAAAGGTACATGAATTTAGTTTGATACATTAATTAGGCCTATACATCATGGCACGAATGCGAAGTACTTGGTTTTTTAGCTGACATAAATCATAATAATATAGTTGTTGTGTTTACTGCCATCTACTGAGGATTAAAGGAATTTGCAGGACATAATTAGACATGTTACTCACATAAACAATAAGAACAACAAAATGACAACACAAACAAAGAACAAATATCACCATTCTCACTTGTGGGAGATATCAAAGGTTCAACGGAGGAAAGATTTGAACAAAACCATCACAAAATACCCAAAGAGGAATACTGCACTTATCTCTGCTCTTAGGGCTACAAACATCTTCATACAATTACATGTATGGCTAGTTGGATGTTTTGTTTAGTTATGACAATGATGGGGGTAAAAGACTCTCAATCAAATAAAGGAATTTCATGGGTCTTCTATTAAACTTCATCTTGGAAAAATTCATCTCAAACATAAAGAGAATACATGTTTAATTGAAGCTCAGCAAATTCAATATGACTCTCCTACATCATACATAAATTGAACAAACCAGTAACTTTAAAGATTTCTGTGCTAGAATAATTTCAATGATATTATGCAATTATGTTTTACAAGTAAAATATGTTACAATTTGTGGCAAAAGGGTTTAATTCATTGAAAATTCAATACAGATTTTCATATTTTTGGCTTTGAAAAATTTGGGTTGTTTCCTCCATTATAAAGATAACTAAATCTTCCTGTAAATCTATGGAGTAATAGGGTACATTTAAGACAACCAGTATTTCATCTTCCAAAGCAAGAGCACAATCGTACACACAGGTAACATTTTCAAACAAACATCGAGACAAAGATTACAGTCATCTAGAATTCATCCTTCTTTCTCTCTGTGGTCAGCAGCCATCTATGGTGCAAAATAGTGGTCTGAATACTAAGACTACATGAAGTGCTGGGAGGTGCTAGTTGTGAAAGCAAAGGTCAAAGGTCAATATTTCCTTGTAAAGAGAGATGGAAAGAGAGAGAGAGAGAGAGAGCAATATAGTATGACAAATATTTACCTCAGGGACAGTGAGTCCCTGCGATTCCAACCCACAGAAGAAAAAACAAAAATATGGAAAGAATCATGGAAAGGTGAAAGAAAAATGAGCATGAAAAACTGAAATTGAGAAAAAACAGTGCAAGATGAAATTTGTGAGACAGAAACTGATCAAAGTGAGATAAATGACAAATCATCCAAAGATTTTAGAATACTGTGATGCTACAGTCTGTTGAAGGATATTAAAGACAGTGTGTCCCTTTTGTTTGAGAACATCTGGAGTTGCCTCTAATACTCAATTTGCTTTTGAGATGAGATTTCTAATCAGACCATAACAAAATACAATGTATGTCATGAGGTTTCAGACCCTCTTTTACCGCATGGGTGTTATCTTGTTCACAGTCAAGACCAAAATATCTACATGAACCTTACTTTCAGCATTATTTGAAAACAAAACAGTTTAATTTAATGCTATTCTAAGAAAGATATACTATTGATAGTCCGACAGAAAACCTATGAAATTAATGGATTTTCATGCTTCATTTAAAAACTAGATCACTGTGATTCAGTCAAAGATTTTAGTGAATTTGATGCAGTACGCAAAAGGAACACAGGGCCTTTAAAGTAAGATACAAACTGTAGAGGACATAACATATTATCTAAAAGACATTCAAAAGGAACAATAGTAAAAGTGTTTCATGTCAAATTACTTCTTTCTTTGGCTAGGAAATCATGTGAATTGATTTTTTGAGAAATCTAAGGAAAATTAAAGCTAAGTTTTTGAAACTGCACAAATTGACACTAAATTGTCAAACTCCAAGAAATTTCTGTTTTACAAAATATATTAAAACTACTGATAGTAATTACTAGGGATGGATTTGATGCCAATTTCCTCTGTTACTGTACCAAAGGCTAGTCAATTATGGCCCTAGTAAATAGACATATTTCAAAATTATAGCTGTAACAAAACAGTGTGTGTGAGACAATTACAGACAATGATGAATGAATGTATTCTAGGTCAAAAGAAAGTTCACAAATTATCCAAAACAAAGAATAAAGACATACACAAGATAGTCAATGACTTAACATTAAAAGTTTCAATAAATGAAAATTCCTTTGTCTTTCAACACCAACATTTTTTAAATAATATATACTGTATGTGCGCTCTGCCATCAATTGACATCCAGAAAATTTCAATGCAGAAAATACCAAAATCAAGATACTGCTCTGTTCATTTTGATGTTAGTAAAATTTGATTTTATATTTTTCAACCAGAAGGTCAATTTTGCATGAGCTAGAGACACCCTACTGATTCTGTGTGTGCTAAATTAGCTCAATGTTCTCTTGGTTCTAAGGAAACAATACGAGACTAAACAAAGAGAACAAGACTAGGTGAAAAAAAGACTCTAAGCCTTAGATTGATAAAACGTATTCGTTTGAAAAGAGTTTTTATTCCTCAATCATTCACAACTTTTAATCTATTCAATCCTCACCTTAGTAATTCTCTTGTGTTTGCTCATCCCTCGATCCATGATACCCTTGTTCTTCTTGCTCTTAACATCGTTGGTCTTACAGATGGTGAGGGCCTCCTCCAGACTCTTCTCAAACTGGTACTCAGAAACATCCGGCATGTCACAGACTTTGGTCTCCCCACCGGGAGCGATGCGCTCCAAGAGCTTGAGGGAGAGCTGAAACCACAGAGCCCAGAGCTCACAGAGACTACATGACATCATCTTAACACCATTCGTTCCCATTGCCTGGTTGGGAGGAGAGACAGATAAATAAATAAGTACTACTTCACTGATTCACTGAAATCATTTTGGGACAAATACAAACATGTACCTAATACTTAAAACTAGTAAATACATTAGGAATGATTTGAAATACATATATGTGAAATCTTTCGGAAGGAATAAAACCATATACATTATGATAGGTAAATTGTAATTTAACATCAATTCAAAATAACTACAACGTTATACTATTGGTTTCTTGTGTAAATATAATGGTGGTTAGCTTGAAAAGCATTATGTACTACTGTACATGGAAGACATTTATACTCACTCTTAGATCCTAACAGTACCGATGCTGTCACATCATCAAAATCTATTTTTGGAATTTCTTAATGTTTTTCTTCATTTTCCGAAAGAGCATCAAAAATAATTTCCAAATATCAAAAACCAATTGAATATGTTAAGTATGGGCTGAGATATGACCATCTGAAAAAAAAAGATTGCCTATGGGAACTCAGTGTTATGGGAAAAAATAGATTTTCTGATGACGTCACACTTCAACACTCACTCCAAGTGATTCACTTATTGAGACAATCACACATATCAAAACTTGTCTAATATTTTCCAGTACTTTATCCATTGAGTGCAGCATTTCCATTCCTCTTTTTGTATACCCATGTACCCCTTTATTTACATGCGAAAATCAAGTGCAGTAGCAAAATGCCCTAGCTTATCACATTATATGGTCTCTTGCTTTATTCCTTTGTAAGAAACTTGTATTTTAACTAAAAACATATTTTGTCAAACTTACATGTTATTCATTGTATTTATTTGTATGATGTTTCTTTGTATTGATATTGAAAAGTGGAAATAAAACAAAAACAAAACAATATGAAAACAGGCCTTTAGCATGTAGGTTTAGGGCTTACAGTGAAATAAATATTACAAAAACAAAGAAATTTTTTTGTTTTTTTGTTCTTACTTCATAATTAGCTGTACACTTATGACCGATGGACTTCTTTCTGTACTTCCCAGCATTATTGGTGTTATCGGACGAATCCTGTTTGGCTTCTGCCGCCTTCTCAGGATTTTGTTTCTCGTCTTTCTTATCCTTTCCCTCTGCTGAGTTGGTTTCAAACATGTTCTCTGTCACCCATGGGGTTTGAAGCATGGTGGTTAGAAGGGCCACAAAGTCCTTGGATTGGCTGTGCTCTAAGCCTTGATGGAATGGCAGATACTGAAGATCGCTCTGTCAAGGTCAGATTCAAAGTTCACATTAACAAAGTAGAAGGTCACATAGAAAGCTCATACTAGAAAATATCACAAGAAAGGCAATATGAACTCATGATACAAGTGTACGTTATACAAATACTTGTGTATGATTTTTTTTCAACACCGTAATTCTAAAGACTATAACCATATAAAGAAGACTAAATTGTGCATGTAACTACAAATATTTACAAAGCATGCAGAATATTTGCCTTGAGTGTTTTTTTCCCGAGAAATACAGAGTGATGGAGTATGGAAAAAGAAAAAGAAATCTCTTTATACCATATAATTTATCATGCATCATGGTATATTTTGTGTGTCAGTAGAATTGTGTGCGCTCAGTAACTGTGGCAGGTAGAATTGTGTGCGCTCAGTAACTGTGGCAGGTAGAATTGTGTGCGCTCAGTAACTGTGGCATGGTGTAAAACATGCCCAAAGTTGCCTTGTGCATCATTTGTATATTTTGTAAGTCTCCTTTTTGGGGTTATCACTTCACCAAATTCAAAGACTAAATATCAGCCAAAATTCAGTAGGGCGACGATATCCCGTCTTACGAAATTGATATCGGCTTATACCAGTCCAGTCTTGCATCCAGTTCAGCTTATGAATGTTTTAATGGAATAGCTCCCTCTTATTGACATGAATTACTCACTGCATACAGACCAACAAGAGATCTCTAATAGTGAAAAAGGAATTTGTTTATTAATTATTCCTCCTATTCTGACAGAAACATGGTAAACATTCATTGCCCATGCTCAGTAACCTATTTTCTCTTTGTTTGTTTTCTTTCTTCCCAAGCGCATAGGGCAATGTGTTATGCTCTATACAAGAATGCTTTATTATTATTATTATTAAGTTCAGGCAGTTTATTTACATGTACTTCAGTGTATAGCTTGCTTGATTGCTAGGTGCCATGTCAGTGACTAACAGTGAATTTAGGCTGTCTTTACTCCAATCTTTAATTATCTAAAAAAAAACATTAATGGCTTACCAATAGAATGCAGCATGAACAGGTAGGTTAAGTTTTTTTTAAATACATACTAGGTGTACATTATTATTCTTTTAGGTGTTTGGCCCCCTTTCACATTTGACCCCTACGACCAAAAAGTGCAATGTACATGCAACAAACATCAATCATGCAAGACCTTCATGCATACCACTAAGAAGACGAGACAAAACACATGTGGGAGAGGAGTGTTGGTTTCTGGTAGGCACAGTGATGAACTGGCTAAAAACAGCAAACATGCACTGAAATAGAAAAAGAAAGATGACATGTTTTTATAGTGTAAATCAAATTTGCACACATACAAAATGTATGGATATTATGATTGATCTCATTATAGTAAGAAACCTTGATAAATCATGATGAATGGAATTACATGTATCAAAAGAAATAACAATACATTAATATTGTTACACTATCCACGATGTAGCATCCTATCAAAATCTTCATCATTTTCACAATGTCATTCTCTGTCATTCCCTGCCATCATCATCATCACCAACACCACCCTTATCATCAACATCAACACGATGATGATGATGATGATAATCATAATCATCATCATCAACACCCTTATCATCAACATCAACATTATGATCATCATCATAATCATCATCATCATTATCACTACAACCATCACTATGATCATCATCATCTCCATAGTTGTCATCTACCTCTTCCTCCGCTTCATAATCGCTATCAACTTTCATCATCACCATAACCTCTAATACCACTCCTTTCCTTACCATTACCAGTATGCCTTCACGTAATAGGCAGTAAGCTCCTTTTGCAGACTTATGCAAACTCAATTAAAGTTGACAATTGTTACAATATATCCTTCAGTGTGTAAAATTATACAGTCATAGGTTCTGAAATTTCTTTGTAAAAAATTAAAAGCTAGTGTTGTTTTATAATGCGGCAGAGGGAGCTATTCTCAAATTAACACATAAAAAGGTCAATTTTTTTTGGAACTACGGACGATTATTCTTCAAGTTTAGAAAATATACAGCTGGAATAAAACTTTCAAAATTTACATGTTGAAAGTCAGTTCCCATTTTTAAAAATAATTTTGTAAGAGGTTCCTAATAATAGACCTTTTCAATATGTCAATGGATTCATGGAACTTAAGGTTTTTATGTCTGTAAAAGCCACGAACCATCACCATTACAAGTACCGTCAGAATTGCCATCACCCTGGTCACAAGAATAAATGAGCCATTGCATGTAATCTCACCTGCATGATAAGAAGATCGAGCATGAGCACAAAGCACCGAAGAACCTCCTCCTCAGTCTGTTCCATCTTAGCCTTCTCATCTTTATCTGGACTCAGAGGAGAAGGGTCAATCGTCACGTGTGGGGGCTCTGCTGGTAGAGTGCCCCCTACCCCATTGGTGGGTAGCTCTAGGGGTAGGGTCTTAGGGGTGCTCAGGACACTTGGCTTCAGTGGCTCTACTTTCTTAGGAGTTTCAGTAGGTTTGGGTATCTCTGTAGGTTTGAGTGCATCAGGTGGTTTGAATGGCTCTGTTATCTGTAGAAAGGACAATAAAACGATTATTCTATAACCTTCAAATAAAAGAAACATATGCACTTTGAAAAATAATGAAATGACACTCACTGGCATAGAAGCCGATACATGTAGTTCAAGTTTGATCTTATTTGTCCATAATGTAATTTTCAAAATGCCCAATTTTCATTATTTTAAGAGTTGGACGCTGATATTAACCCCTCCTTTCCCACCAAGGTTTTAGACAATAGTCATTAAAGAACTATCGATAGTAAATTTTTGGTATACAATGCTTAATTTCAATGATAAATTGGGTATTAAATAACTTTCATGGCAATTAACCTCTGATGTCAGTATATGTAAAGGTTTCAGGATGGGAAATATAGGCCTTTCAACTCTAAACAAACATTTGCCACTGACAGCAAGGAAGATAATAAACCATGAACCAGAAAATGCTCAGTCTCTGTTAAAGCCATTGGCAATGGGATCGACAAAACTGGTACTAGAAAATGCAATGAAACACTGGAATTGGAAGGAATGTCTATATTATAAAAAGTGCAAGAAAGATATTTACTTTCATGACTCCATTTCCTTTATTCAAAGAAATAGGAGATGCTGGCATCAGCGTATCTGAGAAGAACTTGATGACCTGGGTTGGGCGCCCTACTTCCTCTTTCTCCTTTGCCTTGCCACTGTCCTTGGATGAACGTAGGTCCATGTTGGCTCCAACTACTACCGTAGCAGCACTGTCCGGTGAGAGGGTTTGCTTGTTAGTAAACATGGCTACCTTGGCGCGTTGGATGTCCATGATGGAGGAAAGGCCCTCGTTGAAGATAGATAGGAGTAGCTTGATGGGAATGACAATGTCCATTTCAGACAGGACCTGGGCATGGATTCAAGTTATTTCATATAGAATTCCATTACTTATGAAATAATTTGTTATATATCAAAGAGTAGCAATAGAAGTGTGACTGCTCCGGGTTTGCGAAAAAAATCTTTGACGAGGTCTGGTTACTGTTAGGGCACTGGCTTGTTGAAGTCATTGAGCATTGCGAGAAGCTCTTTGACGAGGTCTGGTTATTGTTAGGGCACTGGCTTGTTGAAGTCATTGAGCATTGCGAGAAGCTCTTTGACGAGGCCTGGTTATTGTTAGGGCACTGGCTTGTTGAAGTCATTGAGCATTGCGAGAAGCTCTTTGACGGGGCATGGTTATTGTTAGGGCACTGGCTTGTTGAAGTCATTGAGCATTGCGAGAAGCCCTTTGACGAGGCCTGGTTATTGTTAGGGCACTGGCTTGTTGAAGTCATTGAGCATTGCGAGAAGCTCTTTGACGAGGCATGGTTATTGTTAGGGCACTGGCTTGTTGAAGTCATTGAGCATTGCGAAAAGCTCTTTGACGAGGCATGGTTATTAGGGCACTGACTTGTTGAAGTCATCGAGCATTGCAAGAAGCGCCCTATACATTTTAATGACTGGCTAACATTAAAATACACACCTGTAGCCACAGCAAAGCCTTTTCCTGTTCCTTGGCCTGTGTGGACTTGAACTTGATAGCAATGAAATGAAACATCTTATCAGAAGAGAAGGGTAGCGGACACATGTCTATGTCAAAGAGACTGCATAGGATGTCCTGAAGCTGTGCTAGGTCTTCTTCTTGGATCTCTTGTGAGATTGACTCCATCCAGGCCGGCATGATGTGGTCCCAAACCTGCACATTTAGAAAGAAATCAAATCAAACATTTTATCTGATATGAAACGTAAGGGACACATTACAATGTTAATGCAGAGCTTGCAGCTAGAGGATGTCCTAGAGCTCAAGGCATGATGTACATGGTCCAATACCTGCAGACTGAAATACAATAATCAAATTACACATGATCAAATTATCTGCAGTCCCATTCATGAAATAAACTCACTCATTTCAACAGATAACACAACTTTGATATGTATTATTTTCACAATTCAAGACTAAATCTCAAATCTGCTGGGTTATGCCTATCAAACATGTGATCATAACTCATGCTGACTTAAAATTTCCAGACTTTGACTTCTGCATCTATCAATATTATCACATCATATAGGAGCAAGAAAACAAATACAATTCAACTTATAACTCACCTCAAATGAAATTGTGTTGTAAGGTGTAAGAGCAAACACATTCTTTAGCCCATCATGGAGTTCTGTAATGCGACTACATAATGTGTCCCTAGAAATAAAAAGAAAGTATCAGAAAATCTGGCTTGGTCATCTTTGAGACATACTGATGAGTAGCTACAAGGTACCTGTTTTCATCCTCTTGGCTATGGAAACCAGATGGTTCCTTTATCAAACCTAGGGAAATGGAGGGGGGGGGGGGAGCAGTAGTCAAGAGATAGAACTCAAGGTGCTAGAAAGGACTGCACAAATTTCTTTTCTTTTCAGTATTCATCTTTAATCTTTGTCTTCAAGAGATTTCACTCTAAATTTGAGCCAATATTTCATTTTCACTCGGAGCGGTCGATTTTGGATATGAGCAATATCTCTTTGATTTAATGCCTCCTACAATACCAGGGACTTGTTTCATAAAACTGGTTATGAATAGCAAGTGACAAGCTTCTATAACAAAATTGCTCTCAGCCAATCAAATGCCATGTTTTCAGTAGCTTATATCAATCATTGTATTATGTTATTATCATATATATCATATCATATATCTTTGTTTTTATTTTTATTTTAAATGTTAGCTTTTTAATGGAATTTTGTTGTTCCATTTTCATTCATATGACACATTATATATCATATATGTTTATGTTTGTAATTCCTTGTTTGTGTATTAGCTTTCTCTGTTCACTTTGTTTTATATATGTCATCTTTTAGTTCTTTTCCTATGTATTTATATTCAATTTGGTGTCTATATGATCTACTTCATGTTTGTAACATGGACTTGCTGAAAAGCAGTCTTTTTAGGCTGATGTGAGTTTTACCATGATTAAATAAATTCAATTGAATTAAATTCAATTCATTGATTACAAGCTTTAAGAAACAGAGACAGAACCATGATGCTTGGTAAGAGATCGGCAAGGGAACCGATGATGCGATGATAGGAAAACCCTTTCTTACCAGTGGCCTCCTACTTTAGCATAGTCTGCTGGGGTTGGCATGAGGCAGGAGACAAACACACTGAAATTAGTGTTGAGAAGCTTCAGAAGCCAGTTGGTTACATACTGTCAAGATGGAGAAAAGGAAGGAAGGAAGCAAGCCATAAGCCTTATTAACAAATGATGCGGTAATCTACCTTAAAGGGATTGGGTAATCTTTGCCTGAGATTCTAAACAAAAAGCCTGGATTTAGCTCATGCTGCAATCATAATTATAAACCTTTAGGTGAGTCAGGGATCCCATGACTTTTACAACCAGATCGCCTTTCTGATTATCAAGATATTTATGATCGGAAATCAAAATGTCAAAAACGATTTTTATAGCACTACAGTCTATTGGGGAAAATGTGTATGGTAAAACTGGTCACTCATAGATTGTTTACTTTTTTGAGGCTATTCATGATCATTTTGAAGCGCAATTTTTTTAGGGCTCAATATTACACTATATCACAGACACTGAAACCACGTAGGGTGATGCATCTCAGATTTAACAATTGTTAAAAGATGCCTTTAATAGAAGAACCCTGCAGCATGATAAAATGACACACATGTACAATATGCTTAATATGACGGTCTGTGTACCAAGGTAGTACATGTATTTATAATGCTCAGTCAAGTGACAATGACTAGAGGCTTGGCTGTGTGAAGCTTCTTTTTCGTCCTCTTGCCATTTACTAATTTATGTAAAATTAATGAATTTATTATGCTGCATGTTTAAAGGCATTTGACCATACTATGTGTGAACAAGATTTTACAGGAACTATCATTCTAAAGAATGAGAATGATCAATCAGTGTCAGACATCACTGAGCATATGATCTACAATAAAACAAAAATATTTTAAATTTTCTATTCATACAGAAATTATCAAGCACATCTTGATGTCATTACAAAAATACAACAACAATATTTTTAATTTTCTAGAGTATGTGAAGTGGAAATATTTAACAATCTACATTTCACTTATGCATGTATTCAAAATCAAATACATTTTAAACTGATTAACTCACCTCTCTCTTTAAGCCTTCCAACATAATACTCCCTGTAAAGAGGAATATAAAAAGGAAAAAGGATTAAACATCAACATGTGAGCTATGAACAATCACCAATTTCTTAGCTTATCACAATCTCTCTTTCATCATATTGAAAAGCAAAACTCTAAATGTAATTCCTCACGTGATACTCCACAACTCCACAAGCACTTTGTTAAGCTAAAATATAATGTCAAACTCTATAACTGTCTTGGGTAATTTAAAATAAACAGACGAGAGCCTGAATATGTATCGTTTAAAGTTCAATCATTATTTGACATTTTTACACTTCTTTTCCAAATCAAATGCAATAAACAGTATTGAAGGTGCTGTGAATGCTTTGACAGATGTGAACGAAAAATACACTTTTACCATCCAGTGAACTTAACAGCAAGATGAATGATGCAAACTCCAGCACCAAATACTCTGTGTTCAACATCCCCTACTAACTGAGCCGCAATCCTGAAGGAAAAACGATACATAAAACCCTATTCTCGCTACCGCAACTACGGTTTTCGGTCACGGAGGGCAGCATCAGCCATGGGTTTATTTGGAAAAGGCACTTCCGGTTCCTCAACAAATACGAGAAATGGAAAGTCCAATAGAAATTATAGTTTGGGAAACAATAAACTATAAGTAACAGATTATGATAGTGCCTACATAGATCTCACCAAATCATCAGGAGAGTTCATGAAACCTGAACAATAGTTTAGTCAAATAAGGAATTAGTTGACACTGCTTTACATTCTCTATGGAAGCTGAAAGAAAACTTGTTCTTGGGAGAAAGGTCTCCATCTACTGTCGAACATTGTATCGGCGGAAGAGTCAATTAATAGTCTAACCCTAAACAAATAACTCTGATGAAATAAAGCCTGAAGTCATTGTTGCCTGAGCATTATATCAGAGTACTATGACAGCATCACCAAACTAACCTTGCGTGAGGGTAGCAGTAAAGCCATACCATTGGAACAGCATACTGAGTAGTCTACCAACGATCTCACATGGGGTTCTATCATTGGGTGTACACTTCTCTATGAGCAGCCACAGACCGTAGCGACTCAAGAGACGAGAGTCTTCCTCGTTAGATTCCAGCTCAGCCATATCATTCTCACGGGGAGCCTGCGATCGAACGATAAGACAGTGTGCTGAATTTGAGTGAGGAGATATCTTCAGATTATTATGGTCTAAATAATGTGGCAAAATATCAGAGAGACAATAAGAACATAGTTAGAATACGAGTCTCAGCCACTTGCTGATGGCTTCATTTAAACCTTTTCATTGGCATTTATATCAAGTCAAACATTTGCACAAGTATTATTTTGTGGTCAATACAGGATTATTGGCAAACTCAGTCTCAATTTTGTGGTTAGTTTGAAATGTTCCTAGTATAGTGCCGAGTTGCCAAGACCCTTTTAAAATGGCCCAGCTCCTGAAGATAAGCAGCACAAATGTATGTGTTGTGCTAAAGGCCCATGAAGCGTACAACAGTAATATGGGACAATCAAACGCATACTATATCTCATCCTTTTTCTACATGTATTCCAGAAGACTGATTAAGGAACCAATAAATTGTTAACTACTGAATTCTCTAATTTCCATAGGCCTATAATACAGGGACCACCCATTTCCAGTAGGAAATGCATTAATATTTATTGTAATTGTTATACTTCAGTTATTGGTCAAATGAGACCTGCTGTTAAGAGTGGAGTATAACTCAATTCAATTCAATTCAATTCAAAAGAATTTTTTTCCGTTAAAAAGCGAACAAACATATAGATGTGATAGAGTACAGACAGTTTAAAATATACAAATCATGAACATTATGTTAAATTAATTTAAACAACTGTGAAAATGAGTAGAAGGAAAAGGGAGCACCTGTAGGAAGCTTATGTTAGCTTGTTGATTCAGGCGTCCAAATGAATAAAATAATTACACAGATATAATAACATAATAATGAGTATTGCGCATGGATTTGTTCTACCCCTCCCTCCCTCCCCACCCTCCCCCTTCTTTCTCTCTTATGGTAATTTACAAATTATATTTTATTTTGAAATAGGTATTAAACTATAACAAATTAAAAGGATAATAGATATATTTTAAGATTTTTCTTGAATGAGTTTAAGTAAACAGTATTGTGTGAGAGAGGATGGAAGAGAATTCCATACTGTGGGCCCTGTATACCTTACCGATTGTTGCATGTACTGCTTATCAATATTCCAGATGTTTAACTTAAGACTATTTCGAGTATTATATTTATGAATTTTAGAGTTAGTTAGTTTGGAACATAGTGGCAAGAGATGATGGTGCATTACCTTTAATACATTTGAATACAAACACAACATTTTGATATTTATTAAGGCTATAAATATTGAGGGTATTTAACTGTCTAAATAAAGGTTTAGAATGGGCCAAATAATGAGAGTTTGTACAATATCGTAGACAACGCTTCTGAAGTAAAAATAAGGGTTTCAACTTAGAAGGACTTGGACTGCTGACCTGTGAGAATTCATCCGCAGACTCGGGTTCATCGTCCTCAGCAGCAGCCATCAGAGGGTCTTTCTCTGTTACATGGGCCTCCTTCAGAAGACTGTACGAGTGAAATAGAAAATGATTGTCATCATCCATTTTGATCAATCCTAAAATGTGAGCTGAAGGGATTTAATAAGATATTACAAATACAATTTTAATGGTGCCATAGTGAAATAGGCCTCCATGACTCTCAATGATGAAGTAAGTTTTTGTGTTATAGGGCTTTTACTTTTAAAATTAACTTGTTCTTATGCAATGGCAATGTTACTGTGCTAGTGGCACTACTGACTTTGAAACTTGGGATTCAAAATATTCTAACTACTTGAATACCTGTATGCATATGAATATTCAAATAGTAAATTTGGTCTAATAATCATTGTCGACACCATCACTACCCCTAAAAGCATCATTATCACAAAGAATTATCACCAACATCATCATAATCACTACTGTCACCAAAAATGTCACCATCATGACTAACAGCATAAATATAATTATTATCATCACCATCGCAACCACAACCACCACCACCATCATAATCATCATCATCTTCATCATCATCACCACCACACCACCACCACCACCACCACCACCACCACCACCACCACCACCATCATCATCATCATCATCATCATCATCATCATCATCATCATCATCATCATCATCATCATCATCATCATCACCACCACCACCATCATCACTTCATCATCATCATCATCATCATCATCATCATCATCATCATCATCACCACCACCACCACCATTATCACTTCATCATCATCATCATCATCATCATCATCATCATCATCATCATCATCATCATCATCATCATCATCATCATCATCATCATCATCATCATCATCATCATCATCATCATCATCATCATCATCATCATCATCATCATCACCACCACCACCACCACCACCACCACCACCACCACCACCACCACCATCATCATCATCATCATTATCATCATCATTATCATCATCACCACCACCACCACCATCATCACTTCATCACAACAAACCTGATGATTGCTTCCACCAGCACAATCTGTGTCTCCTTATCACACGACCACGGATCATGAGGGAACTCCTGTATCACATGTTCACTGTCCCTGGGATGTATAGCATGATGGCAACATAAGCAGTAACACACTGGCTTATTGCCATGCTGTCCTGTGCATTCTGAGGCAAAGCACGTATAGAGGGCAGTCTTGTCATTCGAAGCACAGTTCTGTGAGAATATGTATGAGATTAAAGATAGTCAAACCTGCTTTAGTGACCACCTGTATAGAAAGACCACCTCTCTATAAAGACAACATTTGTGGGGTTTCCCTGGAAAATTGTTTGTCTGTTATCCTAAAGGAACCTATACGTAAAGACCACCTGCCTTTACAGACCACTTTCCTTGTCTCCGTTGACCAGGTTTCCCTGTATTACTGCCCTATCCAATCACAGGGAGTAATGTAGGGTGAACCATAGTTGTATAGGTATGCATATCTTCAACCCATTACTACTGAATTCCTATAGGCTTATTACTAGAACCACTAAGTCCCTATACACAACATGTAGATTATAGGACACTGTATTAAGGCAACAAATCAACAAATATATCATAAACTAATATCTTACCTCTTTCTCAAAAATACTACGCAGATACATATCTGCTACATTTACTTGCACATTTGACCTGTTTGCTCCTCTTCAATGAGTATTCTTCTATTTTTTCTCCAAAAGTGAGAAATTTGGTTCAAAGGAATTTCATTTTTAAGAAAACTTGTGAGATTTGAAATGATCATGAAGACTATATAAAGTCATATTATCAAGAATGTTTACAATAAAGTGATGTACAGATGACATTTTAGTCTATGTTTATGGACCCTGTGATTGAGGTTAGGGTATAATCAAATAAGTGTTCTAAAACCTAGGTGATATAACATTATCCCTTGAAGATCATACCTTGTTTTCACATGTTCTGGATACATTTTCCAGGGGTGTCAGGACATTCTGCAGTGGTTTAGTAAGTTCTCTGAAAGGAATGAGGACAGAATATGAAATGAAGACCACCACTAACAGGATTCTTACATAGCTGTTTGCTGGCAACTGAATTCCTGAAATAATACCGACTGATTTATTTATGTATTGGTGTATAATATTCCATTGTGTGTATGACAAATGTCAACCCAATCAATCCGTTGCCTTTTATACAAAAGTTGATCAAAGCACAAACATATTTTGATTTTATTTTATTTCTGCATTTTTTCCATATAAAATATAACTGAATAACAATGAACATATAAATGTAAGGTATAATACAACATAAAAAAAACAATAATTTCTTCATGTCAAAATATTTGTTTACATAGTATATGTACATATAATAACAAAACTTAATATTTCCATAACATATAATCATAAATTTAAAGTATTATCCATACTATTCTGTTGTAAAAGTGCAGGAGACCGCAATCATAAGCAAAGCTTGAAGAAGCTACACACATAAGCGTATCAACCCATTTTGTTCGGAAGCTAATAAAAATCATAGGACACCTAAATGAAATGATTAGGGAACAGATAAAATCTTAGGACACCAACTCTGAATAACAATAACACAGTCACACTGTCTCTGTTCAGCGTCCCAGTGTCATGTGAATAGGCACATTTGCTACTACCGGTATGATATGGTGTGTGCTACTGAATACACGATAGGAAGAAAGGCCCCTTCACAAGAACTTTTTCGTTTTGATCAAGAAACATTAAATGATTTTATAAATCTTATGGGGCATTGCAAGAAAGTTGAAATTGATTGCAAGTTTATTTGCAATAGATTGCAGCTCAACTTTCTTGTAATGCCCCACCAGTCTCCTAAATTTTGCTAAGATTAAAGTTTTAACAATTAAATTAAGTTAACTAGATCTAGCTTCAATTCCCCCCCCCCCCTCTCTCTCTTATTAATGGGGTGTTGCAAGAAAGTTGAGTTGTGATCAATTTCAAATTTGCAATTAATTGCAAGACTTACGCTTGATTTGGGGGATTTGAAATTTCTTGCAACTTTCTTGCAACACCCCATAAGAGACAGCATGTTTTCATCTTCATGTATTGTATAATTGGATATTGATGCATCAATGTTTGCTTAGAGATAAAACATTCTTTCTTTTAAACCTATCTTTGAACTTTTGAAGTTTTTTTATAAAACAAAATTAATATTAAATTGTTTTGATAGACTTGAGGCCTTTTTTTGCTATCATAAAAAATGTAAAATTGTGTACAAGAACCCTTTGAGAAGACAAAAGAAGATGGAGCTTACCTGCTGACATACTCGCTGCAGACTGAACAAAGGTAGAGAGGAGGTGGTTGTTTGCTATGTTTACCTGCTATGGATGGATCCATACACATCTGTGTTGAAGAATATAACAAATGTGCTTGTTTGTACAACCTCATCTTAAATTTATAAGGCATTTCCACAGTACCAGTATAACACAAAATATTACTTGTCAATTAATCATGTGAAAATGTACTTTTCTCCAATTTATACACCACTCAAGTAAGAGAGCTTATTGAGCTTTTTGTTTCATACAGTATTTGTCATGGTAGTCGATATATTTCTGGAGTTATTATAGACCGCTTCACCGACTAAATATGCTGTCAATTCAGTGGATGTTCTTTCCAGTGAAGGAATTTCCCGTAATGTATAACAGCATCTATATCACAATCAGGCCCACACCTTGCTCAGTGTAATGGCTGTATGCCATGCAGGCCTTTGTGTTGTTTTAGCTCCAAATCTCATAGATTGATGACAATTAGATGTTCTTCATATGAACAAAAATACATTTACTTTATGAATCTACATCTCATAAACAAATTCCTAATATTACAATAATGAAAATGTTGTATATGATGTTATGTACATGTAAGAAGGGTCTCATAAAAAAATGTTCAAGAAGTGAGCACTAGCTAGCTAGCAGACTGAATGCATACAAGCAGCAAAGTTGATTTTACATGTACCTTCACAGCAGCATTGTTGACTGGTGTTAAACAGGTGGATCTTTGACATAGTATCGGCTTCCAACCTGAACATAATCATAATATCAATCATTGTTACATTTGTATTGTGCTTATTTTTATTTCTCACTTCATTTCATTTCCAGGAACATAAAGGAGTTTAACAATAACAAAGATTCAAATAAAACAAAGTACAATAATAAATAAATACAATAACAAAAAAAAGAAACCATCAACTAATGCCTGTGGATTTCTTTGGAAGGCTCTTCTCATCAGCTGATGGTACAATACATACATATACATAGATATACATCATAACATGAGGCATAAATAATTCAATACCAAGAAGATGCAAAAGGCACATTAATATAAAAAGCTTTACATATAGTTAATATTTCAGTTTTTAATTCTGCGGTTGATCCCCACAAAGTGTGCACCATCTCCACTCGACTAGAAAGCTTGATACAATGATATTACATTTATACAGGTGTCACCTATCATAAATCTCAGTATTGTTGCTATATAATCTTTTTTGAGATGATTCATCATTACAAAATGTTGATGTGCTCTGTTACTGTTTCGATCCATTCCCATTTACACAAAACAAAAGAAATCTCTTCTTATTTTTTGTTCTATAATTTGTATCAACAACTTTTTCTGCGAACCAATCTACGCACATAGGTTAAACTCTTCATATGCCACACAAACAATCTGCCTATGCTAGATTGTATTTATCATGGCATAGAAATACTAAAAGCTTCAAGATCCTTTAACTGTTTCCAGTGCAAGATTAATCTATAAAGCTGTTGAAAGCACTGTCATGGAGATAATCAAAACTGGAAATAGGCCTGTATGGGGCTCAAAGCAATCCTTCTCTCAATTGGTGCCAATTGTCGTGCAATTAATTGGTGCCAATTGTCGTGCAATCAATTGGCAATATATTTGCAAATGAAAGCTTAATTACATAAACCTATGTCAGAGTGCGAAACCTTTGATGAGAACAATGATTTTTCAACTCACATGCATAAGTGAACTCCCTGCTGTCCAAACTAGCAGGAACCAGGGCAGGCCAGTAATGGAAGAGAAGGTTGGCTGCAGCTCCTCTTGCTGTGGATGGTCCAAAGGCGATGGTGCACAAAATGTCCTACATCGTAACCAAGACAACGGAATAAATCATTTTTTCTCAAGAATTGGAGGAATATCTACTTGGCAAACTTTCTCTACTTCCACTTTTACATGTAGTTTTGGACCTATGAGTTCTTTTATTGATTCATCGCACTGGCCAGTCAACATGTAACATTTTCAGATCATATTAAGGTATACAGTAGGCTTGGGGATGCACCATGTGAGAGAGAGAGGAAGGATTAAGGAGTCCTGAAAAGGACTCTTGGTAATCTCTCTTGAGGGTGTGTAGTCCTGAAAAAGACTACACCAACAGTCCTTTTCAGGACTACACACCCTCAAGAAAGATTACCAAGAGTCCTTTTGAGGACTCCTCAATCCTCCTTCTCTCTCACATGGTGCATCCGCAAGCCTACTGTATATCTACATCAACATGCAAGCCGATACTTACAAGAGGCATATTAAGGTAGTTCAGCAAAATGTTGGATTTGCAGTGAACAGCATACCCTGTGAATTTTCATGATGCTTAATGATAATCATAATGATTAATAAAGACAGCATGTGTTATATAAAATACCTTCACCTAATGTTTGTACTTTTCTTGGAATATTAAAGCCAATATATTGTTCTTAAAACAGCTGTCTATCACATTTTTGAAATAAAGTCACATTGATGTATTAACTCACCTTGAACACACCAGGCTTGTATGTCATGATGCTTTCTACTAGCAAGGCATGGTGAGCTGATGGAGATAGAAATCAATGGACTCAAACTTGATGGTGGTTTCAGGTTTGATAGAATTTTTTTTTTTTAAGGTTTGAGTAAGAGTTTAAAAAAAAAGGTTTCAGAAATCTGAGCGAAGCGAGATGGCGAGTGCTTGCCAGAGGTATTCAAGCAAGTCATGAAAAAATGGCACCTCACCCCCCAATTTCAAACTGGATTTACATCGATCTCAGGGACTACCAATTAAAGGAGAAAAAAAAAAAAAAAATCCCCTTAAATAATCAAAATAATCCACACAAACAAAATCAGGGGAAACTAGGGAGAAAATTTTGGGGAAAAAAATTCCAAAAAACTTCGGAAACCGATTTTAATCTGGAAATGATCAGGCCTGTGTTCCAAACAAACTTGACTGAGCCATAAAAACAAATGCTTGATTTTAATCTTGGAGTCAAGCTACCATGTACATGGCCATAAATAATAATAATAAAAATGGTGCTTATAAACTGCTTTCTACAGAAGTCTTTATACATGGATATGCATGCCAAAGCTTTACAAGGGTCTGAATTTGTTTCATTGCTCATGGCAGCTGGATGGCCACACAGGGTTCTTAGAGTGCCATAGGTAAAAAGTTTTCCTACATGTACATGTCGTTTATAGGTAGGCTTTACAGGAAGGTCTGGCTGTGGCATTAAGGGGTATATATCAACCACAATTGAAAAGTTTTATCATATCTCTTTCTAAGACCAAGAATTATTTGCTACCAAAACTTTTTGTCACAACACACTTGGTTACAACACCGTCTGTTACAATACCATTTGTTACAACACCATTTAATACAACACCGTACGTTACAACACCATTCATTGGAATACTGTATGTAACAACACCATTTGTTCCAACATCGTTTATTACAACACCATCTGTTACAACACTTTATGTTGCAACACATTTCATTACAACACTGTTTGTCAGAACACTGTCTGTTACAATACCGTTTGTTACATCACCATTTGTTACAACACCATTCATTACAGCACCATATGTTGCAACACATTTTGTTACAAGGTTTGTTACCTTTGTTTTTGCAGTGTTGTAGCACGAGCATGATCACAGCAGACATTGACATAGAGGCATACGTCTCTCCTTCCCATCCCATCACTTCAGCTGCACAAAGAAAAACATCATTTCATCACTGTACCAACATCAGGATTTTATGTGGTGGAAACAAACAAAAATCAAAATTACAGATTCAGGCTCCATAACACAAACATAAGTAAGTAAGCGAATGATTGTTTTTTTTCAACTAATTCCTATATGACCAATTGCTAAGCTTTAATGTGTTAAAGGGCCTTGGAAAGAAAAGCTGAAATAACTCTTTATACAACTGTATGCCACATAAACAATCTCCCTGTGCCACATTGTATTTTTCATGGGATAGGTACCACAGACTCTAAATATTATAACTGTTTCAGGAGCAAAATTAATCTATACTGGTGTTAAAAGGGTTGTTATGGAGCTAATCAAGATCAGAATTTGGTAATTTTGCAAAGCCATTGTGTTGTACAAAGCAATCCTATCATCCTTTGGTGCCTATTGTTTTGTGCAAAATTGCACAAGTGGCAAATTACTGACCATGCAGAAAGGCAAACACAGCAACCAAAGTAGCAAAAGTAGCAAAATCAACTAAACTCTGCATTGCTTTCTACAAATAGAATTGATATCGAGTCCTTTGACAACGTGAGGAAGATTTTCACAATAATATTTCTTTGGCATTGAGCAGGTGCTGACGCATAAAGATACATTAGAGAGATAAAACATGGTACACGCCATCCTGGTTACATCAATGCAGACTAAGAACTACATAAAGGGTTGCAATATTTATATTTGACAGCTAACTGGGTCATAGATTCTTGTTGATGATGTCATACTCACTGAGACATATCGGAAGCAGTGTGGTACATAGAAGGTCTACGGTCTCCTTCTGTAGTGATGATTGGAATACAGCGAGTGTAGATGCCACTGTGTGAGGGATAGTGTCAATGGTTTCTGGCTCCAAGAACCACAGTATGCATCCAAACAACTGCAAGATAGCCTGACCAAAAGCTGCATCATAAAAATGAAAATCGATTACATGACACCATTGATTTATTTAAAAAAAATTAATTTTACTCACTATTTAAACAGTATTTGTCTAGATGATAATTCAAGCTTTCAAAGATAACTGTAAAAAGTTCCATCCACAGGTAAAGCCAATATTATAGATTAAAAAATTTGTAAATATATCTGCATGAATCAAAACAAAGGAGGAAAATGCTATCATAAAAAGACGAAAAGCTAGCAATGGGTAACAATGGTAGATTTAAGACAACTTTAATAAATCCTATAATGCATTGGAGTCAGAAATCAATGATATGATTTGGCATGGTTGAGATAATGAAGAAACTAGATGGATGTTCGACTGCACGTAGTCGAAAATGACCCGTCGTGGAGCGATTTTACAAACCAAAACAGAAGCAATTAATAAAAGTTTGATTGTAATCCCTTTACAGGTTCACAGAATATTGTGATTACAAACGATTGAACTTTGACCTCATGACCCTAAAATCTAATCATTTCATCTGCTCTGCTAGATACATACATGTCCAAAGTTTGATAGTAATCCATCCATCAGTATTAACAATGCGTTCACAAGCTATTTTTGCATACATAATAAGCCCCATGACCTTTGACCTCATGACCTCAAAATCTAATCAGTTCATTGGCTCTGCAAGATACATATATGAACCAAGATTGTTGGTTATCCAGTCGGTTCTTGAGATAACGTGATCACAAGCTGTTTTTAATAATAATAATAATATTCCGTGTTTATATAGTGCTCAATACATCGATCCAACGATGTGATGTGCCAAAGCGTTTTACAGATATATTGTTAACCCTGCCGTTGTTTTTGCATACATTATAAGCCATGTGACCTTTGACCTTGTGACCCCAAATCTAAGCAATTCATTAGCTCTGCAAGATACATACATGGCCCAAGTTTGGTGGTAATCTATCAATTGGTTCTTGAGATAACGCAATCACGAGAATGGGACGTACAGACGGACGGACAACCAGAAGACATAATGCCTCCGGCTACTTTGTAGCGGAGGCATAAAAATATGATTATAAATAACATTAGTGGTCAAAGGCCTACAACAATAAATGTAAATGACCAATAATCAGAGGCGGCGCAGGGAGGGGGAGGGGGGGGGGGGGGCAAATTGCCTACCACTTTTTCAAGTACCCCCCAAAATACCCCTTTTTTCCCTCATGAGTGCCTCTATCCAAATCTGATAGGTGCCTCTTTTACTTTGGAAAGTGCCCCTTTTCATTTGTCTGATAGAAGTATTCAGGGTTTTGCGTCTTTATGACATGGTAAAAAGTACTATTTGTCAGCTCCCCGCAAGAAAGTCATAAGAGCTCTGTAGTGTCAATGGCAGTTACCGCCTTTCGTTGGCAAGCGACAGATTATTGCTACTCATCTGCCCTGAAACACTCGCAAACTGACCCCATTATTTCTTACCAAACTGTCCATACTGCACCAATGGTACGATATCAACCAGTCCAACAAGAGTCTCATATAAGCCTAGATAGTCAAGGCTTGGGTAGTGAGGGATACGAAGATTCACACGCTTTCTCGCTGTGCCAAATTTGGGTTCATCTACAAGAAGAATGTCAACATCTCCTGGTCCTTCTTTGAGTATACTGTAGAAAAATATGAGAAAATAAATCATGTTTGTAAGGTAACACCAAGAATTATATTGAATTCAGTGACTCACTCATACAACATATTGTTTTATGCACAGATCAGATGCAGAATTATCAACGTAAATTGCTACATATGAAAGTGTACTCTATAGACCATTTTCAAAATGTATTCAATGTTTAATATACACATTTACCAAACAAGCTATTATATAACCTGAATTTTATTGATAGTTATTTTTGAGTCTAAAAAACTTACTTTCTTAACGTGTGAATGAAATACTTCAGAGTGTTGGATATATCTATGCCTGTAGGGAGAGGTGCTATGTTGTACAGGATTCGGTTCTGATAATCCTTCACATTGCGGATCTTTGCAGCAACTGGAGCATAACAAAAGTGGGTAAGGATGATGAGAACATGAATGAGTTGACAAAATCATGATTGTAATAATAATGTAATAACAAGCAGGCGCGCCAGAAACAGTTTGGGATGGGGGGGGGGGGGGCAAACATTTTAGGGGGCTCACCTTTCAGGAGCAGTGGCGTAATGAGCAAACACATTTGGGGGACAGAAGAAAAATCTGCATCAGCATCACTCTTACATGTTACATGCTGGCTTCGCAGAACTTTTTTCAAAGTGGAGTATTAATGATCAGGTAGAGCATAGTGAGCAAAGCGAGTGGAGCCCCCTAAAGCTCAGGGGTTTTAGGTATTTAATTACGGTCAGATGAGCATCCAGGGGCCCTCTTTAGGGAGGTAAGAGGACACTTTTTTTTTTTTGGTCTCAAAATTTGACAATTTTGACATTTTGTCCAGGTGGGGGGGGGGTAAGGTCACCTTTTTAAGGTCAGCCATTGGCAATTTTTTTGTTTTTTGTTTTTTGTTTTGTTTATTTAAAAAAAAAAAAAAAAAAAAAATCTCAAAAGGGGAGGGTTTTCCAAAATAACATACATAAAACATACACATAAAAAAACTTGAGGGGGGGGGGGGTTTCACCCCAAAACCACCCCCCTGTGTACACGCCTGCATGTTTAGCCATCTACAGAATTGATCATGAAACGAGGATTATCAAAGTTTTATTGACACGATAGGTTGAACGAGAATACAGATGGAGACAAAGACAAATAAATTGAATTCTCATGTTGTTTTAGAAAGGAAAAAGTCTGATCTTTCATTTTTACATTTACCAAAAATCACGAAAATGACTGAATGAGGCGCAATGAGCAATGCAAGTAGAAAGCCCCGCCAAATTTCCCATAACTGGCGATGTAACCAAAATCGCTCCGTCACAGCGGAAACAATCGCTGTGCGCTGGCTCGCACTCAAAGGGTTAACATACTTTTGCCCCCAAATGACCTTTCTAGACATGTGATTTTATCTTTGAAATTCAGATACTGCCCGCCAAACAACTTTTTGGTGCCCTCTCTTCAAATTGTTTTTAATCACTCATGTCTGAAATATGCAACATATGAGTGGCACCAAATGAAAGAGGAGGATCTAAGCTTTCCAAATATCTGTCATTTATCAATTATAAATTAAGTTATGATAGAACATCAATAATTCTCAGTTTTGTTTTTTCTGGGACACACTGTATATATATATATATATATATATATATATATATATAATGTAAAAATAAATGGTTCTGCGTCGGTGCATAAAATGAATAGGACACAAGGTAGATAAATAAAAACACCGGAGAAGTGAATATTCCACTGACGTTTCGGGCATAGCCCTTTATCGAAGAAAGGGCTATGAAAGTGGAATATTCACTTCTCCGGTGTTTTTATTTATCTACCTTGTGTCCTATATATATATATATATAGAGAGAGAGAGAGAGAGAGAGTAAAAAAATGTATCAATGCTAGATGGAAGCTTGGATTGAAATTCACAAACACTTCTGATTTATTTTTATCAGGTGAGCGTTTCAAGGTTTTATATTGCTCTACATGGTTTGACAGTTATTTAAATGAGGACCAGGAATAATGAGCTGTTCTATGGATTAACAGTTGATCTAATAAACAGGTTTATTGTCCTGGGTTTTCTTCTTTTCTTTTCTTCTTAGGATTAGGTGTTAATGTGCAGGGTAAAAAATATTTAAAATTCAAGCTTGCTTGCATGAAAATAATACTCTTTACCTTTTTTTTGCATTAAACTCTATTCCAATTTTTGGGGGCTCTTTTATGACTTTCGGGGGCAAATTTGCCCGAGCCCCTGTGAATTTTTTCCCTGTTAATGTGTAAGGGTTACCAGGGGTGGATCCAGTCGTCGGCAGGGGAGGGGACCCAATTCGTGAGAAAATATTTAGCGGCGAAACAGCCGGCCGGTAATTCGCTCAGGGGGGGGGGGGGGGGGGGGGGGGGGGGGGGGGGGGGGGGGTTAGTGAACAATATTTGTTTTTGCTCCCGAAATTTGAAAATTTGAAAATCGCGCCGGTCGATAATTTGCTCAGTGGGGGGGGGGGGGACTAATTTTTTTTGGGGGCCCTCAAAAATGTCAAAAATCGCATCCCCCCTCCCCCCCTTTGAGCACCAGGGGACGGGGCCCCATCTAAAAAAAAAAGGATAAAATTAACATGTTTTACACGTTTTTCCCCAGGAGAGAGGGCCTAGGCCCCCCCCCCATGGATCCGCTACTGAGGGTTACAGACAGTCTGTATTATTTGAGGTGACTAATCTACACAACTTAAGACCATATCCGAACTGAAAAATTAAATCTATGAATATCAAAAGAAAGCATATGAGCCATAGATTACAATATCAATTAGGGTTGATATGCCATTTTAGTGTCTGTCAGAGGTGTATCACCTCTCGGAACTCTAATCTAAAGCTTTGAAATCAAAATTTGCTAGTTGTTGACCTAAAAACTTGCTATCGATAATATCATTTTATGTGGAGTATGCATATTCACAATGACTTTGCATTAATTAAGCACGGCTCATCGCCTCAGCTGTATAGGTGCTTCAGTGATCGATATGAATTCATTTTATTAAAGCCTCGGTCACAAATGCCATTACGAACTGCTACGAACGCCGTACGAACGATTTTCAGACAATGGAAATTCAGGAAGACAATGGAAAAACAGGGAGATTCTTACGAACCTTTGTGACCGTAGCATAAGTCGATCAAGCGGATTGATTATATTTATGTTTAGCGCCATCATAGACTACTAAATTCGTTGTGAAGAAATGGCATCCTTTTTTGATATCCAGAGGATGAAATCTGTTGATATTGGAGGCATCCCTGTGTCATGGATGTTAGATGCACTTAAGAAGGCAGAATGAAGGTATGTAATGATGCAATGTCATGAATGTTGAGTAATGATGCGATATTTTATGATTAAGTACCTTTCATTCGCACCTAACTCGCTGTGTGCATTACATGGATATAACTTACGTTGAACAGTAGCCGAGTCGGCTCACAAAATGTTATTGTTATGTAATGTACACTACGGCATGCGATTGAAAGGTACACGTATGCAAGAATGTAAACAAAGATTTGCCTAGTTTGAGTTAATGTACAGAGATGAGTACTTTGAGTGCATAATATGAGAAAGTAGGTATATGATTTATACATGCTTATATTGATAGTTTATAGATGGTTTAGTTATAAAGATACATGCTGTAATTAATATGAACAGAAGTGATACAAAGGATGTATGTCAGAAGTCTGACTTAGTTCAATTAAGCATGGTAACAAACATAGTTAGAATTGTATTTAGTTTATATGCAGTACAAGTTAACTGTGAGATTAGGAAAAGAGCTAAAGCAAAGATTAAAACAAGAGGTTAATAAGCTGTAAGGTGCATATTATTGATAAGAGTCACCAGATTTTCTTTAAGTATATGTATACTCATGAACAGTTGATTTATGATCCGTTCGATCTATTTTCATTAGTGCAGTTTTTACGGAGCATTTGGAGCAACGAGAGTATTGGAATAATAAAGAATAAAAGAAACGACCAATTACAAAGTCAAAGATGCTTCCGCTACAATCGGTGAATCGGTCAGGTCCACATGTTATGATATCACTGTAACTTCAGCAAATTTGACCCCTGTTCACCCCTATTTTGGAGGGGTTTGGAAAATGAGGTTTTAATTTGCTTTTGTGCAATAATGAAAGTGTAAATACTTTTTATTTCTTTATATTTGTATTCTACATTCATTCAGTTTTCCATTAATATCAAGTTGTATTTTCATCAGATAGGGTCTTTAACATAAAATAGATGAAATAAACAAAGAGCCTTTTTTCTGTGTCTTGAGCATGTGGGATGTTAAACAGAGAGGACTCATTAAGACAGAGTATTTTGAATGGGTTTCATAGAATTTGGATGAACATGATTGAAGGGTACCAGTATATTGAACTAATGGGAAAGGGAGTGGTATAATTGGGAGAGAAAAGAGGAAAGTGGATGAAAGATAGAGGGAGATATCCAATTAGAGGAGAAATTTAAGGGAGAGAAAGATTGAGAGAGAAAGAGAGAAACGAGGGGGGGGGGTTACAGAAGGTATAAAGTGATACATGTAGTTTACGGGTTAAGAAAGTAATGATAAAGAATATAGTAACATCAAGGAAAGTATATTATTTTGCTTCAAACATAAAATGTAGATTACATAATTATACCATTGCAACTTTGAAATTTGAAAATATATAATATATACGGTATAGGCCTAGGTAGTATTTAGAACCTGCATTGTGCCTTTGAGGTATTATAAACGTGAAGTTTTCAATACATAAAGACAAAGAAAGAGACGGGGGCGAAGAATGATAGAGAAAACAGAAATGAAACGGAGGAGGCTCTATCAATAGCCTTCCTAATCCTCATGATCCTAGACCTAATCTAGACCTAATTACAATGATTTTGAAAGGCGAAGTGAGTAGCCTAGTGTGAGAGACTATAAAACATATACATGTGATGTACAGTACCTGTATGATATACTTACACTGCTCTACTTTTGTAGACATGTTGCCTCGGTAAAAACTGGCTGTACATGTGCAATCATCTAAAAGTGAAAATGTAAATCACGCAGTACACTAGCTCCGTAGGTACGTGTATCACTGCATTCACTGCATTCAATTACGACCATTCACAATACGGCGCCTCAACTCGGCTCCAATGTGTGTGTGTGTGTTGTATGTTAGCAAGCATCTACGGTACTCACAATGCAATATGTGAATGCCGACAGCTGACTGTAGGCCTAGTACTAGTAGTCGATTTCCCCCACGATTTATATCATCAAATTCTCAGCCAAAATTGAGAACAAAAATGACGAATAGTCTACATTGAAATAGTAGTTATCACACAAATACTTGTCTCTCGTGGATTTCACAGAGTTTTGAATTATGATGTGACTTTATATCGCCGCATCTAGCTAGCATCTCTCTGCTCCATCAACGATTATGCTTCACCAAAAATACTGCATCCTTGTTGACCTTACCTGACCTCTGAAGAGATGCCTTCTCATTAGTAGTCTCCTCTCCAAACCTCCCAACCCCTTTGGCCCGAATTCACAAAGGAGGTTTGTCGACAAACCTAGTTTTATGTGCGTCATATGACGCGTATTGACGCGTTTTTACAAACCAGGTTTGTAAAAAACATGTCGAAACGCTTCATATAACGCACATAAACCTAGGTTTGTCAA
Source organism: Strongylocentrotus purpuratus (assembly GCF_000002235.5). Taxonomy (NCBI): domain Eukaryota; kingdom Metazoa; phylum Echinodermata; class Echinoidea; order Camarodonta; family Strongylocentrotidae; genus Strongylocentrotus; species Strongylocentrotus purpuratus. The sequence goes on from NW_022145611.1 coordinate 1,512,109, forward strand.
CAAACCTCCTATGTGAATTAATTTGGGCCTTTAGGTTTTAAGATTTTTTTAATTTTATTTCGTTTCATAATATGTTGGATCTTTATACTTAGATATTCATCAATATGTTAATGAATATTTCAATACTTTTGATAATTAAGTTTTCTTTTTGAACATTTTGAGGCCTTGGAGCTATGTGGTGATTAAACAAATTCGATTATAGGTGGTTTACTAATTTGGAGATATATTAAAGGCTTCCAAGTAGTACAATAGCGCGGTACCAAGATAATTGACCAATATTGTTTCGTATTGCTCAGTCATCCGGGAACTTCAACTAACGATATCGATATCGATATGTTTATCACATAAAAAAAAAATATTTACCAAGGTACAACAAATTTTGTTATTTCGCTAGTCAGCCCGATATAGATATTATATGGCTCTGTTTTCGTGTGATACAAGAATATATTGCTCTCGGCATGACAATAATATTGGCAACGTCTCCGACTCGTTCAATATTGTCAAAGCTCAAGCAATATATTCTTGTATCACACTCAATGCCATCCAATATTATATAAGTATTGTCATATGTGTCATTGTGTTAACTGGCATGATGTCATAACAATATTTATCTTGATCGTAGAATAGCGTAGCCATAGATAAAGAAATGCCAATGCATCTACTGACTGCAATGCTAACGTATAACCCAATTTCTAACTTAAAGATTGATTTAAGACCATTTTGAGTAATTTATAATTTTGCGCATGTGCACGTATGCGAGCATTCACATACTGGTATAATATACAGGCGCGGATCTACGGGGGGTTAAGGGGGTTTAAACCCCCCCCCCCCCCTTGGGCGGCCAAAAAAAAAAAAAAAAAAAAAAAAAAAAAAAAGGAAAAAAAAAAAAAAAAAAAAAAAAAGAACGCACGCTGGAGAGAAACTCTTTCAAGTGCAAATATTGTGAGAAGATATTCAACTCATCTGGTAACTTAACCAAACACATGATAACTCTGGATATAACTGTGTATTTACTGTTACTTGATTTAAAAAGACGTTATCATGCACTGCTTTTTATGGTCTCCATTGTGTTAATAGATGCCAGGAAAACATCACTTACGGAGTTCAAATAAACACCCCAAAAAAAATCGGCTCGCCGCTTCGCGGCTCGTGGACGATGCTCCGCATCGTCATTATTTTGGTCAAACCCCCCCTTAGCAAAAAGCTAGATCCGCCCCTGATATACCATATTGCCCATCATGTAAATAACTAATGATATGAGTCAAAATAAGATTCCCTATTAATTAGAGACATTAAAGATGATTGATTTCCAAAAAAGGGGCAAAACATTGTGTTAATGCAATTTGCATTATGTCCCATTTGCAGGCCCAAAAAATGAAAAGGATAAATTCCAACGGCATTTGAAAGACAATACTAATTTAGAACTTCCCTAAAAAAATGGGGGCTTGAATTTTTAACCTAGAAAATGTCTTTAAGTGGGAAAATAACGACTATTAGTTGTTGAATCGACTTTAATAGGAGCTATAGCCAGTAAGAAATAGTCTGATTTTTCAGACCATTGTACCGAATGGTCAACCGTTTTATGCTGCGCTAAAAGATTCAATCAGTTTAATTTTGGCCATTACAAGAAATTGACTATTGATGTAGACAAATGCTCATCTACCCTTTACAGCTCATTTTATGTATATGTTATTACCAAAGAAGAGAAAAAGCAAGTCAGTCACTCAATAGTGTCTGACAGTGAAGTCTAGCAAGTAAACGGGTTCCCTTGCATAATTTGAGTATTAGGACACTGCTAACGTTTAAATTTGACAAATAGGACATACATACCATATTCATAATTCTTGCAAAGTTCTACATAATTTAATGTTGGCTGCAAAAGGGATATAGTATAGTAAATGTAACGTCTTATAGTTATAAAGTGCAAACGGACAGGTATCTTGGACCATCGAGCCGGAGAAACAAATATCAAAATCATCGGCCCGAGATGATGTAATAATCACATTGTAGGGGTAGCTAGCCTGTAAACCAATGTCAAAAAATGTAGATTTTCGCTTTGAGGTTGGTACCCTCCCCCCCCCCATTAATAAGTGCTTTCATGTTGGTCCGACCCCCCCCCCCCCCCTCAAAAAAAAAAATTAAAAAAAAATGAAGACGCTCCGTCGCACACGCAGTGGGCCAGGGAGGAATCAAAGTGCGCCAAAACTCATGTTTGGGGATTTATTTTTTATAAACCTAGAGGAAATGTTTGGATTTCCAGGGATTTTCGCTTAAATTTTATTACCAACATTTTCTCTGATGTCTAAGCTTTAAGTTGATACCAGATTTGGCTGCCCGATTCTGCCCGTTATTATGTTAGAGCCGTTTTCCTTGCAACATTGCCCCGAAAACTGTTTATTTTGGTCCGCAGTGTCAGAACAAGTGTCACGCCCCCTCGCACCGTGATTTACGACCACGAATCCTTCATGATTCACCCGCGGACCCCAAAAACCCACATTTTTCGGGGCAATGTGGCAAGGAAAATCGGCTCTAACATAACAACGGGCAAGATCGGGCAGCCAAATTTGGTATCAACCTAAAGCTAAGACATCAGAGGAAATGGTGGTATTAAAATTTAAGCGGTACACCGCGGAGATCTAAACATTTCTTTTGAATTTATAAAAAACATGGATAATTAGTCCATTTTTCAGTAAATTACCCTATGATATATCATGAAGATTGTGTTTCTATTAATTTTAACCCATTCATTCAACGAAATGAACGATCAGGAATATGTGAGAGCAATTTCATATCAATAACTTAAAAACTTCATGTTGAATTGAAAGATTTATAAAATAAGTCACTTTTGCACTAAAACTGTGAATATGTAGGATTTTGCTGTTTGAAGTAGTAAATTTATACCCTTATTGTGCATACCGGAATTAAATATTTCACTGAGGTATTCCTCTATGTATTATCTTTCAACTGGGCAAGAACAAAATTGAAAACAAAAAATCACCCAAACTTAGTTTTGGCGCACTTTGGTTCCTCCCTGGCCCACTGTGCGTCGCCCCTGCCTAGTTGACGTTAATTAGACCATGCAAATGACCTTAAAAAAATGTGTGTGTGTGCGTGTGTGTGCGTGTGTGTGTGTGTCCTGTCCGATCGAGACTGCTATGATGAGCAGCTAGTCTCAAATCCTGGTATATTTCTACTGAGTCACTAAGAGTAAGACTATGTCTGGCTCCACTGCTGACGACCGCCGCAAAAGGGCGATATACCAGTTTACTCCAGACCGGTGTGACCGCATAGAATGTAACCCGCACCGATCGTCCGACTATTAGATATCGATCGAGAGCGGACGATCGGTGCGGATTTTATCCGCGCAGAATGTCCGTGTCGGACATTCTGTGCGCGCCTCAAATGTCTGACGGACAACCTGTGCGGAAGAGGTCTCGCACCAATGGTCCGCCTGCCGCACCGAATGTCCGTACTCTAGTCCACACGTATACATAGTCAAAACAAACAGGGATATACTCTCATATCCCCCCCCCCCCTACTGAGCGACTTTTCGGCAGGCGCGATTTTCAAATTTTCGGGAGCAAAAAAAAAAAAAAAAATTGGGCCCCCTCCCATAGGAAATCCTGGATCCGCGCCTGACTACAGGTCTTCCCGGCGTGGATCCAGGGGGGCGGGGGGGGGGGGGGGGCGAGAGGGCCTTGACCCCCCAACCGCCAACAAAAACTTAAGAGAAAGAGAGAGAGAAAGAGAAGGTAAAGCGGAGAGTAAGGGAAAGTAAGAAGAGGAAGAAGAAAAGAAAAGGGGGAAAAGAAGGAGATCGGGGCGAAAGGCCTTCGCCACCCCCCTTTCAGCAAGAGAGAGAGAGAGAGAGAGAAAGAAGGAAATTTAAAAAAAAAGGAAAGGTTAAGAAGAGACAAAGGGAAAGGAAGAAGAAACGAAAAGGAGAAAGAAGGAGATCGGGGGGGGGGGAAGGGCTTTGCCTCCCAGGCTGTTGCCCCCCCCCCCCAGCAAAAAGAAAAATAGAAGGAAGAGAAGGGAAAGAAAAAAGGGAAAAGAGGAGATAAAGGGAAGGAAAGAAAAAAAAGGGGGAGGGGTATCAGTTGCAGTTTTCCCGCCAACAAGTTGGGGATCGGGGGCGGCAAATGGCCCTTGCCTCCCCCCTTCTACAGCAAACTTAACAGAGAGAGAAAGGAAGAGAAGGGAAAGGGAAAGAAAAGAAAGTTACGGGAGATCAATTGTGCATTTTTCCAACAACGCAGTTTGGATCGGGGGCGAAAGGCCTTCGCCTGCCCTCCCTTGTCCCCTCAGCAAACAAAAAGAGAGATAGAGAGAGAGAGAGAAGGAAGGAAAAAAAGTGAAAGAAGAGAGAGGAGGAAAGGAAGAAAAAATGAAAAAGGGGAAAAGAAGGAGATCGGGGGGGGGACCAAAAAGGGCCTTGCCGCCCATGCTGTTGCCTCCCCCCCCCCGCAAAACAAGAGAGAAGGAAGGAAAGGGAAAGAAACAAAAGAAGAAAAGAAAAGAAAGGATATCAGTTGCAATTTTCCTGCAAACAAGATGTGGATCGCGGAGTAAGGCCTTTGCCTCTCCCCCCCCCCCCTTCCCGCCAACAAAAAAGAGAGAAAGAAGGGAAAGGGAAAGAGGAGAGCTAAAATGGAACACAAAAGAGGTAGAAGAAAAGAAAAGGGTGAAAAGAAGCAGAGATCAGTTGCGATTAATCCCACCAACATCGTGTGGATCGGGGGGAGGGGGCAAAAGGCCCCTGCCTCCCTCACCAAACTTAAATGAGAGAGGGTGAGAGAAGTAAGGGAAGGGAATGGGGCGAAAAAGAGGAAGAAGAAAGGTAGGGGAGATCAGTTACAATTTTTTTTTTTAGTGTATTTTATTTTAAAGCCAAAAAGCCAGATATTAAAATTTAATCATTTTTTCCAATGTTGGTGTGATAAAATAATTATTGTTGGTGTTGTTGATGTATGGGAAAGGGTTCCAAAGCACAATAATGTCAATGGATTCCTCAAAAAAGATTTAAAAAATGGGCCTATGGTGAGGGGGAGCAGTGTAGGAAAAAAACTGTTAGGGAGCCCCTTTGGGGGGTCTTTGGAGGGGGCGTCAGCTTGCTGGCGGGCTATCCTTTTCCAGTCTGTAAACAACTTTACAACATGAATTCAATGATGGGCAAGGTTTTACTCCTCATAAAAAAGCGCCCAAACTTCGCGAAGTGAAACAAAGGGTCTTTCAATTCAAGTCTATATATTCAAGCCCAATATGGGATAACAACTGGCCTGCATACCCGAGCAGAATCATTTTGTGCTCGACAAAGACACACAGCCTTGGGTAAAGAGGTCCATTATTATTATTTTTTTTAGTTATATTTTTTTATTGACAGTATACTATTAAATATCAGGAATATTGGATGCTCTGTTTCAAACACAGTCCAGATTGCCGAGCAATGAATTATCTCATGCTTCTTGTCCAAAAACCATATCTAACTGGTTTTTAAAACGGTATCATTTTAATTTCCATTTCCCAGCATTATTTTGAACTGTCTTGAACTGAACTTGTTTTCCTTTCTTATTTTTCGATACCATTACGTCATCTTTCATACGCCTTCCCGGCATGCACCTCGAGCATTGTATACGTTTCTGTAGATCAATGTAATGCGCATAGATAGCAATGTACCATACTTGGAACACAAGCCACCTCCAATCTCATATAGTGTAGTTGACGCAAATTAGGCTCGGTCTCATTTCATCTCTCTCGGAGCTTCTGATACCGATCATGTCGAATTATGATGTTTGGTTATTTTGGCACATCTGCTCCTACTTCTATAATATCAAGTTTTCGTTATATACCAGGCTTATGTTTAGGAATGTCACTAGACGTGAAAAATTAAATGAGAGAGAGAGAGAGAGAGAGAGAGAGAGGGGGAGGTGGCGAGTTAGAGCGCGAGAGAATTATCACAATCTTTACTCCTAGATCGTGTAAGGGATTTCCTGACTACTTGCATATTTTGTAATGTTACTAATTTTTACATAAAGTTTTCACAATCTTTACTTTTTACCAATATATCAGATATAATGTATTATAAAGTACCGAAATGTCACGTCATACTGGCCAAGTTATCAAGGTTGCTGGTTCCAAACAATCTTGTTCTAACAATGGTGTGATGATCACCCAAGCCCCATACCTAGTATGTTTCATTTTGAAGAACTTCAGTTAGTGTTCTCGCTCATTAATTATTAACTCCATAATATCTCCTAGCATGATTTCATTTAAACTTGCCTAGCACCCCCTCCATTGAGCCTTAGAGATATTAGCTCCATCTATCTCCTAGCATGATTTCATTTAAACTTGCACTAACTACATCCAGCCTAGCACCCTCTCCATCTAGCCTACCACCCCCTCCATTGAGCCTTAGAAATATTAACTCCATTTCCTAGCTAGTTTGCCATTAATGCTAGTTTTCAAAACTAATCTATGTATAATACACCTACGTGTTACTTTCAAGTTGCCTTTGATACCAGGTAAGGAAGAAATGTTCGATAATAAGTATGTGTGTGTGCGTGCGTGTGTGTGTTTTCTACATTCTATAGCTTTGTATTTTCATCCCTTGTATATACAGTTACGTTACATTCTATTTTTTCACCTTATTGTTAATGTATGTATTTTGTTGACTATATAGGGCCCCGCTCATGCACAAGCTTAGCTTCTAAAGGGGTCCTAAAACCATTCATTTTATGATGTGATCGAGTTAATATATGATGAAAAAATGTACTATTACCAGTCTCCTTTTTAGGTAAAAGATCATATCATGTTTTGTGTGGTTTGGAATAAATTGAACTTGAACTTACCTGATCGTAAATACTTTAGCCCCCCCCCCACACTTTTTAAAACTTTTCGTGGGGCCTGTTTTGTATGTTTGTATGCACTGTTATTTCGATGATAGCCTACGATCTACAACAGATAGAGGTCATGAAAATTACGTATTCAAAAGTGAATTCCATGACATGCATGGTAACTACACAATTGAAAGTATTCTTTTCAAAAGGGGGAATCATAACGCACCGCTATCACATTAGGGGTCATTTTTGGGGTCATTTAAACTCGTACCATGTGTCAATTACAAATCGGTCTATTGGTAGAATACACAAGTGATGTGATGTTTGGGGGATTATAGAAGGGTGAATCTGTGTTTGTCTCATGGCAAATCAATACAACATTCCAATTCAACAGATTGTGCACATTGACGAAATAAGGGAAATACGTGTAAGTCTATTATGCGGTCTGATAGTTTGAAGATTTTAATGATATCAAAAAAGAAATATTTATCACACTTTGCTCCCCGGCCCCCCCCCCCCCACTCAGGTTTCAAAATGACCGCATGCGTGTTGCCAAAATGTCCTTTTCGTAACACAAGAAAAAGGTCGAGCCGTATTGACTGTACACACCGGACTTTTGCTGAAAAAGGGGGGGGGGGGTGCGGAAAAAGGCTCGTATACAAAAGGAAAAGGTCGAGCCGTATTGACTTTACACACCGGACTTTTGCTGAAAGGGGGGGGGGGGGGTCGGTTGGAACACGCATATGCGTACCCTAAATAACACTGAGTGGGGGGGGGGGGGGCCGGGCTTTGCTCACTTTCTTCTTCTTCTTCTTCCTTTAACTGTCTCCTCTGACACCGATTTTGTTTGCAGGTTTATTGTTGCGTGTCCATCAAAATGAAACAAAGACGTTCACGTCATACGGGGCACACTTTACTGATCACCCATGCAGGAGCACAATAGTATGTCCAGTACATGAATAACCTTATAATGCTCTATCAATCAACAGCTGAAGACGATAGCTTCAAGCAATTCCTCTACAAATCAGACGATAGAAAGTACGAGGTTCGCTGGAATTCCAACATTATATTAGCATGACAATAGATTTTTAGCACGGTGGGCTCAATAGCATGACAGTTATCACCAATATATTTTTGGAACCCGTTGCCATTATTAAATGCCTTTGTGGGTGAATGTGATTCGTTCGTCTGCTCAAACCACGTGATGCATTCACAGAAACCGCCCGCGCAAATCGAATTTTAGGTTTCGTGTAAGATGAGGAGCTAAAAATCTGCCTGTCTCTGCTAGATTCTGTCCTAGACAAGTCGCTTGGAGATTTTTACTTAGTTTTTGCTTCGTAATTGAATTCGTCGTCGTCGTATTGCTTAGTGTCATAATGATTGCTGACCGGTACAACGATTTTCTCACGAATTGGACCCCTCCCCTGCCGGGGGCTGCCTTGATCCGCCCCCGATTGACGGAGACAATCACAATGAGTTCGTTAAGAAAACGATGAATGTCCATCCGTAATAGGTCCATGCTTTGCATGAGTGAATGCACTGAAAATGTTAAATGTGATTCGTTCGTCTGCTCGAATCACGTGATGTATTTCAATTTAACACATGCATTCAAAGAGACCGCGCGCGCGATGACAATAGGTTTCGTGTTAGATGAGAAGCGAGAAATTTGCCATTCTCTGCTAGATTCTGTCCTAGACAAGTCGTTTTGAGATATTTACTTAGCTTTTGCTTCGTTCGCCTAGCTTGCTTTGAACCACTGTTATTTCACTTGTGTAATAATGGTCTTTTACGGCAACAAGTTCACCGGGAACTGTGTGATGAATACCCTGGAGGGTACTCGTTGTAGGAGGAAGGCACCCCTGCCTGTTGATGAAGTGGAAGAGTGCTGGCAACACCGACAGTATGTATATAGTTATTTTCTAAATTAAAAATGAATTTACCAACTAGTAGTCAGCTCTCATGGAGAATTCGACACCGTTCGGGTGTTTACCCAACAACAGGTGTTGTCAATCACCCGGGTTAGCCTTGATTTTTATGACCATTAGACCTTATGTAATGCTTTGGTTTCCCCGTTACCCGAAAACTCTCGAGTATTATCCGAGAAATCAGAAGGGGGGGGGGTGCGGATTCTTGACTGGCCAACGGGTTTGCTGTGTGCAGATTTGTACCCCCGTTAATGGTATTTCCACCAAGTCTGGTGTCGGCGAATTATGGCCTTCTGCGCATGGAAACTGCTGATACAGTCCCTCTAATACACGCAGGATTTTGACCCTTCAGTGAGTTGAAAGTTATTTGTTTTGGGTCATTCATTGTAATTACCCTATCGAATGTCTTACCAAAATTGCAACATCTGCACTTTTGTCTTATATATTCGCATTCTATTATTTGCAATCTAGTAGTAGTAATAGACTATATGTCCTGTTTTATGTTTCCTTTATTACAGACAGCCAGCCGAGGTCCAGTGCTCTGCACATATTGGGCTTCATGGGAATGGCAGACGTTGCAGCCGGCGTGGACGTCACTCGCTAGACGAAAACGCTGTTGAACTCTACTGCACGCAACACGGTATGCATTTATTCAAAGTAAATTAATCTCTCACATGTAACTTAGATCTACATTTTAAAAAGGCGTCTTGTGGACCATAATTATAGAGCTACATGTATTTGCCCAGACCATTAGCGGATCCAGAATTTTCCAGGGATCGAGGGCCGCATATTGCCATTGGTAAAAATATTAAAAATGGAAGAGTAAATATTGATTCATGTACATATGTATATTGATTCAAAATATTTTGAAACTAATTACACTGCCTCCCTCCGCCTCCCCCTCCCCCTCCACTCAGTGTTATTTTAGGGTAGGCAGCATATATGCATGTTCCCTCCCTTTGAAAGCACCCCCTATCTCCGGTGTGTAAAGTCAATACTGGCCAGATTTTCGTGTATGTACGGGCCTTTGTTGCGTGAAAAGTAGCCTACCCCTTTACCCTGTAATATGGGATCATTGAATGTGTACGTTGGTGCATTGCCAGGGGGTATATTCAAGAATAAATGGAGAATCGTGTATTTGAATGTGATCTGTGAAATGCCATGCATGTACTAAGTAGCATGTCCTCATTTATGTTTTCGTTTGGTTTATACAGTCAACAAGTTGCATCGCGAGAACGGTCGTGCGGAGGTCGTTCCTGCTCATCGCCAACAGCAGGATGAACAGCGTAGGAGGGCGGAGGAGCGTGAGCAACTCCACCCGAGACGAAGGTCACCGCGTCTGGTAGAGCGAGAGATCGCAGCTGCCGCCGCTGTTCAACTCGCCGCGGAGAGAGAGCAACGTCGTGCCGCCAATCGGGCAAACCAGAACCTGCGGAGGTCGGCCCGGATTGCCGCGAGGCGAGGCAATGTGTGATTGTAGCCTGGGTAAGTAATTTTTTTTTATATGCTTTCCTAATTTTAAGTATTCTAACAATTCCTACCCCCACAACAAAAAATAACTAAACAGATGAGCATGCAATGTATTCAATGTACCAAACACAATTTTTTTAATTGAAGACTTGACAATGAGCCAAAACTTTACAACATAGCAGCAACTTTTAATGAAAGGGAAAGTGAAAGTTTGGGCATAAACCGATTAAGAATAAGAAAGTTATGAATTTTTAAAGGTGCAATCAATTAATGTTTCAATCAAATATTTGACCTAAGTATTATCATTTCAAGTATAGTGTTAAGCAACCCCTGTATGAAACGTATCTATTCCGTTATCAATATCTAAGAAAATGAAAATTCATGAAATTGTCTGTAGCCTACAGAGCAAATTGGAGATGAGCTTGCATGATGTCACATTTTTTTCACTGATGACAGCTTTAAAATTCATAACTTTCATATTTTTATTGTTATATATGCTTTTATTACAGTCAACTTAATTTAAGGGTGGACTTCCCCCTTAGTATAAATGATTTTTTAAACTCACTTCATTCTCCTTTCCTACAGACTGATTCGCAGAAGCAGCAGGGGGGAGACCGAGGGGGGATACTGGGTCGAACACTGCTGAGGTTCTCGGGACGTAAACGCCTTGCTATAGGAGTAGTAGGGAGGAAGCCGAGACGGGTAGTGCATGGTCACTCAAACCAGGCCCGCTGCACTATCGTGGTCAAGAAAGACTGGGTGTGGTCAGTCGGGGTAGACGCCGGAGGCCATTCTCTTTCTTTGACCGCCTGTAAATTGTTTCCAAGAAGGTATGTGTACTGTTTATTATTAGGTTTCATACAGTGTATGTTTGAAATAGTAATTAGTTTTTTATAACATTATAGTAGTACATGGTGAGTCTTCATGTTTGCTTCTGTTTGCATATGTCCTCATCATTTCGGAGAGTATGCAACTGCTATGTTTCCTCTATTTTATAATTAGTAAATGTAGGGCCGAAAGGTGAAATAAGTCTATTTTGAAATGAATGTATAAACTTGCTATATACTATACCTAACAAAATGTCATAATTTGTCTTCGAGTTTTAAGATTGTATCTGCCCCATCATATTTACTTTGAGATGCCTAATACAGCATTCTGTTTACCTCTTTATTCCACAGATCAGGCCTCGCCGTGGGACGCGCACACACGTCGTAGGTATGCAGGTATTTCAATGTCTACCTTGTGACAATATGTTCCTATTCACCAGATCTGTTTACCCCCATACCTCCTAATGGGAGTCATGTATATATATATGAGTTTGACACGTTGGTTACTAAGTTGAGAACTTGTGAATATTTGGTCGAAAATCTTTTTGAAATATACATTATATTGTTTTAACAAAGGATTCAGAAGTTGTCTTCTTTTGTAAGTCTTAGTTATTGGGTTTTGCAATCATCCCTCTCATAAAAGCAGTTGTACTGATATTTCAAATATCTTGTTGTAAGAGCTACACTTGGCAAGAGTTGTCCAATTACCCAGTTCGTAATTAGCACGAAATATCCACTGAATATCTTAACATGAAGAGACCCAACATGATGCTTAAAGTGGAGGGGTCACGTGAACGTCTTTTATCTCCATTTAGAGACAACTTTACCTGTGTATCATGAAATATCAATGGTGCATGAAATAAAAATGAATATTTGAACATGAGCATGTATCCAGTATTTTTGTCCACATTTTTTAAAACCAAAAACAAATTTAGACTGCAATTACAAACTGGCTTGTAGGATGTGTACCGGTACTTGTGGAAAGATTGTACTGTCATGTGGAATATCAGAAAATGCACAAAAGAATTAGAAAAGAAGATTCCAACAACTAATGATCTTATACGAAAATGGTTTCAAACTAATAAAATGAAATACTATTAAAAAATATCAAATTAAAAAATATAAGTAAAATTAAGAATAAAAATATAAAATAAAAAAAATGATTCAATTGAATAGAATACATTCTTTTTATAAAAAGGGTTAGAAATGCGAAGTTTCAAACAGTAAAACCACTTTAATCATGAAGCATTATTGATCATAAAAGTTTTCCAGTCCATTGAAACAAAAAAGTTAAATCTCAGCTTCTAATTGCAATTACTTGGTTCAAATTTCTTATACATTATATCCAATTTATGCATATATAGGTTCTACTCACTTATAACAAATCCCATTTTGTTTCTCTTTTTGTCGCGGATTGTTCTCAATCCTATCTTTTAAAGGGGTGCATATTCCCGACATCTTACAATTTGAAGAAAAAAAGGAATCACTTAATTTAAGTCACCTCACACCTTTATGTGTGGCTGGGTTAAATAGTTGTCCATTTATAGTTGAGTATGAGACAATATTTTAATTTGTTGATTTTAGTATATTATTCAAAGTTACCATAATACGTAGTAGCATGACATCGGACACAAAATATATCGTGTTCACTATTTTCAGGTATACGGCCCCAGTAAATCCCATGTGTGGTCTCTAATGGGATTGGTTATACTCTCTGTGAAATGTAATATTTTTATCCTTTTTCCTTCTCCGCTAATCTTTACAGTTTGTCTCTTCAATCTTATACAATTGCTTTTATTGTGGGTTGTTTTTGTTGTTCGTCTAGTAGGATAGGACTCCTTTTACATGTCTTTAAATATATTTTAAACTTTTTTCTGATTTTCTTCTCAATTCTCCACTAAATAAATTAAATTATTTAATACAGTAGGCCCTACTTCAGATTTGTGACAAAAATACCTTCAAACACACCCTATTCTTTTCAAAATGACCTATCAAATTCTCACTTGCATGTGTGAATGACCTATCAAATTCTCACTTGCATGTGTGAATATACTAACTCCCTCCCATCTCCTATAGATACATCCCCCTCCCTCTATAACTCTTTTTTAAAACTAAAAATAGACAAATTAGTATTGCACTGTATATAACATCTACGAAAGTTGTGATTCCCTCTTTCAGTCTTTTGTTATTATCCAACAATTCTCAGTATTTTTTTAACAGCTGTTTATCTTGTCCAATGCTCTTTTTGATTTACCCTTCTCTCCATTGCAGCAGGGATGGTTCTCGATATTGTAGAATTTTCTAATAGCTCCTTACATCCTAACAATATTGAATCTTTAAGGGTCATTCCGTAAAATTGAGACAAAAACAAAATCAAGATTGAGAAGGTTGTGAGGAGATCACGAAGGTTAAAGAGTGAAGAGTAAAGTTCTGAAAAGACCTGTTCGGATACAGACAGTTCATATTATTTTATATCATTCTTTCCTCTTTCTGTATCATTTTATCTTTCTATTTATTTTTATTTGTTTATGTCTTGGTCTTTATTTTTCTTCTTTATGTATATCAGCTCTAAATCAAGACCCATCCACTCTTCCCCTCTTTCTCCCTTTCTATCTCTCACAATTTCTCCCACTTTCTCGCTCACTATTTAAGATTATGACTTATCAAATCTACATTTGCTTGTTTGAATAGGATACATAAAATTCAAAGCAAGACTGCCTTCTCCCCTTACCCCCTCCCCTCCTCCTCTGTCTGTACCTCTCTCTCTCTCTCTCTCTCTGTATATATATATATATATATTTAGGATTTAACATTCTTTGTTCATGGAATACTGTACATCTGATTTAAATTAAATATAGAATACCTAGTGGAATAATATTGCATATCGCGTTAAAAGCAGGAAATGTGATTCCTCCCTTATTTTTCTTTACATTAATTTATTTTTAAATGTAGATTTAGTTATTCGAATACTGTACCATGAAACAGAAGGGATGGGAACGCTATGTAGGTGAACAGCACGCCTAGTCAGGTCCTATAGTTTTCTTTCATTTTAAGACATTAAATTGTATTTTTTTAGTATTCATAGTGTTAGGTTAGGAAATTAATGGCTGGGAGAAGATGGTGACCTGTGAATGATGAGCCTCCGGTGCACTGTCCCTTAAGTTGTAGGTAAACGGCACGCCCAGTCAGTTGCTATTTTTCTTTCAATTTGAGACATTAAATTGAATCTCTTTTGGTGATTCATGTTGTTAGGTGTAGGTAATTACTGGGGCTGAGAGATGGTGACCTGTGAATGATGATCATACAGGGCACTGTCCCTTTAGTTGAAGGTGGAATGCGTCCCCGTTTAGGTGTTAGTTTTCTTTTATTGTAAGATATTATATTTTTGTGTGTGTGTGGGGGGGGGGTATTCATGGTGCTAGATTAAGTCTTCACTGACTGGAAGATGGTGACCTGTGAATAATGAGCCTATATGGGGCACTGTCCCTTAAATTGTGGGCGAACGGCACGCCCAGTCATGCGCTAGTTTTCTTTTATTTTAAGTCATTACATTTTTTTTTTTGGGGGGGGGGTATTCATGGTGCTAGGTTAGGTCTTCACTGGCTGGGAGATGGTGACATGTTAAATTATGAGCCTACTTGGCGCTGTCCCTTAAATTGTGGGCGAATGGCACGCCCAGTCATGTGCTATTTTCTTTCATTTTTTGTCATTACATTTTTTTTTTTTTTTTTTTTGGGGGGGGGGAGGTATTTATGGTGCTAGGTTGGGTCTTCAAAGGCTGGGAGATGGTGACCTGTGAATTATGAGCCTACTGGGCACTGTGTGCTAATTTTATTTTATTTTAAGATTTTACTTCTTTCTTCTTTTTTTTTCCTTTTTTCTTTTTTTTTTTTTTTTTTTGGGGGGGGGGGTATTCATGGTACTAGGTTAGGTCTTCACTTGCTGAGAGATGGTGACCTGTGAATTGTGAGCCTACTGGGCACTGTCCCTTAAATTGTGGGAGAACGGCACGCCCAGTCATGTGCTAATTTTCTTTCTTTAAGATTTTACTTTCTTCTTTTTTTTTTTCTTTTTTTTTGAGGGGGGGGGGGTATTCATGGTACTAGTTTGGGTCTTCACTGGTTTGGAGATGGTGACCTGTGAATGATGAGCCTACTGGGCACTGTCCCTTTAATTGTGGGAGAACGGCACGCCAAGTCATGCGCCAATTTTCTTTCTTTAAGATTTTTCTTTCTTCTTTTTTTTTGAGGGGGGGGGGGGGTATTCATGTTACTAGGTTAGGTCTTCAATGGCTGGGAGATGGTGACCTGTGAATGATAAGCCTACTGGGCACTGTCCTTCAAATTGTGAGAGAACGGCACGCCCAGTCATGTGCTAATTGTCTTTCTTTAAGATTTTACTTTCTTCTTTTTTTTTGAGGGGGGGGGGTATTCATGTTACTAGGTTAGGTCTTCAATGGCTGGGAGATGGTGACCTGTGAATGATGAGCCTACTGGGCACTGTCCCTTAAATTGTGGGAGAACGGCACGCCCAGTCATGTGCTAATTTTCTTTTATTTTAAGATTTAACTTCTTTCTTCTTCTTTTTTTTTCCTTTTTTCTTTCTTTTTTTTTTTTTTTTTTTGGGGGGGGGGGGTATTCAAGGTACTATATTCTTCACTGGCTGGGAGATGGTGACCTGTGAATTATGAGCCTACTGGGCACTGTCCCTTAAATTGTGGGAGAACGGCACGCCCAGTCAAGTGCTAATTTTCTTTCATTTTAAGATTTTACTTCTTTCTTCTTCTTTTTTTTCCCTTTTTTTTTTTTTTTGAGGGGGGGGGGTATTCATGGTACTACGTTAGGTTTACTGGCTGGAAGATGGTGACCTGTGAATGATGAGCCTACTGGGCACTGTCCCTTAAATTGTGGGAGAACGGCACGCCCAGTCATGTGCTAATTTTCTTTTATTTTAAGATTTAACTTCTTTCTTCTTCTTTTTTTTTTCCTTTTTTTTTTTTTCCCTTTTTTTTTTGGGGGGGGGGTATTCAAGGTACTATATTCTTCACTGGTTGGGAGATGGTGACCTGTGAATGATGAGCCTACTGGGCACTGTCCCTTAAATTGTGGGAGAACGGCACGCCCAGTCATGTGCTAATTTTCTTTCATTTTAAGATTTTAATTCTTTCTTCTTTTTTTTCCCCATTTTTTGGGGGGGGGGGGGTTGACATTTATGGTACTAGGTTAGGTATTCACTGGCTGGGAGATGGTGACCTGTGAATGATGAGCCTACTGGGCACTGTCCCTTAAATTGTGGGAGAACGGCACGCCCAGTCATGTGCTAATTTTCTTTCTTTAAGACTTTACTTTCTTCTTTTTTTCCCCTTTTTTTTTGAGGGGGGGGGGTATTCATGGTACTAGGTTAGGTCTTCACTGGCTGGGAGATGGTGACCTGTGAATGATGAGCCTACTGGGCACTGTCCCTTAAATTGTGGGAGAACGGCACGCCCAGTCATGTGCTAATTTTCTGTCATTTTAAGATTTTAATTTTTTCTTTTTTTTTTCCCTTTTTTTTTGGGGGGGGGGTTGATATTTATGGTACTAGGTTAGGTCTTCACTGGCTGGGAGATGGTGACCTGTGAATGATGAGCCTACTGGGCACTGTCCCTTAAATTGTGGGAGAACGGCACGCCCAG
Organism: Strongylocentrotus purpuratus; assembly: GCF_000002235.5. NCBI lineage: Eukaryota > Metazoa > Echinodermata > Echinoidea > Camarodonta > Strongylocentrotidae > Strongylocentrotus > Strongylocentrotus purpuratus. The sequence goes on from NW_022145611.1 coordinate 1,528,841, forward strand.
TCATGTGCTAATTTTCTTTCTTTAAGACTTTACTTTCTTCTTTTTTTTCCCTTTTTTTTGAGGGGGGGGGGGGTATTCATGGTAATATATTCTTCACTGGCTGGGAGATGGTGACCTGTGAATGATGAGCCTACTGGGCAATGTCCCTTAAATTGTGGGAGAACGGCACGCCCAGTCATGTGCTAATTTGATTTTATTTTAATATTTTACTTTCTTCTTCTTTTTTTTTTCCTTTTTTCTTTTTTTTTTTTTTTTTGGGGGGGGGGGGGGTATTCAAGGTACTATATTCTTCACTGGCTGGGAGATGGTGACCTGTGAATGATGAGCCTACTGGGCACTGTCCCTTAAATTGTGGGAGAACGGCACGCCCAGTTTTGTGCTAATTTTCTCTCATTTTAAGATTTTAATTCTTTCTTCTTTTTTTTTTCCCTTTTTTTGGGGGGGGGGGTTGATATTTATGGTACTAGGTTAGGTCTTCACTGGCTGGGAGATGGTGACCTGTGAATGATGAGCCTACTGGGCACTGTCCCTTAAATTGTGGGAGAACGGCACGCCCAGTCATGTGCTAATTTTCTTTCTTTAAGACTTTACTTTCTTCTTTTTTTTCCCTTTTTTTTTGAGGGGGGGGGGGTATTCATGGTACTAGGTTAGGTCTTCACTGGCTGGGAGATGGTGACCTGTGAATGATGAGCCTACTGGGCAATGTCCCTTAAATTGTGGGAGAACGGCACGCCCAGTCATGTGCTAATTTTCTTTCTTTAAGACTTTACTTTCTTCTTTTTTCCCCCTTTTTTTTTGAGGGGGGGGGGGGGTATTCATGGTACTAGGTTAGGTCTTCACTGGCTGGGAGATGGTGACCTGTGAATGATGAGCCTACTGGGCAATGTCCCTTAAATTGTGGGAGAACGGCACGCCCAGTCATGTGCTAATTTTATTTTATTTTAAGATTTTACTTCTTTCTTCTTTTTTTTTTCCTTTTTTTTTTTTTTTTTGGGGGGGGGGTATTCATGGTACTATATTCTTCACTGGCTGGGAAATGGTGACCTTTGAATGATGAGCCTACTGGGCACTGTCCCTTAAATTGTGGGAGAACGGCACGCCCAGTCATGTGCTAATTTTCTTTCTTTAAGACTTTACTTTCTTCTTTTTTCTTCTTTTTTTTTTTTTGGGGGGGGGGGGGGTATTCAAGGTACTATTTTGGGTCTTCACTGGCTAGGAGATGGTGACCTGTGAATTATGAGCCTACTGGGCACTGTCCCTTAAATTGTGGGAGAACGGCACGCCCAGTCATGTGCTAATTTTATTTTATTTTAAGATTTTACTTCTTTCTTCTTCTTTTTTTCTTTTTTTTTTTTGAGGGGGGGGGGGTTGATATTTATGGTACTAGGTTAGGTCTTCACTCGCTGAGAGATGGTGACCTGTGAATTATGAGCCTACTGGGCACTGTCTTTTAAATTGTGTGAGAACGGCGCGCCCAGTCATGTGCTAATTTTCTTTCTTTAAGACTTTACTTTCTTCTTTTTTTTCTTTTTTTTTTTTGAGGGGGGGGGGGGTATTCATGATACTAGGTTAGGTCTTTAATGGCTGGGAGATGGTGACCTGTGAATGATGAGCCTACTGGGCACTGTCCCTTAAATTGTGGGAGAACGGCGCGCCCAGTCATGTGCTAATTTTCTTTCATTTTAAGATTTTACTTCTTTCTTCTTTTGTTTTTCCTTTTTTTTTTTTTGGGGGGGGGGGGAGGTTGATATTTATGGTACTAGGTTAGGTCTTCACTGGCTGGGAGATGGTAACCTGTGAATGATGAGCCTACTGGGCAATGTCCCTTAAATTGTGGGAGAACGGCACGCCCAGTCATGTGCTAATTTATTTTATTTTAAGATTTTAATTCTTTCTTTTTTTTTCCTTTTTTTTTTTTTTTTTTTTTTTTTTGGGGGGGGGGGGTATTCATGGTAATATATTCTTCACTGGCTGGGAGATGGTGACCTGTGAATGATGAGCCTACTGGGCACTGTCCCTTAAATTGTGGGAGAACGGCACGCCCAGTCATGTGCTAAATTAGCATTTTCTTTCTTTAATTCAATTTTAATTAAATTAAATTTTCTTTCTTTAAGACTTTACTTTCTTCTTTTTTTTTTTTTTTTTTTTTTTGGGGGGGGGGGTATTCAAGGTACTATATTCTTCACTGGCTTGAAGATGGTGACCTGTGAATGATGAGCCTACTGGGCACTGTCCCTTAAATTGTGGGAGAACGGCACGCCTAGTCATGTGCTAAATTAGCATTTTCTTTCTTAATTCAATTTTAATTAAATTAAATTTCTTTCTTTAAGACTTTACTTTCTTCTTTTTTTTTTTTTTTTTTTTTTTGGGGGGGGGGGGGGGTATTCAAGGTACTATATTCTTCACTGGCTTGAAGATGGTGACCTGTGAATTATGAGCCTACTGGGCACTGTCCCTTAAATTGTGGGAGAACGGCACGCCCAGTCATGTGCTAATTTTCTTTCATTTTAAGATTTTACTTTCTTCTTTTTTTTTCCTTTTTTTTTGGGGGGGGGGGGGTGGGGGGTATTCATGGTACTAGTTTAGGTCTTCACTGGCTGGGAGATGGTGACCTGTGAATGATGAGCCTACTGGGCACTGTCCCTTAAATTGTGGGGAGAACGGCACGCCCAGTCATGTGCTAATTTTTTTTCATTTTAAGATTTTACTTTTTTCTGATTTTTTTTTTTTTTTTTTTTTTGGGGGGGGGGGGGTTGATATTTGTGGTACTAGGTTAGGTCTTCACTCGCTGAGAGATGGTGACCTGTGAATTATGAGCCTACTGGGCACTGTCCCTTAAATTGTGTGAGAACGGCAGGCCCAGTCATGTGCTAATTCTCTTTTATTTTAAGATTTTACTTCTTTCTTCTTCTTTTCCTTTTTTTGAGGGGGGGGGGGGTATTCATGGTACTAGGTTAGGTTTCACTGGCTGGGAGATGGTGACCTGTGAATGATGAGCCTACTGGGCACTGTCCCTTAAATTGTGGGAGAACGGCACGCCCAGTCATGTGCTAATCT
>NW_022145611.1:1534397-1562253 GCF_000002235.5 Strongylocentrotus purpuratus
ATGTGCTAATTATTTTATTTTAAGATTTTTCTTTCTTCTTTTTTCATTTTTTTTTTTTTTTTTGGGGGGGGGGGTATTCATGGTAATATATTCTTCACTGGCTTGGAGATGGTGACCTGTGAATGATGAGCCTACTGGGCACTGTCCCTTAAATTGTGGGAGAACGGCACGCCCAGTCATGTGCTAAATTAGCATTTTCTTTCTTTAATTAAATTTTAATTAAATTAAATTTTCTTTCTTTAAGACTTTACTTTCTTCTTTTTTCTTTCTTTTTTTTTTTTTTGGGGGGGGGGGGGGTATTCAAGGTACTATATTCTTAACTGGCTGGGAGATGGTGACCTGTGAATTATGAGCCTACTGGGCACTGTCCCTTAAATTGTGGGAGAACGGCACGCCCAGTCATGTGCTAATTTTCTTTCACTTTAAGATTTCACTTCTTTCTTCTTTTTTTTTTCTTTTTTTTTTTGGGGGGGGGGGTGGGGGGTATTCATGTTACTAGTTTAGGTCTTCACTGGCTGGGAGATGGTGACCTGTGAATGATGAGCCTACTGGGCACTGTCCCTTAAATTGTGGGAGAACGGCACGCCCAGTCATGCGCTAATTTTTTTTCATTTTAAGATTTTACTTTTTCTGATTTTTTTTTTTTTTTTTTTTTTTTTGGGGGGGGGGGGGGGTATTCATGGTACTATATTCTTCACTGGCTGGGAAATGGTGACCTTTGAATGATGAGCCTACTGGGCACTGTCCCTTAAATTGTGTGAGAACGGCAGGCCCAGTCATGTGCTAATTCTCTTTTATTTTAAGATTTTACTTCTTTCTTCTTCTTTTTTCCTTTTTTTGAGGGGGGGGGGGTATTCATGGTACTAGGCTTGGGTTTTCACTGGCTGGGAGATGGTGACCTGTGAATTATGAGCCTACTGGGCACTGTCCCTTAAATTGTGGGAGAACGGCACGCCCAGTCATGTGCTAATTTTATTTTATTTTAAGATTTTACTTCTTTCTCCTTCTTTTTTTTTCCTTTTTTTTGGGGGGGGGGGTATTAATGGTACTAGGTTAGGTCTTCACTCGCTGACAGATGGTGACCTGTGAATTATGAGCATACTGGGCACTGTCCCTTTAATTGTAGGTGAAAAGCACCCCAGTTTAGGTGCTAGTTTTCTTTCATTTAAAGATATTACATTTGGGGGGGACGGGGGGTATCATGGTGCTAGGTTAGGTTTTCACTGGCTGGAAGATGGTGACCTGTGAATGATGAGCCTATGGGGCACTGCCCTTTAGATTATAGGCGAACGGCAAGCCCATTAATGTGCTAGTTTTTCTGATTTTTAGACACTCCTTTTTTTTTTTGGGGGGGGGGGGGGTATTCAGGGTGCTAGGTTAGGTTTTCACTGGCTGGAAGATGGTGACCTGTGAATGATGAGCCTATGGGGCACTGCCCTTTAGATTATAGGCGAACGGCAAGCCCATTCATGTGCTAGTTTTCTGATTTTTAGACACTATTTTTTTTTTCGGGGGGGGGGTATTCAGGGTGGTAGGTTAGGTTTTCACTGGCTGGAAGATGGTGACCTGTGAATGATGAGCCTAAGGGGCACTGTCCCTTAACCCTTACTCTACTAGGGGGGCCTGGGAGGCCCCCCCCCCCCTCTCGCCATTTTCGGAGATTGCGCCGCAACCGCTCGGAATTTTGACTTGTGGTTTCATGACTTTTTTCCTCAAGTCTTACGCACATTTTGATACCATTTTTGTCGAAATCTGATATACTTGTAAGGTGATACATAACAATTAGTAAGCGCATGTCATAAAAAGTGCTATAATTGCATATATTCATGTACAAGCAGAAATGTGAAGCTATGAATTGAAATCAAATTGCTTTTATATATTTCTCAAAGTAACTTGATGTATTCAGAACAAAAGAATACATTATAAATAAAACAATAGATATAATAAGAAATAAAAAAACAATAAAATACATAAGAAAATAAATAGTTGAAAATCGCATCAAATTTGCATAAATTATCATTATTAATTACTTCAAATAACTTTTTTGTGTTAGAAAAGAAGTTTCATATGGAAAATGAGTAACAACATTAAAAAAGTGGAGCCTGACAATTTTTGTAAGGATTCTAGTTCCCTATATATATTTCCAGATTTGATATTCATTGATGCGTATTCATAATTTATGCAAATTAACCTATGCATTTTCAAATATCATAAAAATAATGAAACCTCATGAACTTGAGATGAAGGAAACATTTATTCAATACATTTCATCATTCTTCACAAGTCTACGGACAAATATGTAGAGTTTTCTGTAAAATGCATAAAATTAGCATTTTGCATAATCAATTAGGCTATAACGAAAAAAAATTGCATATTAGCAAAAAACTAATTATAATATCTTGTTCCTTACGTAAATATCTACAAACATGCAAATTTTCGCGTTCATCGGACATTCGACGGCCGAGATCATAGGGGGGAGGCCTCCCAGCCCCCCCCCCCCCCAGTCAGAGAGTGCTCGAAATAGCCCAGTACAGTAAGGGTAAATTGGTGGCGAACGGCACTCCCTGTCAGGTGCTAGTTTTCTTTCCGTTAAATTGTAACTGTTTTTGTATTTCATGGTGTTAGTCATAGGTCATTACTGGCCGGGAGATGGTGACCTGTAAATGAATTATGATTTCCAATTTGATTCTTGTTTGTAAGTTTATACAAATTACCTCTAGGGTCTGACTGACCTGAGCGCTATACAAAAATCTATTATTATTGTTATTATTATTATTATTATTACTGTTATTATTATTATTATTATTATTATTATTATTATTTATTATTATTATTATTTATTATTATTATATTATTATTATTATTATTATCATCATTATTAATGCCAGCATCAAATTAATTATGATCTGTTTCTATTATGTTATTGTTTAATATATAATTCAATACAGAACTGTAAAATGAAGCCAATAGGAATCTGTGTGAATGGAACCAAATTTGGAAAGCTTTTACATGACTTTCACCCAGGAATGTTAGAGACCCGTTCCATACCCCATCTTCATCTTAACAAAACTGAAAAGGGTCTGCATAAGTGTTGGGATCTTCGTTCTTCTCAAAAAATTGATTTCCGAATTTGTTTTCATTTACCAAAAGTTACTGTTTTAGCATGTTTTGCTATAGTATTTTCTCAGTTTCACAAGAAATCATTATATCCTTATCGTCATAGTTGTAAGTTTTTACTCTTAATTATTTGCTGCTTTGAATTTTAATTTATGACTTTATCTGGATTTATTTGTTGTTTGAATAATTTATCATAAACTGTGGCATCACTATTCATATTTAATCCGGAAATGCACATCTTTGTATTTCTTGTATTCAATATTATTTTATTTGAATGGATAGGGTCTTTATTATTCCTGTAAAATTTCTACCCTACTATCTTTTAATAGGTCCTAAGGAAGTCCTGGCTGTACAAAAACAGGCTATCGTACAACCACAAACCAATGTGATCTTACATGATATATAATATGGGGGCTCTGGGATGACGCCCCGCCCCCACACCTTTATATTATTTTTGTACCGAGGGGTTCTAGGCTAATATTGTTTAGTAGGTCTTAAGGAAGCCCTGTACCAAAAATGGCGCTTTTATCCGCCGAGTAACGATAATTTCGCTAAGCCACCTGACTATATTGGGCATACAAAAGGGTATTGACATTTCCCTTGAGTTTATCTTTTTAGTGTAGTTGCGATCGAGTTTTCTGAATCTTTTGGCAATGGTACTTTTTAAAAAGTGATATTCATCACACGTTTACAGTAACCCATGTTCGAAGAGAAAAGGAATGATTCTGTTTATGCTACGGTCACAAAGGTTCGTACGAACGATAATTTCGTACGAATCTCCCTGTTTTTCCATTGTCTTCCTGAATTTCCATTGTCTGAAAATCATTCGTACGGCGTTCGTAACAGTTCGTAATGGCATTTGTGACCGAGGCTTTACTTCTTTAAGCCATACACCTCATACTCGTGACTTTTTACGATCTAATTTGCTCATTTCCATAATTATTTAGAACACTCTTAGAAAAGTAAAATCTGAAAAGAATGGTATTTTAAATCATAAACATAACATTTAAAATTAGAATCATTCTCCTCTCCCTCTCAACTCTCAGATTTATTTGTTATCTCCCTCCATTCCTCCTCCCTCTCTATATATCTTCTTCTTCTTTTTCTTCTGCTTTGTATATCAGGTTCAAATAACAATACACATGGCTTTCCCTCTTCTCTTATATTTCATAATTATTACATTGATTTGTTTGTTTTAATACTCCAATACAGTGGTTAGTTACCTCTCTCTCTCTCTCTCTCTCTCTTTTGTTAATGATTATTTCTCAAATTTCTTGATTTTGCTTCTTTGAATACTGTTAATTAGACTCAAGACAAATAATCCTTGTTTTCTGTTTGACACTCTATTATTTGTTAGAGGTATAGATTTACGCGTTTAAAATATTGTTTATTAGATTCATTTCAGGAAGTAGTAGTGTATTCGCATTGTCTCCCTCTATTAACTTGTGTAGTTCTTACTTGTAAAATTGATTTACTTTTGTGGATGTTCCATGTCCGGTTTATTTAAAAGTATTCCTATTATCCATTTAAGACATTGATAACTAGACAAGACAAAATCTAATGTCTTAAATGTATTACATTAGTCTTGATGATTTTGAATTTCGATTTACTCATTTGAATATTTTTCTTTATTAGTACATTCTAGCGGATTCACAGCAAGCTCTTTTCCCATTTTATACTGTTTTTAACACTGTACAACATTTTGAAAGGAACGACCATCTCTCTATTGTTTATAGTTAAGACTTTTAAATGTAAGATTTCCTTGTTTATTGCACATCATATTCAAATCAAAAGATGTGCCCCCACCTCTCTATCTCTCTCTCTCTGTCCATTACACTATAATTATACTTATATAAATATATATACTTTAAACTGCTATTTAGGTTTCAGATTAGGTAATAGCCCCCTCCCCCTGTTTTCCTCTCTTACTCTTTGTAATCTAGGACTTTTAAATCTAGATATTATATTTTAAAACTTTCCTATACATGTAGATTCCATCACAATTATGGCAAGATAGCTAGTATCCCACTGCATGGACTATTTTTTTACTCATTAACATCGATTTCCTGTTGAATATTTTATATTATATTTACAGTCCCAACCCCCTCCACTTTCCTTTTATTTCCTTGTAATTATAACTCAAATGTCTCGAATTTTTCTAATTTTTATTCAGTTACTACATATTTTCTTTATATTTGGGACCATTATATCCAATATATCTGGAATTTGTTTAAAGCATAGCCTTTTCAGTTCCATACATACATACAAATGTATCTTACCAGTATATTATTGCCTAAAAGCGATTCAAGTAGTTAATGATGAACAGACAAAACAAATAAAGAAGAAAATACTAAAAAAAAATCAGTAATCAAATACAGATTTATGCTAGAGCAACCTGCATATTCCTATTGAAAAGAGTACCATTTTGTTCACAGTGCACGTTGCATTATTAATGATAATAGGCAACAGTTCCTGCCACAATCACCATATCGTAAGATAATCTCTAGCTCTGACATTATTGTGCATTAAGCCAGTTCACGGTTGTAGTCTGAGAATGAGCAGATAAAGGTCATTGCAGAACAAATTGTGAAATACACGGAGACGAAATACTAGATAGTTGCTCATGAAAGTTATGTAATCATTATTCATTCATGCACAAGCAGTGCACTCCGTGATACACAGGTGGAAGTATTCTTTGAAAAGGCGAAACAATTATGTAGCACCTCCATCGCTGTAAGATTGAATATTTCAAAATGTACAAAGTGGGACCTCTTCATGTTTTAAAGATCTTTGGATATTCGGGGTCATTTCAGACATAAATTATTGTACTAACCATGAACTTGTCTATTCGGTCACATGGCTGTGGCATTTATTGTTTAATAAACCGTTTTGAAATAATCAAGAAAGTGTTAACAAGGCATGAAATGATTAAACCAGATTGATGAGATTGTTTTGAATAATTATGTGATGTTATTTCATGATCACCTCGATAGTTATGGCTTATATTTTCCATGTATTCTTTCATTCTATAGTGTAATATTTGTAATGTATGGTAACTAGTATCAGTGGCATTGTATAACTGAACAGTATTTCTTACTATTGTAGCAGTAATGCAAAATTCTAGAAATTGATTTTCATATGTATGCATTTTTAAGTTGTTTTGTTTGCTAAGGCTATGCAAAGTACATTGAAATGTATAATGTTCTATATGAATGTACGAATTTTCTTCTTTGTCTTGGATCTATGCTTGATCAGTTGAATTTTTTTATTATTAAGCATCCTACTTGCAATGTTTAAGCAGAGAATTCCAGATGGAGGAATTTAAGGAAAATACAAAATCACTAATCTGAAATTAATTGAATATCGGGAACGAAGATGGAATTTATTCTCAGTCACTTTTTGCTTATGAGTCTCAGTACAACAATATGGAATTATACATGGAAGAACTGTTGGTTAAATTGCACAAAAAAAAAAACATTTCAAAATCTTTCTTTGTTTCAGCAGGTAATTTAATCCTGAATATGCAATTGGGTGTATGAACCCAGACGTGGGTGAATAAACTCTTTTGCATCAGCAACTTTTTTCATTTCCAGACGTGGAAGTGTTAATTAAGTTGGGTAATAATACCATTAAAAAAATAATAAAAATTGTGCATCATTGTGCTATGCTTTAATTCCTAGTATTGTGAGAGAACTCGAAAAAAAAAAAAAAAGGGCATGAAAAGTTTTATTGTACCTTGCAAGTGGGAAATTTAGTATGTCTGTTACAACTCATAAATATAGAAATAAATACATTGTTTTTTATCATCAGTTTGTATATCATATATTCAAGTATTTGCTCTTGTACAAAAACTGCTCAGATGTCTGATACGGTTAATAATTAATATCATGAACTAAGTTAGAGCACTACATACTTTATCATCTTAGTTGTTATCATACATTCTGTTCTCCACTGGTTGTCATACTAGTTATCATGCAATAATTGTTATCATAATGTAGATTTATATTTAAAAAAAAAAGTGATTCCTTTGTTTGTGAAAGAGCTATGTCATTGTTAATTTTTAATATGAAATGATTAAAAGGCAACGCAAGTTTCCTTTTTAAATGTACATGTATTTATATCTTTAAAGGGATGATTGCCTTACCTGATATTGTATTAACGACGCCATAGATGTTGGGAACTCTTATATCCCATATCATTCTATAATTGTTAGTAAAAAAATCATACTGTAATATAATTTGATTGTAGGTCCCTACATTATCCTGTTAACAGATCCAGGAGCCCTCATTATGATGAGGATGGAGGCTGTAGTCCTCCTGAAGCCTGGCCTAAGCTTGCTTGTTAGCTTGGCTTGGTGTATGTACCATATTCATGGATGCATACGTGTGTACCACTGGTGAGTTAGGAACTGTCACAAGCGTAGCTATATCGCAAATTGCATTCATTCTTTTAACCATGCCATACAATTTCACGTTCCCACTAAGCAGTCTCATCTGCTTCATCTTGCGGTTTATACCGGGAGATATAACAGGCAATGTGCCTGTTCATGTAACTGGCAATTTTTAGTGCTTCTTATTTTGTTCATCTCAAAACAGATGTTTGCACTATAATGGTGATCATCAGATGGTATAATACTATAGTGTCTGCACATCTGCGATGTTTCTAAACACTTTACAGAAATATGATATATGAGAAACTTGGTTACATAATGGCTGAAAGCTGTCATGAATAATATTTGTTGGTATCCATGGTTAAAAGAATGTATGACTGGTATAGTGCCATCCACTGTATATTTATAGGAGAGAGTATAGATTTTTTTTGGTAGACAGTTTCTTACCATACAACAATGTTTGTCGTATCGGTAATGAATGTTCTACTATTACTACACATTTTTATGTTCAAGATGTGATGTAAAGATTTTAGCAGAATATGTGGGAGAGGGGAATAGGAGAAATGTATAGTGTTTCCTCAAATTGGCTTATATGTTTTTATCAAGTCAGTGCATCCCCTCTCTCTCACTTTACGACAATTAAACTAATGCTTTTTACATAACAATGAAGATATATTAATCTTGTAGCACATACCAGCTTGGTGCAGCCAGGCAAAGTTTGTAGCCTGTTCTTCTGTACCTTTTCCCCCAACTGGGTTTTGGTGGTTTTAGGATAGAAATATCCTTATCGTTTGCATACAGTGGATGGTTTAGCATTGAAATACCTGCACCTTTTTTCAATCATTTTTTTTAATTGTTTACTACAGGTGGCAAGCAAGGTATACTGGGATTCTCTTTTGGAATTATAGTGCCTTTCCCCTTTAGAGGGCTGGGGCGTTTGGTCATAACAACATTTTTTAAAATTTATTTGTATTGAAGGGGGTGAGGATGGGAGAACGGAGCCCCTCCTAGTTGAGCTAAACAAAAGGAATTAGAGGACAGTGGTAGGGAATACCCCCATCCTGAGTCAATGGATGATAAAAAAGGCAAAATGTGAATTTACCCCTCCCCTGTATAACCAGCCTTAAACACAACAGATAGAGAGGAGCTTCAATCAATTGCTCCTCTCATTATCTGTTGAAGGCTAGAAGGGGAGGGGAAACGCAGAACATCATCTTCAAATGGGTCCCTCCCCTGCATACCCATGCAGGTATACAGTGACAGGGAGGAGCCTAGCTAGTGGCATATATATGCAGTGCTCCTACAATGATGGGCTCCTCCCATTATTACACTATGAGGGAGTGGCAATAATGTACGTATTCCCAAATATACCACCTTCGACTCATATGGGAGGGGCAAAGAATCACGTGAGGAGTATCATTACCTTCCCCCATCATATACCCCCTTCTAATTGTATCAATAGCTTTAAAGTCCTCATCCTATCAAAGTTGGCTGATGATACAAGAATTAGATTTTGGATTCCACAATCTTAAGGATTATTTCCAATTGGTACTAGGATGATGTTTATTTTATTGGGCATAATGATGTTCATTTTGTTCATCCAATATCTGTACTATTGCATGATAGTGTAGTTATCTGTCAAGGTATACTCTACTTGCCACCTGTAACCATGGTAGCTGTACGTAATGTGCCATGTACGACCCACATGACAGGTATGATGGCGAGAGGAGACATTTATCAAATGTCTTCATATGACATCTCCAATCACACCGATGTGGGTAGGGGCGTCAATCCATCGTTGGGGCAAACATTGTATTATTATGTTCCGTTTACAGACACTTCTGAAATTAGTTGCTAGCCTTAGGATTGACGCCCCTGGGTTATATCATTGTTTGTGTCTCAACATAATACTCATAACTGTGAATTGAAAGATGCATTCTAAATTTACTGAGTCTATCTATTTGTGAACAATGTCAATGTCATTGAAACTCTCAAAAATGCAATTGTAATGTATGCGTAATTAGTATATTTTGATTTTCCCATGACGTATTGCAATAATAAAACGATATGTATAACGCTATGACCCTATGACCTAATTTGTGAGAAAGAATACAAATGTAATTTACAAATAAAAAAAAAAATGTTATTATTACCCTTTGTAATGTAATACAAAATGTAATGCTCAAAGATAAATTGAAATTTTAAAATGCTTACGACTGTCTCTGTTTTTATTTCTATTGAAATAAGCTTCTCAAACTTTTTAAATATTATAATGAGTGCATGTGTGTGTGTGTGGAAGTCTTTCATCTGCTACCTTCCTTCGTCTAGTACCCTTTCCCGACACAGTCATACCTCTACTACAACTATCATTTTACTTAAACCGCCCTGATTAAACTACTATCCTACATAAACCACCACCCTACATCAACCAGCACACTTCTGTCCTTCCTAGCTATACCCTACCTTTCCTCCATCGACCCTACCCCTCCTACATCCACCCTACTTCTCCTCCATCCACCCTACCTCTCCTCCATCCACCCTACCTCTCCTCTATCCACTCCTCCTCTCCTCCATCCACCCTACCTCTCCTCCATCCACCCTACCTCTCCTCTATCCACCCTACCTCTCCTTATCCACTCCTCCTCTCTCCATCCACCCTACCTCTCCTCTATCCACTCCTCCTCTCCTCCATCCACCCTACCTCTCCTCTATCCACTCCTCCTCTCCTCCATCCACCCTACCTCTCCTCCATCCACCCTACCTCTCCTCTATCCACTCCTCCTCTCCTCCATCCACCCTACCTCTCCTCTATCCACTCCTCCTCTCCTCCATCCACCCTACCTCTCCTCTATCCACTCCTTCTCTCCTCCATCCACTCCTCTCCCCTCATCCACCCCACCTCTCCTCCATCCACCCTACCTCTCCTCTATCCACTCCTCCTCTCCTCCATCCACCCTACCTCTCCTCTATCCACTCCTCCTCTCCTCCATCCACCCTACTCTCCTCCATCCACCCTACCTCCCTCCAACCACCCTACCTCTCCTTCATCCACCCTACCTCTCCTCTATCCACTCCTCCTCTCCTCCAACCACCCTACCTCTCCTCCATCCACCCTACCTCCCTCCAACCACCCTACCCTCCTCCATCCACTCTACCTCTCCTCCATCCACTCTACCTCTCCTCCATCCACCCTACCTCTCCTCCATCCACCCTACCTCTCCTCCATCCACCCTACCTCTCCTCCATCCACCCTCCCTCCCCTCCACCCACCTTACCTCTTCCACCCCTCCACCCTACCTCTACCAGCCCTCTATCCTACCTCGACCTCCCCTCCACCCTACCTCGACCACCCCTCTTTCCTACCTCTACCACCCTCTACCCTACCTCTACCACTCCTCCCCTACCACCCTCCATCCTACCTCCACCACCCCTCTACCCTACCTATACCATCCCTCCACCCTACCTCTACTACTGGTTTTACTCTGAAAATCAAAATTGACTTTCCAAAGAGGTCTAGGAGTTTAATTTCTCGTCATTTTCTCTCTTTCCTATCCACTTCCTTCTCTCTAGCTTTTCCTTTTCCTCCCTCCCTCTTTATGTGTTTACTTTCTTTTATCTATCTTTTACCCCTCCCCCCCCCCGCCTCTCTCTCAATATCTCTTTGCTCTCTCTCTCTCTCTCTCTGTATGCATCCTGGTATAACTCTTACGTAGAACATTATATACTATTAATACATGCATACATACATACATGGTGGGTGTTTGTACGTGGGGTGGTGTGTGTGTGTGTGTGTGTGTGCGTGTTTATGGGTGCATGAGTGCGTGCCTGTTTTGAAGTTTTAAGATGATATTATATTTTATATTGCTGCTTTTACTCTGTTAATTTTTCAGAAAAAACAATAAAAACAGAAAGAAAAAAAAAAGTAATGTTCGATAATATCAAAGTCTTCTGCAATATTTTATCGTAAGTATTGAGATAAGACTGAGTATATGCAGTGCGTCCCATAAAAAAAGAAACTGAGAATTATCAATGTTTTATCATAACTTAATCACAATTACAAACAGAGAAAATGCAATCATTTTTCAATAATTAATTGCATTTCACCCCGGTCCCCGACAGGAAAAATTCCTCTGTAGGGCTCTGCATTATGGTTCATGGAATGCCCACATAGAGGATTCTTTTATGTTGGGGGTCGGGGCAAAATGCAATGAATTATTGATAATTAAATGCCTGAAAGAGTTAAAGAAAGAGTATCAAATGTTATTTTCTCCTTTGTTGAGGAGGAAATGGAAATTAAAATGATACCGTTTTAAAAAACAGTTAGATATGGTTTTGGACAAGAAGCATGAGATAATTCATTGCGCGGCAATCTGGACTGTATTTGAAACAGAGCATCCAATATTCCTGATAGTTAATAGTATACTGTCAATGAAAAAATATAACTAAAAAAAATTAATAATATTGGACCTCTTTACCCAAGGCTGTGTGTCTTTGTCGAGCACAAAATGATTCTGCTCGGGTATGCAGGCCAGTTGTTAGCCCATATTGGGCTTGAATCAACTCGCGAAGTTAGGGCGCTCTCATATGAGAAGTAAAACCTTGCCCATCATTGAATTCATGTTGTAAAGTTGTTTACAGACTCGAAAAGGAAGGCATGGGAGTGTACAGAGTGAATAAAAGGAAGAAAGTAATGTAGTTTAAAAATTGGACATGGCTTTGGGGCTAACGCTACCGGCCACTGGCTACGCTGACGACCGCCAGCTAGGTGACGACCGTGTCAAAAAAAAGAAAAAAAAAAGACCCCCAAAGGGGCTCCCTTACACTCTTTCCTACACTCAGCTGCTCCCCCCTCACCATAGGGCCTTTCTTCAATTTTGTTTGAGGAATCCATTGACATATTGAGATTTGGAACCTTTCCCATACATCAACATTACTGCCAACAATAATTATTTTATCACTCTTTGAGTGAGATAAAAATGGGTTTAACATCAGTTTTTATTTTTCGAAGATTTATAAAAAAAAATTAAAAAAAAATAAATAAAAAAAAGCACTAAAAAAGCTGGGAGTCGAACCCGATACCTTCCAGATGCCAGGCGTTTGCCTATCCACTAGACCAATGTGTCACACTGGTAATCTCCATGTATTTTTTTTCATATTAATACTTCTTGTTGTAGATGTAGCAAAAGAGGTATTCTAACTAATTCAGAGAGCCGCTTGTTAAAGAAAGAGTATCAAATGTTATTTTCTCCTTTGTTGAGGAGGAAATGGAAATTAAAATGATACCGTTTTAAAAACCAGTTAGATATGGTTTTTGGACAAGAAGCATGAGATAATTCATTGCGCGGCAATCTGGACTGTATTTGAAACAGAGCATCCAATATTCCTGATAGTTAATAGTATACTGTCAATGAAAAAATATAACTAAAAAAATTAATAATATTGGACCTCTTTACCCAAGGCTGTGTGTCTTTGTCGAGCACAAAATGATTCTGCTCGGGTATGCAGGCCAGTTGTTAGCCCATATTGGGCTTGAATCAACTCGCGAAGTTAGGGCGCTCTCATATGAGAAGTAAAACCTTGCCCATCATTGAATTCATGTTGTAAAGTTGTTTACAGACTCGAAAAGGAAGGCATGGGAGTGTACAGAGTGAATAAAAGGAAGAAAGTAATGTAGTTTAAAAATTGGACATGGCTTTGGGGCTAACGCTACCGGCCACTGGCTACGCTGACGACCGCCAGCTAGGTGACGACCGTGTCAAAAAAAAGAAAAAAAAAGACCCCCAAAGGGGCTCCCTTACACTCTTTCCTACACTCAGCTGCTCCCCCCTCACCATAGGCCCTTTCTTCAATTTTGTTTGAGGAATCCATTGACATATTGAGATTTGGAACCCTTTCCCATACATCAACATTACTGCCAACAATAATTATTTTATCACTCTTTGAGTGAGATAAAAATGGGTTTAACATCAGTTTTTATTTTTCGAAGATTTATAAAAAAAAAAAAAAAAAAAAAAAAAAAAAAAAGCACTAAAAAAGCTGGGAGTCGAACCCGATACCTTCCAGATGCCAGGCGTTTGCCTGTCCACTAGACCAATGTGTCACACTGGTAATCTCATGTATTTTTTTTCATATTAATACTTCTTGTTGTAGATGTAGCAAAAGAGGTATTCTAACTAATTCAGAGAGCCGCTTGTTAAAGAAAGAGTATCAAATGTTATTTTCTCCTTTGTTGAGGAGGAAATGGAAATTAAAATGATACCGTTTTAAAAACCAGTTAGATATGGTTTTTGGACAAGAAGCATGAGATAATTCATTGCGCGGCAATCTGGACTGTATTTGAAACAGAGCATCCAATATTCCTGATAGTTAATAGTATACTGTCAATGAAAAAATATAACTAAAAAAATTAATAATATTGGACCTCTTTACCCAAGGCTGTGTGTCTTTGTCGAGCACAAAATGATTCTGCTCGGGTATGCAGGCCAGTTGTTAGCCCATATTGGGCTTGAATCAACTCGCGAAGTTAGGGCGCTCTCATATGAGAAGTAAAACCTTGCCCATCATTGAATTCATGTTGTAAAGTTGTTTACAGACTCGAAAAGGAAGGCATGGGAGTGTACAGAGTGAATAAAAGGAAGAAAGTAATGTAGTTTAAAAATTGGACATGGCTTTGGGGCTAACGCTACCGGCCACTGGCTACGCTGACGACCGCCAGCTAGGTGACGACCGTGTCAAAAAAAAAGAAAAAAAAGACCCCCAAAGGGGCTCCCTTACACTCTTTCCTACACTCAGCTGCTCCCCCCTCACCATAGGCCCTTTCTTCAATTTTGTTTGAGGAATCCATTGACATATTGAGATTTGGAACCCTTTCCCATACATCAACATTACTGCCAACAATAATTATTTTATCACTCTTTGAGTGAGATAAAAATGGGTTTAACATCAGTTTTTATTTTTCGAAGATTTATAAAAAAAAAAAAAAAAAAAAAAAAAAAAAAAGCACTAAAAAAGCTGGGAGTCGAACCCGATACCTTCCAGATGCCAGGCGTTTGCCTATCCACTAGACCAATGTGTCACACTGGTAATCTCCATGTATTTTTTTTCATATTAATACTTCTTGTTGTAGATGTAGCAAAAGAGGTATTCTAACTAATTCAGAGAGCCGCTTGTTAAAGAAAGAGTATCAAATGTTATTTTCTCCTTTGTTGAGGAGGAAATGGAAATTAAAATGATACCGTTTTAAAAACCAGTTAGATATGGTTTTTGGACAAGAAGCATGAGATAATTCATTGCGCGGCAATCTGGACTGTATTTGAAACAGAGCATCCAATATTCCTGATAGTTAATAGTATACTGTCAATGAAAAAATATAACTAAAAAAATTAATAATATTGGACCTCTTTACCCAAGGCTGTGTGTCTTTGTCGAGCACAAAATGATTCTGCTCGGGTATGCAGGCCAGTTGTTAGCCCATATTGGGCTTGAATCAACTCGCGAAGTTAGGGCGCTCTCATATGAGAAGTAAAACCTTGCCCATCATTGAATTCATGTTGTAAAGTTGTTTACAGACTCAAAAAGGAAGGCATGGGAGTGTACAGAGTGAATAAAAGGAAGAAAGTAATGTAGTTTAAAAATTGGACATGGCTTTGGGGCTAACGCTACCGGCCACTGGCTACGCTGACGACCGCCAGCTAGGTGACGACCGTGTCAAAAAAAAGAAAAAAAAAAGACCCCCAAAGGGGCTTCCTTACACTCTTTCCTACACTCAGCTGCTCCCCCCTCACCATAGGCCCTTTCTTCAATTTTGTTTGAGGAATCCATTGACATATTGAGATTTGGAACCCTTTCCCATACATCAACATTACTGCCAACAATAATTATTTTATCACTCTTTGAGCGAGATAAAAATGGGTTTAACATCAGTTTTTATTTTTCGAAGATTTATAAAAAAAATATTAAAAAAAATATAAAAAAAAGCACTAAAAAAGCTGGGAGTCGAACCCGATACCTTCCAGATGCCAGGCGTTTGCCTATCCACTAGACCAATGTGTCACACTGGTAATCTCCATGTATTTTTTTTCATATTAATACTTCTTGTTGTAGATGTAGCAAAAGAGGTATTCTAACTAATTCAGAGAGCCGCTTGTTAAAGAAAGAGTATCAAATGTTATTTTCTCCTTTGTTGAGGAGGAAATGGAAATTAAAATGATACCGTTTTAAAAACCAGTTAGATATGGTTTTGGACAAGAAGCATGAGATAATTCATTGCGCGGCAATCTGGACTGTATTTGAAACAGAGCATCCAATATTCCTGATAGTTAATAGTATACTGTCAATGAAAAAAATAACTAACAAAAAAATTAATAATATTGGACCTCTTTACCCAAGGCTGTGTGTCTTTGTCGAGCACAAAATGATTCTGCTCGGGTATGCAGGCCAGTTGTTAGCCCATATTGGGCTTGAATCAACTCGCGAAGTTAGGGCGCTCTCATATGAGAAGTAAAACCTTGCCCATCATTGAATTCATGTTGTAAAGTTGTTTACAGACTCGAAAAGGAAGGCATGGGAGTGTACAGAGTGAATAAAAGGAAGAAAGTAATGTAGTTTAAAAATTGGACATGGCTTTGGGGCTAACGCTACCGGCCACTGGCTACGCTGACGACCGCCAGCTAGGTGACGACCGTGTCAAAAAAAAGAAAAAAAAAGACCCCCAAAGGGGCTCCCTTACACTCTTTCCTACACTCAGCTGCTCCCCCCTCACCATAGGCCCTTTCTTCAATTTTGTTTGAGGAATCCATTGACATATTGAGATTTGGAACCCTTTCCCATACATCAACATTACTGCCAACAATAATTATTTTATCACTCTTTGAGTGAGATAAAAATGGGTTTAACATCAGTTTTTATTTTTCGAAGATTATAAAAAAAAAAAAAAAAAAAAAAAAAAAAAAAAAAGCACTAAAAAAGCTGGGAGTCGAACCCGATACCTTCCAGATGCCAGGCGTTTGCCTATCCACTAGACCAATGTGTCACACTGGTAATCTCCATGTATTTTTTTTCATATTAATACTTCTTGTTGTAGATGTAGCAAAAGAGGTATTCTAACTAATTCAGAGAGCCGCTTGTTAAAGAAAGAGTATCAAATGTTATTTTCTCCTTTGTTGAGGAGGAAATGGAAATTAAAATGATACCGTTTTAAAAACCAGTTAGATATGGTTTTTGGACAAGAAGCATGAGATAATTCATTGCGCGGCAATCTGGACTGTATTTGAAACAGAGCATCCAATATTCCTGATAGTTAATAGTATACTGTCAATGAAAAAATATAACTAAAAAAATTAATAATATTGGACCTCTTTACCCAAGGCTGTGTGTCTTTGTCGAGCACAAAATGATTCTGCTCGGGTATGCAGGCCAGTTGTTAGCCCATATTGGGCTTGAATCAACTCGCGAAGTTAGGGCGCTCTCATATGAGAAGTAAAACCTTGCCCATCATTGAATTCATGTTGTAAAGTTGTTTACAGACTCGAAAAGGAAGGCATGGGAGTGTAAAGAGTGAATAAAAGGAAGAAAGTAATGTAGTTTAAAAATTGGACATGGCTTTGGGGCTAACGCTACCGGCCACTGGCTACGCTGACGACCGCCAGCTAGGTGACGACCGTGTCAAAAAAAAAAAAAAAAGACCCCCAAAGGGGCTCCCTTACACTCTTTCCTACACTCAGCTGCTCCCCCCTCACCATAGGCCCTTTCTTCAATTTTGTTTGAGGAATCCATTGACATATTGAGATTTGGAACCCTTTCCCATACATCAACATTACTGCCAACAATAATTATTTTATCACTCTTTGAGTGAGATAAAAATGGGTTTAACATCAGTTTTTATTTTTCAAAGAGTTATAAAAAAATATAAAAAAATAAATAAAAAAAAAGCACTAAAAAAGCTGGGAGTCGAACCCGATACCTTCCAGATGCCAGGCGTTTGCCTATCCACTAGACCAATGTGTCACACTGGTAATCTCCATGTATTTTTTTTCATATTAATACTTCTTGTGTAGATGTAGCAAAAGAGGTAGTAAACTAATAAAGAAGAGTATCTAAATAAGTATAAAGAGTCTCTTTAATGTTAAAATGTAATTCAGAGACCGTGTTGAAAGGAGGAAAGGAGGAAATTAAAATGATACCGTTTTAAAAACCAGTTAGATATGGTTTTTGGACAAGAAGCATGAGATAATTCATTGCGCGGCAATCTGGACTGTATTTGAAACAGAGCATCCAATATTCCTGATAGTTAATAGTATACTGTCATTGAAAAAATATAACTAAAAAAATTAATAATATTGGACCTCTTTACCCAAGGCTGTGTGTCTTTGTCGAGCACAAAATGATTCTGCTCGGGTATGCAGGCCAGTTGTTAGCCCATATTGGGCTTGAATCAACTCGCGAAGTTAGGGCGCTCTCATATGAGAAGTAAAACCTTGCCCATCATTGAATTCATGTTGTAAAG
Source organism: Strongylocentrotus purpuratus (assembly GCF_000002235.5). NCBI lineage: Eukaryota > Metazoa > Echinodermata > Echinoidea > Camarodonta > Strongylocentrotidae > Strongylocentrotus > Strongylocentrotus purpuratus. Next base: position 1,552,409 of record NW_022145611.1, read on the forward strand.
TTGTTTACAGACTCGAAAAGGAAGGCATGGGAGTGTACAGAGTGAATAAAAGGAAGAAAGTAATGTAGTTTAAAAATTGGACATGGCTTTGGGGCTAACGCTACCGGCCACTGGCTACGCTGACGACCGCCAGCTAGGTGACGACCGTGTCAAAAAAAAGGGAAAAAAAGACCCCCAAAGGGGCTCCCTTACACTCTTTCCTACACTCAGCTGCTCCCCCCTCACCATAGGCCCTTTCTTCAATTTTGTTTGAGGAATCCATTGACATATTGAGATTTGGAACCCTTTCCCATACATCAACATTACTGCCAACAATAATTATTTTATCATTCTTTGAGTGAGATAAAAATGGGTTTAACATCAGTTTTTATTTTTCAAAGATTTATAAAAATAAAAATTAAAAAAAAAATAAAAAAAGCACTAAAAAAGCTGGGAGTCGAACCCGATACCTTCCAGATGCCAGGCGTTTGCCTATCCACTAGACCAATGTGTCACACTGGTAATCTCCATGTATTTTTTTTCATATTAATACTTCTTGTTGTAGATGTAGCAAAAGAGGTATTCTAACTAATTCAGAGAGCCGCTTGTTAAAGAAAGAGTATCAAATGTTATTTTCTCCTTTGTTGAGGAGGAAATGGAAATTAAAATGATACCGTTTTAAAAACCAGTTAGATATGGCTTTTGGACAAGAAGCATGAGATAATTCATTGCGCGGCAATCTGGACTGCATTTGAAACAGAGCATCCAATATTCCTGATAGTTAATAGTATACTGTCAATGAAAAAATATAACTAAAAAAATTAATAATATTGGACCTCTTTACCCAAGGCTGTGTGTCTTTGTCGAGCACAAAATGATTCTGCTCGGGTATGCAGGCCAGTTGTTAGCCCATATTGGGCTTGAATCAACTCGCGAAGTTAGGGCGCTCTCATATGAGAAGTAAAACCTTGCCCATCATTGAATTCATGTTGTAAAGTTGTTTACAGACTCAAAAAGGAAGGCATGGGAGTGTACAGAGTGAATAAAAGGAAGAAAGTAATGTAGTTTAAAAATTGGACATGGCTTTGGGGCTAACGCTACCGGCCACTGGCTACGCTGACGACCGCCAGCTAGGTGACGACCGTGTCAAAAAAAAGAAAAAAAAAGACCCCCAAAGGGGCTTCCTTACACTCTTTCCTACACTCAGCTGCTCCCCCCTCACCATAGGCCCTTTCTTCAATTTTGTTTGAGGAATCCATTGACATATTGAGATTTGGAACCCTTTCCCATACATCAACATTACTGCCAACAATAATTATTTTATCACTCTTTGAGCGAGATAAAAATGGGTTTAACATCAGTTTTTATTTTTCGAAGATTTATAAAAAAAATATTAAAAAAAAAATATAAAAAAAAGCACTAAAAAAGCTGGGAGTCGAACCCGATACCTTCCAGATGCCAGGCGTTTGCCTATCCACTAGACCAATGTGTCACACTGGTAATCTCCATGTATTTTTTTTCATATTAATACTTCTTGTTGTAGATGTAGCAAAAGAGGTATTCTAACTAATTCAGAGAGCCGCTTGTTAAAGAAAGAGTATCAAATGTTATTTTCTCCTTTGTTGAGGAGGAAATGGAAATTAAAATGATACCGTTTTAAAAACCAGTTAGATATGGTTTTTGGACAAGAAGCATGAGATAATTCATTGCGCGGCAATCTGGACTGTATTTGAAACAGAGCATCCAATATTCCTGATAGTTAATAGTATACTGTCAATGAAAAAATATAACTAAAAAAATTAATAATATTGGACCTCTTTACCCAAGGCTGTGTGTCTTTGTCGAGCACAAAATGATTCTGCTCGGGTATGCAGGCCAGTTGTTAGCCCATATTGGGCTTGAATCAACTCGCGAAGTTAGGGCGCTCTCATATGAGAAGTAAAACCTTGCCCATCATTGAATTCATGTTGTAAAGTTGTTTACAGACTCGAAAAGGAAGGCATGGGAGTGTACAGAGTGAATAAAAGGAAGAAAGTAATGTAGTTTAAAAATTGGACATGGCTTTGGGGCTAACGCTACCGGCCACTGGCTACGCTGACGACCGCCAGCTAGGTGACGACCGTGTCAAAAAAAGACCCCCAAAGGGGCTCCCTTACACTCTTTCCTACACTCAGCTGCTCCCCCCTCACCATAGGCCCTTTCTTCAATTTTGTTTGAGGAATCCATTGACATATTGAGATTTGGAACCCTTTCCCATACATCAACATTACTGCCAACAATAATTATTTTATCACTCTTTGAGTGAGATAAAAATGGGTTTAACATCAGTTTTTATTTTTCAAAGATTTATAAAAAAAATTAAAAAAAAATTAAAAAAAAAAAGCACTAAAAAAGCTGGGAGTCGAACCCGATACCTTCCAGATGCCAGGCGTTTGCCTATCCACTAGACCAATGTGTCACACTGGTAATCTCCATGTATTTTTTTTCATATTAATACTTCTTGTTGTAGATGTAGCAAAAGAGGTATTCTAACTAATTCAGAGAGCCGCTTGTTAAAGAAAGAGTATCAAATGTTATTTTCTCCTTTGTTGAGGAGGAAATGGAAATTAAAATGATACCGTTTTAAAAACCAGTTAGATATGGTTTTTGGACAAGAAGCATGAGATAATTCATTTGGCGGCAATCTGGACTGTATTTGAAACAGAGCATCCAATATTCCTGATAGTTAATAGTATACTGTCAAAAAAAAATATTACTAAAGAAAATTAATAATATTGGACCTCTTTACCCAAGGCTGTGTGTCTTTGTCGAGCACAAAATGATTCTGCTCGGGTATGCAGGCCAGTTTTTAGCCCATATTGGGCTTGAATCAACTCGCGAAGTTAGGGCGCTCTCATATGAGAAGTAAAACCTTGCCCATCATTGAATTCATGTTGTAAAGTTGTTTACAGACTCGAAAAGGAAGGCATGGGAGTGTACAGAGTGAATAAAAGGAAGAAAGTAATGTAGTTTAAAAATTGGACATGGCTTTGGGGCTAACGCTACCGGCCACTGGCTACGCTGACGACCGCCAGCTAGGTGACGACCGTGTCAAAAAAAAAAAAAAAAAAAGACCCCCAAAGGGGCTCCCTTACACTCTTTCCTACACTCAGCTGCTCCCCCTCACCATAGGCCCTTTCTTCAATTTTGTTTGAGGAATCCATTGACATATTGAGATTTGGAACCCTTTCCCATACATCAACATTACTGCCAACAATAATTATTTATCACTCTTTGAGTGAGATAAAAATGGGTTTAACATCAGTTTTTATTTTTCGAAGATTTAAAAAAAATAAAAAAAAAAAAAAAAAAAAAAAGCACTAAAAAAGCTGGGAGTCGAACCCGATACCTTCCAGATGCCAGGCGTTTGCCTATCCACTAGACCAATGTGTCACACTGGTAATCTCATGTATTTTTTTTCATATTAATACTTCTTGTTGTAGATGTAGCAAAAGAGGTATTCTAACTAATTCAGAGAGCCGCTTGTTAAAGAAAGAGTATCAAATGTTATTTTCTCCTTTGTTGAGGAGGAAATGGAAATTAAAATGATACCGTTTTAAAAAACAGTTAGATATGGTTTTTGGACAAGAAGCATGAGATAATTCATTGCGCGGCAATCTGGACTGTATTTGAAACAGAGCATCCAATATTCCTGATAGTTAATAGTATACTGTCAATGAAAAAATATAACTAAAAAAATTAATAATATTGGACCTCTTTACCCAAGGCTGTGTGTCTTTGTCGAGCACAAAATGATTCTGCTCGGGTATGCAGGCCAGTTGTTAGCCCATATTGGGCTTGAATCAACTCGCGAAGTTAGGGCGCTCTCATATGAGAAGTAAAACCTTGCCCATCATTGAATTCATGTTGTAAAGTTGTTTACAGACTCGAAAAGGAAGGCATGGGAGTGTACAGAGTGAATAAAAGGAAGAAAGTAATGTAGTTTAAAAATTGGACATGGCTTTGGGGCTAACGCTACCGGCCACTGGCTACGCTGACGACCGCCAGCTAGGTGACGACCGTGTCAAAAAAAGAAAAAAAAAGACCCCAAAGGGGCTCCCTTACACTCTTTTCTACACTCAGCTGCTCCCCCTCACCATAGGCCCTTTCTTCAATTTTGTTTGAGGAATCCATTGACATATTGAGATTTGGAAACCTTTCCCATACATCAACATTACTGCCAACAATAATTATTTTATCACTCTTTGAGTGAGATAAAAATGGGTTTAACATCAGTTTTTATTTTCAAAGATTTAAAAAAAAAAATAAAAAAAAATAAAAAATAAAAAAAAGCACTAAAAAAGCTGGGAGTCGAACCTGATACCTTCCAGATGCCAGGCGTTTGCCTATCCACTAGACCAATGTGTCACACTGGTAATCTCCATGTATTTTTTTTCATATAATACTTCTTGTTGTAGATGTAGCAAAAGAGGTATTCTAACTAATTCAGAGAGCCGCTTGTTAAAGAAAGAGTATCAAATGTTATTTTCTCCTTTGTTGAGGAGGAAATGGAAATTAAAATGATACCGTTTTTAAAAACCAGTTAGATATGGTTTTTGGACAAGAAGCATGAGATAATTCATTGCGCGGCAATCTGGACTGTATTTGAAACAGAGCATCCAATATTCCTGATAGTTAATAGTATACTGTCAATGAAAAAATATAACTAAAAAAATTAATAATATTGGACCTCTTTACCCAAGGCTGTGTGTCTTTGTCGAGCACAAAATGATTCTGCTCGGGTATGCAGGCCAGTTGTTAGCCCATATTGGGCTTGAATCAACTCGCGAAGTTAGGGCGCTCTCATATGAGAAGTAAAACCTTGCCCATCATTGAATTCATGTTGTAAAGTTGTTTACAGACTCGAAAAGGAAGGCATGGGAGTGTACAGAGTGAATAAAAGGAAGAAAGTAATGTAGTTTAAAAATTGGACATGGCTTTGGGGCTAACGCTACCGGCCACTGGCTACGCTGACGACCGCCAGCTAGGTGACGACCGTGTCAAAAAAAAAGAAAAAAAAGACCCCCAAAGGGGCTCCCTTACACTCTTTCCTACACTCAGCTGCTCCCCCCTCACCATAGGCCCTTTCTTCAATTTTGTTTGAGGAATCCATTGACATATTGAGATTTGGAACCCTTTCCCATACATCAACATTACTGCCAACAATAATTATTTTATCACTCTTTGAGTGAGGTGAGTAAAAAAAAAAAAAAAAAAAAAAAAAAAAAAAGCACTAAAAAAATTGGGAGTCGAACCGATACCTTCCAGATGCCAGGCGTTTGCCTATCCACTAGACCAATGTGTCACACTGGTAATCTCCATGTATTTTTTTTCATATTAATACTTCTTGTTGTAGATGTAGCAAAAGAGGTATTCTAACTAATTCAGAGAGCCGCTTGTTAAAGAAAGAGTATCAAATGTTATTTTCTCCTTTGTTGAGGAGGAAAGGAAATTAAAATGATACCGTTTTTAAAAACCAGTTAGATATGGCTTTTGGACAAGAAGCATGAGATAATTCATTGCGCGGCAATCTGGACTGCATTTGAAACAGAGCATCCAATATTCCTGATAGTTAATAGTATACTGTCAATGAAAAAATATAACTAAAAAAATTAATAATATTGGACCTCTTTACCCAAGGCTGTGTGTCTTTGTCGAGCACAAAATGATTCTGCTCGGGTATGCAGGCCAGTTGTTAGCCCATATTGGGCTTGAATCAACTCGCGAAGTTAGGGCGCTCTCATATGAGAAGTAAAACCTTGCCCATCATTGAATTCATGTTGTAAAGTTGTTTACAGACTCAAAAAGGAAGGCATGGGAGTGTACAGAGTGAATAAAAGGAAGAAAGTAATGTAGTTTAAAAATTGGACATGGCTTTGGGGCTAACGCTACCGGCCACTGGCTACGCTGACGACCGCCAGCTAGGTGACGACCGTGTCAAAAAAAGAAAAAAAAAAGACCCCCAAAGGGGCTCCCTTACACTCTTTCTACACTCAGCTGCTCCCCCCTCACCATAGGCCCTTTCTTCAATTTTGTTTGAGGAATCCATTGACATATTGAGATTTGGAAACCCTTTCCCATACATCAACATTACTGCCAACAATAATTATTTTATCACTCTTTGAGTGAGATAAAAATGGGTTTAACATCAGTTTTTATTTTTCAAAGATTTATAAAAATAAAAATAAAAAAAAAAATTAAAAAAGCACTAAAAAAGCTGGGAGTCGAACCCGATACCTTCCAGATGCCAGGCGTTTGCCTATCCACTAGACCAATGTGTCACACTGGTAATCTCCATGTATTTTTTTTCATATTAATACTTCTTGTTGTAGATGTAGCAAAAGAGGTATTCTAACTAATTCAGAGAGCCGCTTGTTAAAGAAAGAGTATCAAATGTTATTTTCTCCTTTGTTGAGGAGGAAATGGAAATTAAAATGATACCGTTTAAAAAACCAGTTAGATATGGTTTTTGGACAAGAAGCATGAGATAATTCATTGCGCGGCAATCTGGACTGTATTTGAAACAGAGCATCCAATATTCCTGATAGTTAATAGTATACTGTCAATGAAAAAATATAAACTAAAAAAATTAATAATATTGGACCTCTTACCCAAGGCTGTGTGTCTTTGTCGAGCACAAAATGATTCTGCTCGGGTATGCAGGCCAGTTGTAGCCCATATTGGGCTTGAATCAACTCGCGAAGTTAGGGCGCTCTCATATGAGAAGTAAAACCTTGCCCATCATTGAATTCATGTTGTAAAGTGTTTACAGACTCGAAAAGGAAGGCATGGGAGTGTACAGAGTGAATAAAAGGAAGAAATTAATGTAGTTTAAAAATTGGACATGGCTTTGGGGCTAACGCTACCGGCCACTGGCTACGCTGACGACCGCCAGCTAGGTGACGACCGTGTCAAAAAAAGGAAAAAAAAAGACCCCCAAAGGGGCTCCCTTACACTCTTTCCTACACTCAGCTGCTCCCCCTCACCATAGGCCCTTTCTCAATTTTGTTTGAGGAATCCATTGACATATTGAGATTTGGAACCCTTTCCCATACATCAACATTACTGCCAACAATAATTATTTTATCACTCTGAGTGAGATAAAAATGGGTTTAACATCAGTTTTTATTTTTCAAAGATTTATAAAAAAAAAAAAAAAAAAAAAAAAAAAAAAAAAAAAGCACTAAAAAAGCTGGGAGTCGAACCTGATACCTTCCAGATGCCAGGCGTTTGCCTATCCACTAGACCAATGTGTCACACTGGTAATCTCCATGTATTTTTTTTCATATTAATACTTCTTGTTGTAGATGTAGCAAAAGAGGTATTCTAACTAATTCAGAGAGCCGCTTGTTAAAGAAAGAGTATCAAATGTTATTTTCTCCTTTGTTGAGGAGGAAATGGAAATTAAAATGATACCGTTTTAAAAACCAGTTAGATATGGTTTTTGGACAAGAAGCATGAGATAATTCATTGCGCGGCAATCTGGACTGTATTTGAAACAGAGCATCCAATATTCCTGATAGTTAATAGTATACTGTCAATGAAAAAATATAACTAAAAAAATTAATAATATTGGACCTCTTTACCCAAGGCTGTGTGTCTTTGTCGAGCACAAAATGATTCTGCTCGGGTATGCAGGCCAGTTGTGTAGCCCATATTGGGCTTGAATCAACTCGCGAAGTTAGGGCGCTCTCATATGAGAAGTAAAACCTTGCCCATCATTGAATTCATGTTGTAAAGTTGTTTACAGACTCGAAAAGGAAGGCATGGGAGTGTACAGAGTGAATAAAAGGAAGAAAGTAATGTAGTTTAAAAATTGGACATGGCTTTGGGGCTAACGCTACCGGCCACTGGCTACGCTGACGACCGCCAGCTAGGTGACGACCGTGTCAAAAAAAAGAAAAAAAAAGACCCCAAAAGGGGCTCCCTTACACTCTTTCCTACACTCAGCTGCTCCCCCCTCACCATAGGCCCTTTCTTCAATTTTGTTTGAGGAATCCATTGACATATTGAGATTTGGAACCCTTTCCCATACATCAACATTACTGCCAACAATAATTATTTTATCACTCTTTGAGTGAGATAAAAATGGGTTTAACATCAGTTTTTATTTTTCAAAGAGTTATAAAAAAATTAAAAAAAATAAATTAAAAAAAAGCACTAAAAAAGCTGGGAGTCGAACCCGATACCTTCCAGATGCCAGGCGTTTGCCTATCCACTAGACCAATGTGTCACACTGGTAATCTCCATGTATTTTTTTTCATATTAATACTTCTTGTTGTAGATGTAGCAAAAGAGGTATTCTAACTAATTCAGAGAGCCGCTTGTTAAAGAAAGAGTATCAAATGTTATTTTCTCCTTTGTTGAGGAGGAAATGGAAATTAAAATGATACCGTTTAAAAAACCAGTTAGATATGGTTTTTGGACAAGAAGCATGAGATAATTCATTGCGCGGCAATCTGGACTGTATTTGAAACAGAGCATCCAATATTCCTGATAGTTAATAGTATACTGTCAATGAAAAAATATAACTAAAAAAATTAATAATATTGGACCTCTTTACCCAAGGCTGCTGTGTCTTTGTCGAGCACAAAATGATTCTGCTCGGGTATGCAGGCCAGTTGTTAGCCCATATTGGGCTTGAATCAACTCGCGAAGTTAGGGCGCTCTCATATGAGAAGTAAAACCTTGCCCATCATTGAATTCATGTTGTAAAGTTGTTTACAGACTCGAAAAGGAAGGCATGGGAGTGTACAGAGTGAATAAAAGGAAGAAAGTAATGTAGTTTAAAAATTGGACATGGCTTTGGGGCTAACGCTACCGGCCACTGGCTACGCTGACGACCGCCAGCTAGGTGACGACCGTGTCAAAAAAAAGGAAAAAAAGACCCCCAAAGGGGCTCCCTTACACTCTTTCCTACACTCAGCTGCTCCCCCCTCACCATAGGCCCTTTCTTCAATTTTGTTTGAGGAATCCATTGACATATTGAGATTTGGAACCCTTTCCCATACATCAACATTACTGCCAACAATAATTATTTTATCACTCTTTGAGTGAGGGTGAGTAAAAAAAAAAAAAAAAAAAAAAAAAAAAAAAAAAAGCACTAAAAAAGCTGGGAGTCGAACCCGATACCTTCCAGATGCCAGGCGTTTGCCTATCCACTAGACCAATGTGTCACACTGGTAATCTCCATGTATTTTTTTCATATTAATACTTCTTGTTGTAGATGTAGCAAAAGAGGTATTCTAACTAATTCAGAGAGCCGCTTGTTAAAGAAAGAGTATCAATGTTATTTTCTCCTTTGTTGAGGAGGAAATGGAAATTAAAATGATACCGTTTTAAAAAACCAGTTAGATATGGTTTTGGACAAGAAGCATGAGATAATTCATTGCGCGGCAATCTGGACTGTATTTGAAACAGAGCATCCAATATTCCTGATAGTTAATAGTATACTGTCAATGAAAAAATATAACTAAAAAAATAATAATATTGGACCTCTTTACCCAAGGCTGTGTGTCTTTGTCGAGCACAAAATGATTCTGCTCGGGGTATGCAGGCCAGTTGTTAGCCATATTGGGCTTGAATCAACTCGCGAAGTTAGGGCGCTCTCATATGAGAAGTAAAACCTTGCCCATCATTGAATTCATGTTGTAAAGTTGTTTACAGACTCGAAAAGGAAGGCATGGGAGTGTACAGAGTGAATAAAAGGAAGAAAGTAATGTAGTTTAAAAATTGGACATGGCTTTGGGGCTAACGCTACCGGCCACTGGCTACGCTGACGACCGCCAGCTAGGTGACGACCGTGTCAAAAAAAAAAAAAGAAAAAA